>NW_020185327.1:5581431-5783818 GCF_003031525.2 Neophocaena asiaeorientalis asiaeorientalis
GTCCCCTGCATCGGCAGGCGGACTCCCAACCACTGTGCCACCAGGGAAGCCCCAGTTTATTATTCTTAAAGGGAAGTTGTCAGGTAAGATGCATCCTAAAGGAATAATGCTGGGTGTGTGTGACTAACATCTAAACGCCAGGGAATGGGGATGGGAAAGTGTGTTCTTATGACCCTCCCACCATCCCTCATATTTATATCTCAGTTGCTTAATGAGAGAAAGATGGAACACCCCTTCACTGAACCTTCACCCTGTGATGGCATAACAAATCATTCAAAACTATTTACTACTTATCTTTTACACTTTTTAATTGAAGTACAATTGACCTACAACACTTTGGTAGTCCCAGATGCACAGCATAGTGGTTTGATATTTCTATACATTACAGAATGGTCAGCAGGATAAGTCTAATTACCCTCTGTCACCATACAAAGATATTACAATATTATTGAGTATATTCCCCATGCTGTAATTTCATCTCAGTGACCCATTTATTTCGTACCTCTTAATTTCCCTCATCTATTTCACTCATCCCTGAGCCCTCATTCCTCGGGCAGCCACCTGTCCGTCCACTGTATCCAGAGTCTGTTTCTGTTTTGTTACGTTTGTTTACTCGTTTTGATTTTTAGATTCCACATATAAGTGAAATCAGATGGAATTTGTCTTTTTTTGTCTGATTTATTTTATTTATCATCATACCCTCTAGGTCCATCCATGTTGCCTCATAGTAAGACTTCAATCTTTTTCATGGCCAAGTAATATGCCATTATATATGTATACCACATCTTCTTTATCCATCCATCTATCAATGGACACTTAGGTTGCTTCCGTATCTTGGCAATTTTAAATAATGCTGCCATGAATATAGGGGTTCATATATCTTTTCAAGTTACTGTTTTTATTTTCTTTGGAAAAATACCCAGAAATGGAATTGCTGGATCATATGGCCTCATAACTAACTATATGATATTTAGAGTGTATTCTCACTAAGAATATATACATGTATGTATATAAACACATATAGATTGTGATTAGCCTAGGAAGTCTCTTTTATGTTTCAACTTGAGTTTCAGGAACAATGTTTCATTGGTGAGTTCAGCTTGGCTTTTCTGATTTTTACCCATTTTATGTTTAAATGATGAGGGGGCATGAAGCAGCTGGAGAAAGATAAGGGCACCTTTTTTTTTTAATGACCCTCATACACGTTCCCATTTTTATTTTGTCATTGGAAAACTCCTAGAGCAGTTTGCTTTGCTTCCTTGTTCAAAGTTCTGAACAGAAATGTCTCTCCTGGCTCCTCTGGGGTTTGCTCTTCAAATACAGAAAAGGAGTGTAGAAGCTCTGGACACTTTCTTTAGCATCATTCTCACACCCGTCCTACACAGCTTTCTGGAAGCCTTTGCCTTCTCTGCACTCAGACCAGGCTCCAGAGACATCAAATTTGGTCTCACAGGCTTCTCTCTCCTGAGGAGAGATTGTTCATGGCTACATTCTGTAGTTATGGGCAGATCATTTATCCATTTGGGGCTTTAGTTCCCTCAGTTCTTTGACTAATTTTTAAATTCTCTTTTAAAATTGTTAAATATATATGTATGTATATATATATAGATAGATAGATAGATGTATGTATATATATATATAGATAGATAGATAGATGTATGTATATATATGTATATCGATTTTTCTGCCCTAGGAGTAGAGGAAGGAAGGAAAAGAAGAAAGACTGATAACAGGATCAGAGCAAAAGAATGAGTGAATTAAATGTACTTGGCTCAGCAGAAATAGAACCCAGTGGATAAAGCCAAAGAGGACTCTGCTCTTTGAACCCCTGGGACATCTATTGAGCTGTGTGTCACTACGGTTATTTTTATTGACATTTCACAAGACATTTGAGCAAAGGATCAGAACGAGAGAAAACAGAATGAGAGGAGGGAAAGAGAAAAGAAATAGACACTGGGGAAGAGAGACAGTTGGTTAGTTTTCTTTGGTCAATTTCCTGCTGGTGAGAAATAAAGGGAGAGACATAAAGAAAAGGAAAGATAAAGGGAGATTGCAGAGGGAGACCGCATAGAAGTCGTCAAAGAACTGACAGCCAGCACATTGTCAGGGGCTCCCCACCCGGCTAGCCACCAGTGAGAAGTCCACAGTGCTTCTAAACCAAGGATTGCAAACCAATTGCTTTGAGAGACCAATGGGTAATATAAATAAGTGAAGCTGGCTCAGCATGAGACAAGAAGGAATGATAGAAACTGTGTGAACAGAAAAGCATATTTCCCACGTGAAGAGATGAGATACTACCAACCGGCTGCAGGTATCACCTGAACAGCCAGGTCAGCAAGCCCAGTGTTACCACATCTTCCGATAGTTCAAGAAAAACCCCATATCAGAATACTGATTTTCAAAACATTATTTAGTTTCTGTGGACACTTGTCTTTGTCACTAACTGTAAAGGAAAAGGGAAAGCAGGACAGAAAAATGGAAATTAATCCTCACATTAATTCTCCTTCCATAGAGTCAATATTGGCTTCTGTTGTTTTCATTTGTTTTTCAGATACGGACAATTGCTTATGGAGATTTAAAAATTCCTAAAGGGCAGTCACCATGCCATACATTTCTTTATGTTCTATATGCACTCACCTACACAGACTACAGTTCAGGTCTGATTAAAACATTCTGTGATTGAATTAAAATAATTTGGTCATGCGTTCCTTTTCTTTTCCTCTCCCTAGTAGAACAAAACCAAATCCATTACTGCATAGTTTTATGTGGCAGCCTTTGGTCAAGAAAGTAGAAAATACTGGTATGAATCAGATGTATCCTTCCTCCATGTTTTTCTTTTAAAAATGCAGATTCCCAAGCCTCTAATTCAAGTCTTTGAAATTTCAGAAACTGTTTCCAATACACCCCAAAAAGGAATAGCAAGGTGAGCTAATTCCATTTCTGAAATTTACCTCAATACCAGACATTCTCGATCAGGGGGTCAGCAAATGTTTTCTGTAAAGGTCCAGAGAGTGACTGTTTTAGGTTTTGGAGCCGTATGATTGAGTTGCTCAACTCTGCCCTTGTAGCACAAAAGCAACTAGAGACAAAATGATGAGACTGTTCCATAATAACTGTACAGAAACAGGCAGCTACAGTTTGTCCATCCTTCCCCTACATGAAAAATCCTTTTCTTTCTTTTGGCCGCCCCATGTGGCTTGCGGGATCTTAGTTCCCCGACCAGGGATTGAACCCCAGACCCTCGGCAGTGAAGAAAGCCTGGAGTCCTAACCACTGGACGGCCAGGGAATTCCCAAGAAACATCTTTTCTTAGCTTGCATTCTCTGGATAACTGCTTCTATTTCAAATTTATTTTCCAGTGTAGACAGTTCTCTTTAACATTTTCTCCTACTTCCTGCTCAGAACTGCCCCTTCCTGTTCGTCGCGTGCCAATCTTAGGACAGGCCATTCCCACTGCTGGCTCAATTACAATTCAGTCTTCACTGATTTTGTCTCTTTTGATTGTTGAAAATAGAGACCGATTGTTGAAAATAGCGTCTCTATTTTCAAAATTGGGTCTCTATTTCTGTCACCTCCCATGCCTCCAATAGACTCTACTTATACTAACATGTTTTTGCAAGTGAAGCTATCAACTTGTCACTCTGTTCAAACATCTTCTTTGACTCTCTGTTGCCTACAGAAATGTTCAGACTCGGAAGCAAGCATGACGGTCATCGGACCTCTCCAACTTATGTGCATATCCAATTGTCAATCTCTGTGTATCCTACACTCAGTCAACCCGTAATCTTTACACTGTTCTGTGCTTTGATTGAGCCAGTCCATCTATGGACCCTAACTCTGGTTAAATGTCAGTTTGCTTCAAGACCAGTTCAAATGCTACAAGCTCCAGGAAGCATCCTAGGTTCTCCTTGGCCAGAGGTAGCCTTTCCTCCAACTGTAGTCTAAAACTTGGTGTCTTGCGTAGACTATTTATTACCTTCAGCCTTAAACTACCTGAGGACAAGATCAAAATTCTATCACCACCACCACCAAGACCTAGACCAGCAATCCTACTCACAGGAGACATTACCAAAAGCTAGTATTTATCAAGCACCTTCTATATGGTACGATAAAACTTCATGTTTTACACATAAGTATTAAATCATTTAATCCTTACAACCACATTTTTACAGATGAGCAAACCAAAATGATTGTATAGTATTTATTTTATAGATGAGTAAGCAGACACCTTGCAGGGCTGACACCCAAACCCACCAGGAAAGCCTGGGAGCCTGAACTCTTAGCTTCTGCACTGGACCATCTCTCAGTACACTTTTACAGGATTTACATTTTGCAGAATTTGGAATGTATCTTGGTTCTTTTCACTTATAGAGGTTGTAATAATTGCATCTATGCTTTACTGACATCTCCTTGGTCAGAATTATGATGTTTTTGATATTGAGTGCCTTTGTTCAGAAACAAAACCCCCAGAAATAGAATTATTGCTGAAAACTACCATGTGTTCTATTTGATTATTACTAAAATCGTTATTTTTCCCCCAATATTTAAAAATCCCCCCTTGCCTGTTTTTACCCCTACCCCTATTCTTAACAAGTAAAATTAACATTGTCCGTTTTCATCCAATCGTCAGGTTTAGATACGAAAAACAAAAACTTTTAAATATTAAAGCAAATTTCACTCTTCTGTGGTCCTCTCCTGTTCATCTATAAACTCGTAGCATGGTACTGCTCTTTTCCTGAAGAGGGGTAGGGAATCACTAGTAAGTATCCTAAGAAGCCATCTGAGATATAAACATGGGTTGGATTTTACGATGTTTCTCAAATCAAATACGCTGAGGTTTCTGGCAATAGTAACCCATCTGTATTTGACGCATCCTGCTTTGGCACAGACACCACAAGAGCAAGCTTCAAAGTAAACTCCACTGGAAGAATCAGCGCGCTTACCTTGATCTGTGTGTCACTGGACTGAGTAAGTCGGGTTTCAGATATTTTTTCAAGCGCCCAAAGAATCTTACCCTTTGGTGGTGGCTAGATCTCTCTTTTCCTTCCTTACCCTTTGGCCATGGCTGCTTATACCTCAGATTCTCCTTTTATACTCCAGTATGTACATAGAGGGGTCCAGAATTAATAATGGGTGAGAAGAGGATGCTGACCAGGAGTGTATCCGTTTCCTAAGGCTGCTGTAACAAAGGAGTACAGACTGAGTGGCTTAAAACAACAGAAATTTATCCTCACACGATTCTGGAGGAGAAATGTCCAAAAACAAGGTTCTGCGGGGCAATGCTCTTTCTCAAGCCTCTAGGGGAGGGTCATTCCTTGTCTCTTCCTCTTCCTGGTGGCCTGGTTGTCCTTGGCTTATGGCAGCATAACTCCCATCTCTGCCTCTGTCTTCACATGACCATCTTCTCCCTGTGTGTCTCTGTCTTCACCTGGTGTTCTCCTCTTGTCATAAGAACATGAATCATGGTTTTTTTTGTGTTTGTTTGTTTGTTTTGCGGTACGCGGGCCTCTCATTGCTGTGGCCTCTCCCGTTGCGGAGCACAGGCTCCGGACGCGCAGGCTCAGCGGCCATGGCTCACGGGCCCAGCCGCCCCGCGGCATGTGGAATCTTCCCGGACCAGGGCACAAACCCGTGTCCCCTGCATCGGCAGGCGGACTCTCAACCACTGCGCCACCAGGGAAGCCCCATGAGTCATGTTTGATTCAGGTATACCCTAATCAAGTTGGGCTTGATTGCATCTTCAAAGACACTATTTCCCAATAAGGTCTCATTAACAGGTATTGGGGATTGTGATTTCAACAGACTTTTTACATTTGTGGGTGGTGGCACAATTCAACATATAACAAAGGTTTAGATACCTCTCCCTGCTTTGTTCCTGCTCCCATAGGCCAAGGTGACGAACAGAGGCTGGACTGTCCTTCAGGAATTTTGAGGAAGAGACCCTAGTCATCACTACTCCTTTCCCCTTGACACTCTCTCTTATAGCCTTCAACTCCAGTGGTGCTCTGCACCTCTATTTCTCTCCTGGCCTTTGCCACTGCCCAGAAATCACCTTGGACTGCAAGAATAATTATGGAAAGGGACTCAGATTATCCTCTTTCCTTCTGATAGCTCAATGCTCCTCTATTGTGCTAGGATCAGGTAAAAAATGCTGGGAAGTATTGGTAGACAGAGGAGTACAGGCTTTATGATCTTGGAAAATTGGATTCCTATGCAAATCCTCTATTCATAAGCTCAATAATTCTTCCCTATTTGAGCTTCAGGTTCTTTACAACAGAAAAATAAAGATGAGATCACATTACAGAATTATGGTAATGATAAAAAAAAGTCACAATATACAAAGCACTTGGTATCCAGATATCCCTTAGCAACTTAACTTTTTAATTTGAAACTGAGTAATTTTTTTGAAAAATGTGAAACTCTGAACATTTTTTTTAATTTGAATTATGCAAGATGATCAGATTCTATGGTGTCATGAAGTCTTATGCAGGACTAGCATGTCATGAAGGAAATGAACTTTATGTTTAAACAACTGACCTTAGACCAGACTTTTGGAAAACAACCCGACTGCTCCTTGGATAAAGGTTCAAATTAATTTATGGCAAGCCTATTACCATAGTCTGTCTCTGCCTGCAATATCATGCCTTCAAAAATATGCTGTATTTCCCTTAAATCTATCATTTAGCTTATTTGGTTGTAGGCAATAGAAATGTATTCTAGCTTAAGAGTGAAAAATAAATTTACTGGAAGGAAGAGCGTAGCCCACAGAATCAGAGGATTTGTTGAACAACAAGATCATAGAAAGGATAGGAACACGGTATCACTGAATATTTGGGCAGCAAGAAGCGTTGTACAACCAAGCCCTCATGATGGTTAAATAACCTGGTACCATTTTGGCTCAAGACACATATTTTGAGAAGAGAGAGTCTGATTGAGCTAGCCCCTCCCATCCCTTATCCAAGGAATGCAGGACCTTAGTTTGACAGTCTCAATAGGACTGCATGAATTGGAGAAGTGCTCCCAAACTAAGTGTTTTCACTAGGGGAACGTAAATGAATGCCTGGCAGGTAAAAGGGCAGATGTCTACTATGTTGTCATTTTAAGAACGGAGATTTACCTTGACTTTCAATTGTCATTCATACAATTAATCATTTGTATCAATTGAATGAATGATGGCTTCCCTTGTTCCTAAGAGGACTTAGGGATTGGTGGAAAAGGGAGTGAAAGGGATGTTAGGAAAGAAGATGTTTAGATTTATACCTAAGGGATGTTTAGATTTACATCTAAATCTGTCAAAGAACTTCTCCTCTGAAAATCCCTTTATTTTGGTTAGTGTACATTTTCCTAACATACAAAAAACCTTTTGTAGCGTGGCAACCATTTATCAGATGCCAACCAAGGATTAAGTTACTTTCATGTTTTAATCCCGCTGACAAACTGAGACCCTGAAACCTCAAACGAGGAAAACAGGGAAACTAAACAGGGGGTGAGTTTCAGAGGAGACTGTATTTCTAAGGACAGGAGAAATGTAGGAGATCTCTGTCTTGCGTTGGGATAGGTGACAGCTTCGGGGGTGAGCTCCTGGGTTTCCACATGACACCCTGAGCATCTCACACATGTGGAAGGAAGACCAGACTCAGAGGAGAAGAGAAAAAAGAATAGTGGAGAGATTCTGGGCAATTATCACAAGCACTAATGAGTCTGCCTGCCTCCCCATCAGAGGCCACGGATGTGTGCTTCATGGATATAGTATCCACAAAAGGGCCAGGTGTTGCTGCGCAGTTACCTGTCCTTTTCCTTATCCATCTAAGTCCATCTCAAATGTTCTACCCCACAGTTTTGCTCTCTTCATTTCTCAGATAAGGAAACAGAGGTTCAGGAAAATGAACTCATCCCTCTGTCCATACAGATAAGCAGCTCTTGATTGAACAGTGATTCTAACACAAATCATCTAGCTCAAGTTCCCCTTTTAACCCTGTGCTGTGTAACCATACTCTTCCCAGCCTTTATTTTTTTCCACTAAGGGTAGAATAAACAGTTTGTCCCTTATTAAATCATTTAAGCAATCAGCTGAGAAGCTATGTGTTCTGGGGGTGTACCATAGCAGTGAGAGGTAGAGCAGCAGGTAAGGAGCTTCCCAGCCTTCTTACAACCATCCAGGTAGGCAGCCTTCTCATACATGAGCAAAGGTCTTTAGCTATGATTGCTGTTTGAATTCTTACTATGTGCCATGCACTTTGTTGAGTGCTTTTACATATTTTATCTCACTCTATTCCCACAACATCTTTGTCAGGTAAATAAAGCAATCTGTGTCCTACAGCTAAGGACATAGGCTTAAGTGTTTTGCCCAAGGTCACACAGCTAGTCCTTGACAGGGCTGAGAGCAGAACCCATGTCACTTGGTTCCTAGTCTCATGCCTTTAGCACTGCCCCATGCTGTCCTTTGGGGCTTCAGTAATTGCAAGTCACCATGTGAGTTTCTTGGAAGCCCGTCTTCTGAAATACGAACACACTGATCTCCTGAGATGGGAATAAGGATGACACCTATTGATTCTATCTCTCCACTGTTCCTCTTTGAAGTCTTACAGATTTCCTTTTCCATCAAGTTTTGTTTACAAATAGGGCTCAGGAAAGGCTGGAGGGATGTTTGTCAGGCAGATTTCTCTCTACTGCAGAAATGTTAGTCTTTTCACAGACCACTGCATCCTTCCTTAAAAAATCGTAGTAAACTAAAAGATGTGTTCTGGGACCAGACTGATGGAGGAGACACCTGTACACATTCTTAAATCAGACCCAAGTTCAAATCACAGCTCAAGTCCCTCCACCTAGGTCAGGTGAGGACAAGATCTTACTGAAATTTCCCTGTCCATGGAGACTTGTCTGACTAAATGCCCATGAGTTGAGTTAGATGAGCAGGAAACAACTAACATCTAGCATATCATAAGCACCTATCCTAGTCACCACTATGAGCAGAAAATAATACACTTTTGGTTTCTTTTTTCAGTTTGCAACAGTCCCTAAAGACCATAACCATTTCTTTTCTACTATTTCCAGTTTACTGCACATTCCTTGCTTTTGCTAATCACTGTAGATGGAAACAATTATGAAAGGTATGTTCATACAGGCTTCCATGTTCTTTGTAATACTTAACAACTGTGCACTTCGCAAGAGCTCAGCAAACACTTAATGATGGGAAGACTGACTCACTAGATAGTCATCTAGTCTGAGTTCTTGCTAAATATAACCCTGAAAATTCTGTAAGAGTGTCTCAAGGCCAGACTCTTTCTAAACCATGACATGAATCTAGGTGATCAGAAACATAGGCAAACCATTAAAATGTTTAGGCTTTATTTTCTCAATTTGCACCATGTATCACATTAGCCAAAAGCAAGAGGAAAACTGGATGATCTCTGCAAATCATTTAAGTCCCCACTTCTGTCCAGCTAAAATAAGGGGGAGAGTAAGCTTGACTCAAATTATCGCCTTGGCTGGTTTTGGAAATTTCATTATCCCAATAATTAACTGCAAAGTTCTCTGGCGTTGTAGACTTTCTCTTTCATGAAATCAAACATTCAATTTCATTTCCTCTTTCTTAATAGTACCCAATTAATTGGCACCATTAAAATATATTCAACTGACTATTTGACTTTTGCCTGGATGTTTTGTCCTGTATAATGTTCATTCATTCATTCACTCATTCATTCATTCATCCAGTCATCAGGTGTTTACTGAAGAGTGAAAATAAGTGAGGTACCAGTCTAGGCAGTGGAGACACTGGAAAATATAACTGTTTTCGCACTTGTGATATTCAAAATTTGGCCGAACACACAGATAGACTTATATCATAATATTACGTAATTGGGAGGAGGCATAAGCATGCTTGTAGTAGGAAGAGGAAACCAGGGGAAGGAGGTGTGTGATATTGCTTAGAGAGGAGATAGTTGAAAATGCAAAATCCTACAGGAAGTAGAAAACGGTGGAGTTCTGGGAATAGGTGAAGGAAATTTGGGAAGGACCTGAGATATTTCTTCCCACACTGTAGGGGAGAAATAAGTATATGGGTAGAACTAGAAAGGTTTTGGGAGGTAGCTATATATGTAGGAGTAAACCTTGAGAAAATCCCCTCTTAAAGTCCTAAGGGCCCCTAATAAACTCTCTAGTTAACGCTCTAGTCATCTATCTTATAAAAACTAATTAACAGGGCTTCCTTGGTGGCACAGTGGTTGAGAGTCCGCCTGCCGATGCAGTGGATACGGGTTCATGCCCCGGTCCGGGAAGATCCCACATGCCGCGGAGCGGCTAGGCCCGTGAGCCATGGCCGCTGAGCCTGCGCGTCCGGAGTCTGTGCTCCGCAACGGGAGAGGCCACAACAGTGAGAGGCCCCCGTACCGCAAAAAAAAAAAACCAACTAATTAACAAACTGTAACTTGTGAGTCATATTTGTGTGCTCCTTTCTCAGAAATTCAGATTTTATATTTGGCAACTCAAATGCCTAGAGAGTTCCCCTTGGAAGGTCTCATGAAAGATTATGAAAGAACCAGGATATCTCCCCCTTTGTTGGTGATGCCAACTTATAAGTAAAATCCTCTGTAACCCTCGCGAAAAGCTGATTTGCTTGAATGTTAATAATAATAATAAAACCTCATAAGCAGAGGGACTGAACCAATGATCATCGGTATGTGTTTTACGTCTTAGAATATAGAAGGAAGAAACAGTGAAAACTGTCTGAAAGATTTTTCCATTATCTGGAGTCTTGAACATTTTGGACCCTTGCTTATTCTAAGGATTCCAAAATAGGGCTAGCCCGGTGGAAAAAAATTCACCCCTGCCTTTTGCAAGCACCGAAAACTCTCTGGTCTCCAGGCTTGGAAATGTGATCAAACTGGATGTCATTATTGTAACAGTTCTATATTTTTTTCTGGGCTCTTTTTCTTTTGGTGGTGTTGTTTTTGGATAACAATAAACACAAATGCGATGATAAACTTTTATGGACTGAATTGTGTCTTTTCAAAATCTGTATGTGGAAACCCTAACCTCTAGTGCCTCGGATTGTGACTCTATTTGGAGACTGGGCCTTTGAGGGGGTAATTAAGTTAAAATGAGCCAATCTGACTGATGTCCTTGGAAGAAGAGGAAGCGATACCAGGGACGGGAATGCACAGAGAAAAAGCCATGTGAGGACAAAGGGAGAAGACAGCCATCTACAGGCCAAGGAGAGAAGCCACAGAAGAAACCAGACCTGCTGACACTGACGGTGGACTTCCATCCTCCAGAAACGTGAGAACATAAATTTCTGTTGTTTAAGCCACACAGTCTATGGTATCTTGTTATGATGTTATGACAGCTCTAGCGAAGTAATGCGTGTGCCATGCCACAAAGATCAGGACTTCTATATGCTCCAACTAATAGCAAGAATTGAGAGGGACGTGCGGACACAGGGCGGGAAGGGGAGGGTGAGACGAATTGGGAGATTAGGATTGACATATATACACTACCCTGCATAAAATAGATAGCTAGGGGGAACATGCTATACAGCACAGGAAGCTCAGCTTGGGGCTCTGTGACGATGTAGATGGATGGGAAGGTGGAGGGGAGGGTTGGGAGGGAGGTCCAAGAAGAAGGGGTTATAGGCATACATATAGCTGATTCACGTCATTGTACAGCAGAAACTAACACAACATTGTAAAGCAATTATACTCCAATAAAAATAAAATAAATATTTTCAAAGACCTTCTTAGACATTTTCCTGTGATAATCCTTCCTGCACCTGAGAAGAAATTGGCTAAATAAACTAATATTCCTAAAGTGTGGTACCACAAGGCTTTGTCCACTTTATCCATTTATTTAATAATTCATATAAGTTCTGTCTATGAACGGAAGTGGAAGCACACAGATCTTTCTCTGGAATGATGATTTGGCTACTCCGTAGCAATTCTATGTGAAAAGAACAAAAGCTAGCCTTTCTGGCCCTAAAGGAGAAAATACAAGTTGTTACCAGATGTCATTACTATCAATTACCTAAAATATAAAGGAGAGGTTCAGACAGCCTCCTGCGATTTCTGGTGAAAGGAGTGACCACATCATATCTGCAAGGCTCTACCATGGATGTACTTTATTTCCTCTCCCTATCGGTCCCTCCTGAGGATGGAAGTCTTATCAGCTCAGACCTTTGAAACAAAAGAACAAAACTGCTCTAGCAAAAGGCTGAGAAACCATGGCTGGAAACAGATGCTATTATTTGATATTACTATGAGTAAGACATAAAGAGATCTTCTTCTTCACTGACTCCTGTCTCTTCTTATTATGTTCTAAATGTTCAGATAAAGAACCAGTTAATTCATTTGAACCTGGCAAACAGAAGGACATTATTACTAATCTTAGCCAAAGATCCAGCACTAAGTAGGAACTGTGGGCAGCCACTGAGGTGGAGGAGAGATGGAAGAGCACAGTGTCCACAGAGGAGTGGAGAAGGTTTGAGATGGTTGTCATGAAGCAAAAGAGATGGGGCCAGAAAACAAGTGAAAAGATTGCCAAACTGAAGAGGGTCCAAGTGAAGTTGGGAGCAAAATTTGTAGTGACTCTGAGGCAACCTTAAGACTTCCCCACCACCTACCTTTAAGCAGTCACCAAGACTTGCCCTTTCTACTGTCTTAATAGCTCTCCAGTGTGTGGCCTTCTCTGCTTTCCAGCTGCCACTAACTAGTTCAGGCCATCTTCTCCTCTAGGGTGGAGGCAGTGGTCCAGCAGGTAAGAGCCCAAACTGAGTTCATATCCTGATTGGAACACTTACCAGCTGTGTGACCTTGGGCAAGTTACTTAAACTTCCTAACAGTAATTTTTCTTATCTATGCAATTAGGATACTACTAGTATAACCTACCTTATAGCATTATTATAAAGATTAAATAGAATTGATGAAAAATTCTTGGCAGATAAACTTATTATTCTTATCATATAGGACTGTACCGAAAAAGAAATGAAACAAGAATAATTCAGACATTCTTCCTTCAAGCTTTGCCTCTTTTCAATCCATAGTATATCCTGTAGCCAGAATGAACTTTCTAAAATACAGATTATACTGAGCCACTCTTCTACTTAAAACCATTAACTGGCTCACCATCAACATAAATAATGAATTCTTGATAATGTAAACAAAATCCTTCTTGACCTGCCTCCAGCTTAAGTCTCTAACACGATCTTTCCCATTCCATTCTCCCCTACTCTCTCTACTTTGTGCAGGAGCCATATTAATCCATTTGGTTCATCATATTTTTTGTGTTCTTCCTTCCTTTTGAAATTTAACAACCGCCACTGACTTTGCTGCAAACCCTTCTCCTTCCGTCTCTCATTCCCTTAGCCTGAGACTCGGTGTAGAGACTACTTCCTTGAGGGAGCCTTCCCTGACCTCAGTATGAAGGTCAGCTGTCCCTCTAAGGCGCCATAGCCCACTCCCTTCCCCCTCATTGCATGTCCCACACTGCTGACTTGTGGTCGCCTGTTACACTGACTGCTGCTTTCTCTGTTGGAATGTAAACTTCAGGAGGTCTAGGACCAAGCACTCTGGCATTCCAAGGTTCTGGCACCTAGGAACACTCAACCATGATATCTATTATTAGGAAGAGTAGCACTACAGTGCTGTTAATCAGTGACAAAAAAGACAAAGGATCGGGGAATTCCCTGGAGGTCCAATCGTTAGGACTCCGAGCTTTCACTCCTGAGGGCACGGGTTCAATCCCTGGTGAGGGATCTAAGATCCCGAAAGCCAAGCGGCATGGCAAAAAAAACAAAACAAACAAAAAAAACCCACGAAAGATGAAAAGACAAATACCGTAGGATTTCACTCAAATGTGGAATCTAAAAACAAACAAACAAACAAAATAAAACAAAAACAAAGTCATAGCTACAGAGGTCAGACTAGTGGTTACCAGAGGGGAAGGGAGTTTGGGTGGGGGGGGCGGGCGAGTGAAACACGTGAAGGAGCCCATCTGTACGGTGATGGATGCTTACCAGACGTGTGGTGGTGATCCCTTTGTACACAGATGTCAAATTATGACATAGTACACCTGAAACTTACATAATAAAACACATACATAAATAAAAAGACAAAGGTATGCTTGGAAACTTGATTGTCCTTACCTAAATCCGAAGAAATGGTATTAAGGTACCTCAAAAAATAAATGATATTACGATGCCTCAAAAAAGAAAGTGTCGACTGTGGGGGGAAGTGGAGGATAGAACATGGAAAAACCAGTCAGAGAAGCGGAATACATTCTGCTCAGAGGTAATAATGCTGTGACTCGAAAACTCAATTAGCAGGTTTGTCTCACAGTCTACCTTCACAGTGGAGATGGGAGCATTAGGATGCTAAACTCCGCAGCTTATTTTTTATGATTGGATATTATGTTCACCAAGCACATTTCTAATTTTAATTTAACTCTCCCTTGCATTCTCCAAGAAGACTAGGTATGTACATGCGGATCACTTAACAGACTCTCTGGCTGGCTCTTTACTTCTGCTGCACACAGCAAACTGGAAAAAAAGAAAAAAATCGGCATGGTAGGTGATATTGATGTGAACTTCTTGTGGGTTTGGTTAAAAAGAGACTGTGCCTCAGGGATATTAGCTCGGTGCTTTGTGACAGCCTGGAGGGGTGGGATAGGGAGAGTGGGAGGGAGGGAGACGCAAGAGGGAAGAGATATGGGAACATATGTATATGTATAACTGATTCACTTTGTTATAGAGCAGAAACTAACACACCATTGTAAAGCAATTGTACCCCAATAAAGATGTTAAAAAAAAAAAAAAGAGAGAGACTGTGCCTGAGGGACTGATCAAGTCTGGATGCCATGCCAAAATGCACTTCATGGATCTGTGAAGTTAAAATGGAGCCTTGGACATTTGTGGCCACAGCAGAGGACTGTCCCTCCTTGCGGCCCCCTGAGGTGGCCAGCCACCGTTTTGGGTGTTTTGTCTGTGGTCTTGCTTTCTGTGGTTGGGTTATTTTACCTAATGGAATAATGGTCCCATTACCTGCCATCTACTGTAAAACCACGCAATTAATTAATAAAACAGAAATGAATTTTTCCGAAATAGATTTTAGTCGATCCCCATTAAAAAAGCAAAATTACTTCTTCCCAGAGTCTCTATGCTTTTTAAGTGTAATTGACTTTTCACCTCCAGCTTTTTTTTTTTTTTTGGACCATCAGCTTGCATTATACTTTTATTATGCATTTGTTCTCTCTGAGAACAATTAAAAAATCATTTTCAAAATTTTCTTTCTCATTGTATTGAGGAATAAGTTGTAAGCATTTCTGATAGAGAAAATTACTTTAAACATAGTTATTTTTTCTGAAGATTTCCATGCTATTGGAAAGTAGGCAGAAATTCAAAAGATGTAAGGGAAAAACCTCATATCTTCCTACATTTCTCACTGACTGTTCCAGTCCATTTTTAGGGGGTTGCTTTCTTTCAGGTTATCTTTTTAGGCCCACCCTTATTATTCAAGCTTATTTATGGTTAGAGCTATACATAAGAACACATAATTGGTAAATCCTACAGCAAGGTATTGTTTGAGGACTTGCTCCACATTTTGAAATATGACTGATAACAGCAGTCTCAACACCAACACCTTCAGTTCTCAAAGTTGAGTGTACACCAGAATCACCTAGAAGGCTTAGAAAACCCGGATTTCTGGACCCTAAGCCTAGAACTTCTGATCAGTTGGTCTGAGGCAGGGCTGGAAAATTAGCATTTCTTACAAATTACCAGGTGATTTTGATGCTGCAGATCTGGGGACCATACTTTGGGCTTTTATTTTTTTATGTCTAATGGAAAGAAATTTAGCCAAAGGCCCAAAACTGTCCAGAGCCTCCTTCTCCGTTCTGTTAAGCTTCTGGCTCCACTGCATCCTTGGAGGTGAAAGCTATCCAAAACTGGGTCACTATTTCAAACCCCAAAATGTGCTTGGAGGTTTTAGGGGTGCATTTTACCAATAATTATTTCATTTTTAGCAATAAACTTCTAGCTGCTGCTTATAAACTACAATATGGCTCATTCTCTCTGCAGGTTTCCTTGGAGCTGTCATCTAAGTCTATTCAGTAAGCAGTGCTGCCACCTTCTGATTTTCAATTGAAAACATATATTAAAAAGTTTTGCTCTTTGAATGTATTCAAATACTCAACAAATATTTATTTTAACATTCTCTGCTTCATGAATTCTTTTTCTCCCTTGGGTTTCTTATTTCAAATGCCTCTTATTGTTTCTCGTTAGCACATTTCTATGCAAAATGTATTTTGTAATTATAGCCACTCAGGATTTTGTAAACTCTATCCCAGCGAAACTTCCCTCCCTTTATGGGTATGGAGTCATGTGTCAAAAATACTGAACTTACAAAATTTCTTGTAAGTGAGTTGGTTTCCAAAGACTATTTCAAAAAAGACTTCCAAACTCCAGTGTATAAAGTCTTTTTGTGAAACTCATTTTAAAAAATCCCTTGGTTGTAGCGATTCATAGCCAACTAACAGAGATTTTGCCTCAAAACGCCTCCCCCCGTATCTGATATTTTATAAAACCCAACTACATTGAATAAAAACTGGGAGTGTATTTTCCTTCAGATGGAGTAATAAACTATCACAGCTTGTTGGAAGTAAAGAGAACCTGATCTGATCGAATGCCATGATTTTACCACATAGAGAAAGGTCATAATGCTAATTCAAGGTCATGCATACTTAGAAATAGAGCGTCTTCAAACACAGTTCACTTCTCTGGACAGACCTGGGTGACAGGATTCCAAAGGCCATCTCTGAAACATTTTCTTTGTCCAAGAGAATGGGGCACGATAACTGCCCAAGCCTGGGTCATACACCCACACTTGTGACCAAGGGTCAAGATGTCTAACGAAGTGGGGGGAAAGTCACGCTTTAGAAACAACAGAGGCCCAGGATAAAGTAGCTCTCCTGAGTTCACACAACTAGAAAAAGGTATTGGTGGGGCTCAGACCAGGTTTTGACTCCAAAGCCCTGGAGCTTTCAAAGTTCTTCCACTGCCCTGGCTTCGGAGCATAGGTAGAGCGTAAACGCATGTTCTTGAGGGAAAAGTGATGATGCAGCACTGAATCTGCATCACCTGCATCTTCTCACGACTCTTCCAGTGTGATCAGGGCACCCTGATCTTCCCCCCTGCTAGCCTCCCACCTCTGCACTCCGCCCCATTGGTTCACTGTTAGCCAGTAAGTCTATCAAGAGTCCATTGATAGTGTATATATGTCCATGCCTCTCTCTCTCTCTCTCTCTCTCTCTCTCTCTCTCTCTCTCGCTTTGTCACAGCTCACCCCTCCCCCTCCCCATATCCTCAGAAGCAGCCTCATAGCACAGGGAGATCAGCTGGGTGCTTTGTGACCGCCTGGAGGGGAGGGAGGGAGACGCAAGAGGGAAGAGATAGGGGGACATATGTATATGTATAACTGATTCACTTTGTTATAAAGCAGAAACTGACACACCATTGTAAAGCAATTATACCCCAATAAAGATGTAAAAAATAAAAATAAAAGCTAAAAAAAAAAAAGAGTCCATTGAGAGCTAAGCCTGTTCCACTTTCAAGAAGAGGGTGGAGAAGAGGGAAAGAAGACTGAGGATGAAAGAGTGACTCCTATTGTATAACTGTCACTTCTCTATTAGCACAAACTAGCTCTTTTGGTGATGGGCAAACAAAACTCTATGTCTCAGTTTCACCATCTGAAACTGGATGTTAGACTTTCCTCAGAGGATTGATGTGACGATTAAATGAGGTTTGTATCTTTTCAGATTAGGGTTTTTGTTTTCTTTGGATATATATGCCCAAGAGTGGAATTGCTGGATCATATGATAATTCTATTTCTAGTTTTTTGAGGAACCCTCCATACTGTTTTCTGTAGTGGCTGCATCAATTTACAGTCTCACCAAGAGTGTACAAAGGTTCCCATTTCTCTACACGCTCGCCAACATTTATTATTTGTCAGCTTCTTGATGATAGCCATTCTGATAGGTGTAAGTATTTCATTGTGACTTTGATTTGCATTTCTTTGATGAATGGATAAGATGTGTACACGTACACACATATACAATGGGATATTACACAGCCATAAAAGAGTATGAAATTTTGACGTTTGCAGCAACCTGGAGAGACCTAGAAGGCAGTATGCTTAGTGAAGTAAGTCAGACAGAGAAAGACAAATACCATATGTTGTCACTTATATGTGGAATTGTTATAAAACGAATGAATATAACAAGACAGAAAAAGACTCACAGAGAGAGACCAAACTCGTGGTGACCAGTGGTATGGCGGGATGGGGTGGGGGTTGGGGAATAGGGGTAAGGGATTAAGAGGCACAAACTACTATGCATAAAATAAATAAGCTATAAAGATATATTGTACAGCAAAGGGAATATAGCCAATATTTTATTATAACTTTAAAGGGAATATAATCTATAAAAATATTGAATTACTATGTGGCGTACCTGAAACTAATATAATATTGTAAATCAACTATACTTCAATAAAACAAAGAAAGTACACCTGAAGAATGTGAAACACCAAAAAAATTAAAAATAAAAAAACACAGGTGAGGTTTTTACTGGAAGTGCTGACCACAATGATAGACAATAAATAGCAGTTCTCACTGCAATTATTTTTACTAACATGAGCACCTCAAAAAAGGTGTTCCCAGCCTGACAGATCCTACCTGTAGTACCATCTTACAACTACCTCTGCCCCCTATCTGCAGGAGTACCGCACTACAGAAACCCTGAATAATTTGGACTAAAGAAGCTGATTGAATTTGTGCAGCTATCAGGAAACAATATGTTGGTTTTCCTAGGGGTGAATATTTGATTGAAATCTTCCATTAGGAAAAACACCTTAAAAAATGCCCTGTGTCCATTTGCAAAGCCGATAGTGGCCAGTGGTTTGGGCACCATGTGGGCATAGGAACATGCCTGCCACTTAACTTATCCGAGGGCTTCTTTTATTTTTATCTTTTAAAAACAACCTGCTGGGTCATACATGACATCTAATCCTGCCTTATTAACCAGAAACTAAATGAGCATTTGAGAAATTTAATTGAACGTGATATTCAGAATATTAATAAGCCACTGGTCAGGAGGGAGGTTGATGTTCCCAGCTGCAAACCTAGCCTGGAGGAAGAGTCCCTGAAGACCTTGTCACCAGAGGCGGCTAAACTTCTATTTGCTGCTACTGCCTTCCTTGCAGGCTTGCTTCCAGCAGCAATCCCAGCTATCCACCTGTTCCCCAAATTCCTGCTTAATCATTCTGCCCCAGAGAGGACCCTGCCTACTAGCCCCGTAGTAAATCAAGCACCAGGCCAACAGTGCACTGCTATTAGGAATGAAAAATAAACAGTTTCTCTGAGGGAGCAAACGAAAAGGATGATGCTGGGAAAATGGGGGTTCACACATTTGAATCCTTTCCTCTTCCGTGCAGAAAGCCGAGAAAGTCATATGTGTCCTCTGCAATAAGAAATAATGTCCTTCTGAAAACAGCATAAAGATAGACTATGCATTATTCAAACTATATTTGTATATGTTAAAAGGAGCATTTCCATTTCCGGAATTTATAACATTAGAGGATACTAATCATACTTTGCTCTTTGGGCAAATCTTTTCATAAAATATTTCCAGGAATATGAGCATACTCCTCAATTTTTCTTTTCCCTTCATAATTCAAAACACAGGCGATCTGCTTGCATCTAAAGTGTGTCCGGTTGAGGCTAAAGCATTACTATTTTTAAAAAATTTTATTGAAGTTTAGTTGATTTACAGTGATGTGTTAATTTCTGCTGTACAGCAAAGTGATTCAGTTATACATATATATTCTTTTTCATATTCTTTTCCGTTCTAGTTTATCACAGGATATTGAATATAGCTCCTTGTGCTATGCAGCAAGACCTTGGTGTTTATCCATTCTATATATAATAGTTTGCACCTGCTAATTCCAAACTCCAAATCCATCCCTGCCCACACCCCCCCACCGCCCCACCGCCGCTTGGCAACCACAAGTCTGTTCTCTATGTCTGTGGGTCTTTTTCTGTTTCATAGATACGTTCATTTGTGTCATATTTTAGGTTCCACAGATAAGTGATATCATATGGAATGTCTTTCTTTTTCTGACTTACTTTGCTTAGTATGATAATCTCTAGGTCCATCCATGTTGCAGCAAATGACATTATTTCATTCTTTTTAATGGCTGTGTAATATTCCATTGTGTGTGTGTGTGTGTGTGTGTGTGTGTGTGTGTGTGTGTGTGTATACATCTTCTTTATCCATTCATCTGTCGATGGACATTTAAGTTGTTTCCATGTCTTGACTATTGTAAACAGTGCAAGCATTGCTATTGACAGACCCAATGATTTCCATTGCTGTTTCTGAAACAAAAATGTCTCAGTACATTCATTTTCTATTTGTCTATAATTGAAATTAAAAATAATTCAGAGCAAAAATCAAAGCAAAGTAAAATTTTCCAGTAGTCACAGAAACAAATATTTTCATACAAAAAAGGAGATAATGATGAAATAGAAGTGCTGATTGGAAGGCAGTGCCACCAGGTCAAACTTTAAATGTTTATTCACCAGCACCTTTTGGAAACCTGCATTTGGCCTACAAAGGAGGGATTAAAAACATCATCCAAAACAGATAAAAGTATGACTCCTATAAAAGTTGAGGAAGTCAGTATTAAAAAGCACAAACCACTCCCTAATGCTGCTTGCCCTGGGGGCCTGAATATTGATTTAAGGAATCGTTGGCTCATCTGAGCCACTTGGCTGGCTAGCTCAGCTTTTCCCAAATGAATTGTAGGACTTCTGCTGAGACCACATTTGTTCAATTACACACTGGACTTCCTAAAAGATAAAAAGCCCATCTTCTTGTTTGTCATGTTGATTTTAGGAGAAGCAAGGGAATGTAATATTGTAGTTATGAGTACATACTCTGGGGAATGATTGACCTTGGATAAAATCTCTTCTCCAGCATTTCCTAGCCAGGCAAACAAACCTTGAAAGCAGTTTCTTCTTCTGTAAAAGATAGATAATAACTATTCCAGAATATATTAAGGGATTAAGTTAAGCAACATACATCAAAACATCTAGTGCAGTGTATCTGGCACATGGTAATGCTCAGGAAACCTTAGCCATCTTTACCATCTGCATCACCATCCTATCATCAAAGGCTTTAGATGTCATGGAGGGGAGCTCACACTCTCCTCTCTAGAAGACATGGAGCTACTGAAAGAGCAGTGGCATCGTTAGATATGGCCTTTGAATCCTGGAAACTGAGTGGAAGATCTACAGGGGGACAAGGTGGGAGGCAAGGAGGACACTGTTCTACCTGTTTGAGCAGGAGAGAGCTTGATGTAAAGCAGAAGCTGTGAGCATGGAAAGGAGTGGGAAATGGATTCAACAAGTATTCAAAATGAAAATTAGAAGAACTTAGGACAAGTCTGGATGTGGATAATGAGGTGGATGGGGGAGTTAGAGATAGCCTGGCTTTCCAGCTTACATGTCTTAGTAGATAGTAGAGTCATCTATCAACCCATGGAGAGAGTATATCACGTATTCCTCATATCCTATGGCCATGATCCCCTTACCCTGTCTAGATTCATCACTTTCGTTGGGCTTATCCTTCTATATGAATATGCAGAGGGAGATTTATCTATGGGCTAAAGTCTGTTGATTCTAGTATGCAAATGATAGCATTATCGTTTGTGGAGTTTAGCCATTAGCGATTTATTTATTTGGACATGACATATTAAGTCATTAACTAATGCTCACTGTAAATGCGCTTGTAGTTCTCTTCCTGAGGCTTTGTAAATTTCTCATTGGAAAAGATGGAGAACTGAGCAAATGAAAAAGCAGTAAAAGAAAAGAAAGAGAGCATGCATCAAAGAGGGAGGAGTAGCAAGATCGGGTCCCACTTCTCACCTGGGATCAATAAGGACACAGTCATTGCCCCACTAGCCTTCAACCATGACCGCTATCAAATAGGAAAATAGATTGGTGTGCTTCAATCCTCTGGGCCACCTTACTCTGAGCTAACGGACTCTTTACTTTTCTCACTTTATATTTTGGAACCAGTAGGGTTGAACAGAACCAAAGCTTCACTGAACTGACTGACAGAAGTCTTGTCTAGCCTTGGTCCAAAAAAAAGAGGTCAATACAGTTTGTTTTTGGTGCTGGGCATCTCTCCAACTATCACCATTCCCTTCCTTGAAACTTTTTTTAACTCCTTACCTCCAGACTTCCAGCAAGGCTCACTAATTCCCCAAAAGGTGCCAGCTGATAAGATCAAGCATTTGCCAGGAATTTGCATTTTAACAAAGTTCTCTTGAAAATGAAAACTTTTAAGGTTCAAAGGAATTCTAAGCTTCAAAGCACGGAATGTTTGTCTTCAAGGTCTTGCCCAGTATTTTCCATGTTTCTTGATGGAGGCTGAGAGGTCTGATGGTCAGAAACCCTGCCCACAAGGTGTGGGCAGCGGCCTAACATTAAAACTAGCCTGAAGGAGCTTGCGAACATCTCCATCAGGAAGACTTGCTGATTTTCTACCCATCCCACAAACATGCATACGAACACTCCCGCCCCTGTGGGTTTAGTCACCCACTGAGTTTCATTGACAAAGTGTGCTTATCTCCAGTATGGTACTTATCACACTGGACTGAAATTAATTGTTTATTTAATTTTCTTCCTCATCAGAATTTCATCCCCTTGAGGGCAGAAACTATACTGCTGTTCTCTGTGTACCTTTTGGTCAACATGACACAGTTCCTAGAGAAAAGAAGGCCTTAATGGTAGGAATAGTCTACTCACTTGGTTGTTTTATAACCTAGGTTTTCCTTTTTGTTTGGATACTAACTACTTAAATAGTCAAAAAGTTTCCAGACTCCTCAAGGCCTCTGTTTAAAATGGGGTGATATTCTTTCCACCCTTCAGATCCTGAGACCTCCTCTCCTTAAAACTCAGCTGGGAAACAACTGTAAAAATCATGTGCCAATGTAAGAATTTTTAATTATTATTCTTGATAAAAAGAGTACAGTGGCAGCCCAGAACAAAATAATGAGTTCTCTTGCTGGCCTCTCCTCTCCATATTCAGGGTCTTTAGGATGTACTCATCTGACAGTTCTCTTCATCCAGGACTTTCTCGTCAGGAAGTACTATCTATACTCTTTCCTTACCTTCCCTGTGTAAGAGAAATGAGAGAAATGGCATTTGTAGCTACTTATGGAGCCATGCATTATTCTTTGTGCTTTGCGTAAGCTGTCTTATTTTACTTTCTCAACTATACTGTAAAGTAGTTGCTATTAACCCATTTTTCAAAGGAGAGAGCCGAGGTTTAGAGAAATTGAGTAACTTGCAAAAAAGTCACCCAGAGAGGTAGTGATAGGTTCAGAACTGGAGCTCTCAGTTGTTCTGGATGAAAATCATTAGATATTCTCTCCATCCCACTGTTGTTTTCTAAGCTGAGAGCTACTGGATTTCCAAGGTGATATTTTGATCTTTTGTCTGTCTCTGGGATTGTCATATCCTATTGAGTGTGAAGGAATGAGTAGGTCCTTCCCTATCAAGGCCAAATTTGTTCATTATAACGTAAGCATGCTTCTGTAAGTCAAGCAATGACTCTCCTAGGCACCCTTGGGCAGGGTTGACCTGTAGAATCAGAGTACTAGCCAAGGACACCAAAGGTAAGATTCACGCTGGGCAACAGAGAAAAACAGGCTAAGAAGAGCCACAGCGAAGCTAACAGATTTGCTCAGTCAGTTACAGTTCTCTGCACTCTTTAAAGTGTGCTTTCAAATACTAGCAAAACAAGGGGGAAAAAAGTCTCTTCAAATATCCCCAACTGAAAAGGATAAAAACTTGCACATACCCAAATTAAAAATTAAAATCGACGTCATTCCAAATGCTTAATTCAGAAATAGCAAGGCCTCGTTTGGAAGCGGTCAGCTTTGACAGCAACATCTTTTGTTTATAAGAATGTATCAGTAAGGTCTTTGCTGCTTTTCAGAGCATCTTCTCAGTAAATCCGCAAGATAAGTAGGGCAGGCATTAGAGAAGAACTGTAGAATGAATGTATACCTTACAAGAGTCATTGGAGGAACCCTAGTCTAACTTCTTCTAGTATATGCATGAGGAAGTCAGAGTACTAGGAAAAATAGTAACAACTTCACCTAGACATTGCAAATTACCACAGTCAGGATAGGATGGTTTATGCTGTGTAATGTATAAACCCCAAACCTCACAGTGGCTTAGCCTTTAAAAGTGTTCCTTGCTTATACAATTCTGCTGCAATTTGGGTAGCTCACCAGGGCAGCTCTCTTCTAAGGCATGACTTTCTTCTAACATATGACTTTATAGACTTTTGTAGTTTTCCATCTTGTGGCTTCATCATCTCCACATGTGCCTTTTGGAATCACTATGACAGATAAAGACAGCTGATGGTTTGTCAGGGCTAGTCATGGCTCTTACTCAGAAAAGACGTGTAAATTCTACTCAGGCTATTGTTTGGAACTAATAATATGGTCTTGAGCAAGGATCTGGAAAACACTGTATTTCATATATCCAGAAAGTAGAGGAGAATCCGATATGGCTGGGCAACAGTAATCTCTACCAAATAAGCGGTCCAAAATCCACCCTTCCGGATGGTCTCTTTCTACTAGCACATGGCCTCTGGGCACTATTTGTAATAGACGCTGGAAACTGAAGACGACTAATTGGAAATTTCAGAAAACTCTAATGTTATCTTAACACTAAACTTTTTTTCCATTCATTTTAGGGAAATAACTTGTTTCATTTAACCTCATTAATTGACTACCTTAAAGAATTACTGAGTTTCTGAAAGGTTGCCATCTTTATTTTTCCTTTTAGTCCTTGCAACAAGCTACTGGAGTTGGTATTCTTACCCCAGATTGAGATAGGAATGCTTTGGTTGCAAATTACATAAAATTAATAAATGACTTCAAGTTAAAAAAAAAAAAAAAGAACTGAAAGGAGAAATAAAGAGATTCAGAGCTCAAATAGGAAACTCAAATAGGGAATGTCATCAGGATAACAAACTACAATTGGGTCTCATTCAGAATTTGTAGCTGCTCGCTCAAGAGCTGCCTGTCTCCTGTGAGCACATTTCAGCTTCTCTGAAGCACTCTGTACCTTTTCTCAGTCTCTCTCCAAATGCCTGCCCTCCATCCCCTGCCACTGGCCAACTTTCTCCGCTTTCAGTTTCTGAATGTTTTATTGTTTCTGCTTGTATACAGCTCAAAATCTTGCACCAATTCTCTCCACATCTCGGCAACCCTCAATTCTGGACATTCCCCTTGCCACTAACTGTTCTTGTCTCTTACTATCCTCATTGGAAATTTCAAAATACCATATACCTGGCTTATTCTTGTGAACTACACCATGCAAGTCCTATGTCATAGGCCCACTTACAGGTCAGCTGCCTTTGGATCAGGTCTCCACCTAGGCACACACCTATACACCTGTGCCCTGGTTAAAGATGTTGGAGAAGCAATAAACATGGACAGTCTGACTTAGCAGGAGCAAGGACAAGGGAGCCTACTGCAGTAAAGGGGCAAGTGGGTACAGTAATGAATATGCCTAATCTTTGTGCCAGGTCACTTCTACAGTCTGAATGTTCATGTCCCCTGCCAAAAGTCATGTGTTGGGCTTCCCTGGTGGCGCAGTGGTTGAGAGTCCGCCTGCCGATGCAGGGGACACGGGTTTGTGCACCGGTCCGGGAAGATCCCACATGCCGCGGAGCAGCTGGGCCCGTGAGCCATGGCCGCTGAGCCTGCGCGTCCGGAGCCTGTGCTCCACAACGGGAGAGGCCACGACAGCGAGAGGCCCGCGTACCGCAAAAAAAAAAAAAAAAAAGTAATGTGTTGAAATCCTACCCTCCAAAAGTGATGGTATGAGAAAGAAGGGCCTTTAGGAGGTTCCTAGGTCATAAGGGTGGAGCCCTCTTGAGTGGAATTAGTGGTCTTATAAAAGAGATTCTACAGAACTCCGTAGCCCCTTCCACCATACAAAGATACAATAAGTCTGCGACCAGGAAGAGAGCCTTCACCTGACCATGCTGGAACCTTGATCTCAGACTTTCAGCCTCCCGAACTGTGAACAATAAAGTTCTGGTATTCATAAGCCACCCAGACTGTGGGGTTTTGTTAGCAGCCCAGATGGACTAAGCATCACAGTACTAGTAAACATTAACGTGAGATTTAAATGCAAAATTGCCTGACACCTCAGTATCCAGCTGAATGAGGAAACATGTAAAAGCAACACCTAGGCTTCAACTTTGTAGTCTCTTTCACTCTTTCACTCTATAGATACTCAACCCTCAGCCAGTAATAAGTCTAGCTAAACAGATGCCTCACAAAAGTAAAATGTTTTGCTAAACCTGAATAAATTACTTTACAGCATATTTAGAGGGCATTCCTGATTGAATCAACCAAACGCTGGAATAGTTAGAGTGACTGGTTGGAAATAATAAATCAACAATTCTCAGACTGGAACTTTGAATTTGGTCTCTAGGGGAAACATTAGCCAGGTTGGATCTGCTCAAGTGGGAACTTGGCTTAGTTTAAATGCAAGAATTCATTTTACATGCTTTCTTTCAAAATTTGTGAATGTGTGTCACTATCAATACTGATGATTGTCACAAAATCCTAGGTGACATTACACAAAACACTTAACCTTTACTGTTTCCACAACAGTAAAATAAGAGGAATTATATTAAATTACCTCCTAGGGTCCTTAGAGCTACAAAATTCTATGACTAGCTCATCTTTCACATTTAGCATGTAAATGTCTACATCTACTGATTACAACCTGAGGCAAGTTCATTTCCCTCCATGTTCATTTTAAATAACATCCAAGAATCCTTGAAGAGATTTTCTTAACTAAACTGTAGTCCCATCCAGTAGAACTTTCAATGATGATGGAAACTGTATGTATCTGTCTAATACAGTAGCCTCTAGCCATACATGACAATTGCACACTTCAAATGCAGCTAGTGCAGTAGAGGAACTGAAATTTTACTTTCATTTAATTTAAATGTAAACAGTTGCATGTGGCTAGTGGCTACCATATTGAATGGTGTAGGACTGGAGATGTATGTAGTGTGAATATCAAAAAGAGAAATCAAGAGGTAACGATACTACTTTGATGCATGTTTTAATATTTGAAAACCACTGACTTTCATTTTCGTGTGGAATTGTGGTGGACTCTATTTTATTGTATTTTATTTATTTTTAAAATTTTTATTGGAGTACAGTTGATCCACAATGCTGTGCTATTTTCAGGTGTATCACAAAGTGAATCAGTCATACGTGTACATATATCCACTCTTTCTTAGATTCTTTTCCCATATATGTCATTATAGAGTATGGAGCAGAGTTCCCTGTGCTATATGGTAGGTCCTTATTAGTTATCTATTTTATATATAATAGTGTGTATATGTCAACCCCAGTCTCCCAATTTATCCTTCCCCCTTCACTTTCCCCCTTAGTAACTGTAAGTTTGTTTTCTACATCTGTGACTCTATTTCTGTTTCATAAATAAGTTAATTGGTACCATTTTTTTTAGATTCCACATATTCCACATATGATATTTGTCTTTATCTTACTTCACTCAGTATGACAATCTCTAAGTCCTTCCATTTTGCTGTAAATGGCATTATTTTGTTCTTTTTATGGCTGAGTAATATTCCATTGTATATATGTACCACATCTTCTTTATCCATTCCTCTGTCGATGGACTTTTTGGTTGCTTCTATGCCCTAGCTACTGTAAATAGTGCTGCAATGAACATTGAGGTGCATGTATCTTCTCGAATTATGGTTTTATTGGGATATAGGCCCAGGAGCGGGATTGCTGGATCATATGGTAGCTTATTTTTAGTTTTTTAAGGAATCTCTATACTGTTCTCCACAGTGGCTGATGGACTCCTCTTTTTAAATTTTAGGTAAAAATCTATTCTGGGATGATGCAGGCCTTTCCAAAAGTAGAGAAGTGATCAATGATTTCTAAAGCTCTAGCTCTATGTGTCAGAACAGTAACGAATGCATCTAAACAAATATCAAAGGAAATTCATTCGCCAAATCTTTAAAAGAAAAAGACAATTCCCTCTTACAATATCTCATCAGAGATTTGAGATATTTAAATAGGGTTCTTTGCAAAAGACAGGAGCAAGACAAATGAAAAGATATAAAAATGTTTAGTAGTTTACTAGATATAAAATTTGGAGCCCTGAATTTTTAGTTCTATTTTTATCATCAATCACTATTTTCTTTAATTTTAAATTACCGTTTAATGTAAAATTCACCATCAGTTTATTAACAGCTTTGGGAAAGGGAAGGTAGTGGTGGGGGAAAACACTTTTTTTTGTCTAACTTATTATTATGGCACTCATTACCTAGGCTACCGCTTTTATTTTCAGTAACAACATTTAAGTTTGGTTGGTCCGCGGCATATGGGATCTTCCAAGACCAGGGCTCGAACCCATGTCCCCTGCATGGGCAGGAACAGCAGCAAGACGCTTTTGATAAGTAGATGGTTTATGCTTAAGTGATCGTCTTTTACGACTTTTTATGATCAATCACAAAATGGCCTTTGAGAATGCGCAGACTTAACTCTGAAGGATCAAGTCCTTTCTATTGCCTTTAACTGCCCTGCTCAGCATGAGGCATTCTGCCTACTTCATGTGCAATAACTTTTCATTGCAGTGTGGTCTCCTCATGAAATTTTTTAAAGAAATCTTAGTGGGAAGTTAAGAATATAAGAATAAGTTAAGATATTGCCTGTGGTTCTACCAGGAACATTAACTGTATTGATGATTGGATGAGCCCTCCAGGCATGGCTTATTCACATAGGCCTAGGCCAGCAACGGTTCTGTTGCAACCCCTTCTCTGTTTCTCAACTGGCAGGTGGTGGTGGTTGTGTTTTTAAATGTGCCTTATATTTGAATAAATGTGGTAGTCGTTATTCTGTGCAAGTCTCTTCAATATATTGGATCACCATAAAATGGGATTAATGAAGCTACTTACCACCTTTCCCTAATTAGTGGATCCTGACGCTTCTAAAATACTATAATTTTCAGACACCTTACAATTTATCCACTTTAAACCATTATCTTTTACATAAGGAAGACTAAGTCAGTTGGGACATAAGATTATAACTTTATTTTTATACAGTAAGATATTGCTTAATAAGAATGCTCAAGAAGAGGGATATCCCAGTTAGCTGAAATTGCTACACAACAGGTATGGTCCATAGTCCTTCTTATGTACATTGTATATTATCCCGAGTCCTGTTTCCTATGTACAGTTTAGTGTAGGGATAAAGCTCAGTTGGACGAGGAAAGACAATTTAGGATCTCAGGATCATTGTCTTGGGTTTAGATGTGGAAGGTTAAGGAGGAGATGACCCCATTGTGTCACCAGGATCCATTCTAGTTCCACATCTTCATGTTGACTGTATTTACTGAATATACCAAAGGAAATTCCTTCACCAAGTCACACATAACCAAAACACAGGTTCTTATATCAAACACACTTTTGTGTACAATTCCAAGTAAGCAACTTTGTTGTTTTTTTAATTTATTTTATTGAAGTATACTTGATTTACAATGTTGTGTTAGTTTCTGGCATACAGCTGTGATTGCACATATATATGACAGTTTGCATTTGTTAATCCCAATACATCCCTTTCCCACCCACCTCTCCCTTGTCAACCGCAAGTCTGTTCTCTATGTCTGTGAGTCTGTTTCTTTTTCTTAGATAAGTTCATTTGTGTCATATTTTAGATTCTGCATATAAGTGATATCATGTTTGTTTTTCTCTTTCTGACTTACTTCACTTAGTATGATAATCTCTAGGTCCATCCATGTTGCTGAAAATGGCATTATTCATTATTTTTTATGGCTGAGTAGTATTCCATTTTATAAATATACCACATCTTCTTTATCCATTTATCTGTTGATGGACATTTTGGTTGTTTCCATGTCTTCGCTACTGTAAATAGCACTGCTATGAACATAGGGGTGCGTGTATCTTTTCGATTTATAGTTTTGTCCAGATATATGCCCAGGAGTGGGACTACTGGATCATATGGCAACTCTATTTTTACTTTTGTAAGGAACCTCCATACTGTTTTCTATAGTGGCTGTAGCAATTTACATTCCCACTGACAGTGTAGGAGGGTCCCTTTTTCCCCTCCTCCTCTCTAGCATTTGTTATTTGTAGATTGTTTTTGGTACGTGGGCCTCTCACTGTTCTGGCCTCTCCCGTTGCGGAGCACAGGCTCCGGACGCGCAGGCTCAGAGGCCATGGCTCACAGGCCCAGGCGCTCTGTGGCATGTGGGATCTTCCCGGACCGGGGCATGAACCCCTGTCCCCTGCATCAGCAGGCAGACTCTCAACCACTGCGCCACCAGGGAAGCCCTGTAGATTTTTTAATGATGACCATTCTGACCAGTGGTACCTCATTGTAGTTTTGATTTGCATTTCTCTAATAACTGGTGATGTTGAGCACCTCTTCATGTGCCTGTTGGTCATCTGTGTGTCTTCTTTGGAGAAATGTCTGTTTAGGTCTTCCACCCATTTATTGATTGGGTTGTTATTGAGCTGTATGAGCTGTTTGTATATTTTGGAAATTAGGCCCTTGCCAATCACAACATCAAGCAATAGTTTTAAATTTAGTTTCTCTCCTTAAACATTTTGGAGATCAACTGAGTGAAAAGAGCAAAATTTTAGTTAGAGCCTTAAGATAATCATTTTCATTAGGAATTTTGTTAATATTCGCACAATTTTTTTTAATGTGTCTCCAGTCCAGCATGAGAAACAGACATCTCCACTAATTATTTGGTACTCTGGTAGTATCTTGAATTACTTTTTAATTTTATCATTCATATTTATCATCTCCATGATCACATTATAAAGACAGAATAGTCTCTTAAATTTATTGTGTGTACTGAGTACTTAGTGATATATATGGACATTTAGTGATATATTAGCAATTATCCATAAATTATTATACCAGTCTTATTTGAGAGTGTGTGTCTCTGTGTGTATATGTGATTGTGTGTGTTCACCTTTTTTGTATCAGAATATAGTAATTTACTAAATTACTAAAAATTTGATTAGTTGCATTCTGGTTAACAATGGCTTTACTCTAACAACCAGCTTTCATTTTAATTTTTAACATGCATTTTTTTTTTAATACTAGGAGGTTGAGTATAAAGTGAGTGGTACCTAGGTTCTAACATTCTTCAATTATTAATAGTTAACGTTTGAAAGCTTTTTGCTGGCAGGGTAAAATATTCGCCTTTCATAAGACATTCAAAGTTAGTTCAAAGAAATATGGAAAAGAATGTCTTAAACATATCAACATTGAATTATTTTTGCACTTTCAACCATGGAAGATGATTCTTTCTTGTTTGAACCTCTTCAATGAATAAAGCATCAATTTTCCTCACACTGACAACATCGCCATTAGGAGATTATACAACATTCAAAAGAAAGTTGGGGAAGATTATTTATATCATTACCAACTGGATTACTGAGAATTTTCCACTAGAGAACATTTTCTTCTCAATTGTTTTCATTATTTTGGTGCTTAATTACTGCCCTAATTTCAAGTGGGATCATTGCCACTTGGAATCCCTTTCATAGAGTCCATTTTCTGCTCACAGATAACAGAAAGATTTATAGTTATATATATTTATATATATATATATATTTTTTTTTTTTTTAATTTTCCTGCTGTCAAATCTCTACCTGGTCTTCAGGGGCTAGATAGGTAGAGGCTAGAAGATGTACTATAATAGTAATTCTCATAATTTTTACATTGAAAGAGATTCTTACATATGACTTCTGTCTTTTCAGGGAGACTGCTACCATTATGGAAGAAGAGCAATATATTTTTTTTTATTTTTATTTTTTGCGGTACGCGGACCTCTCACTGTTGTGGCCTCTCCCGTTGCAGAGCACAGGCTCCGGACGCGCAGGCTCAGCGGCCATGGCTCACGGACGCAGCCGCTCTGCGGCACATGGGATCCTCCCGGACGGGGACACGAACCCACGTCCCCTGCATCGGCAGGCGGACTCTCAACCACTGTGCCACCAAGGAAGCCCAAGGGCAATATTTTTATCTTCTTTATCCTTAGTTGCTGTATTTTTGTTTCTTTGTTCTGTCTTCCTAGTTATTACTGATGGCACATGGATTATGGAAAAGCTTGAAATTTCAGACCTTTCGAAATCATTTTGCTTTATTATTTTACTTATATAACAAGAAATAGAGGCTTACTCAGGCTGCATCAAATAATGGAGATGATACCACTCCAAATAATGGAGATTTACCATAATCTAGGTCTCAAAGAATCACAACATAAACCTTCAAAATATCCTCAGAAAAAGAACCAAACCCCAAATAGGCCTGAGCTTTACAAAAACTAGAACACAGTTCAAGAACTTTCCAGGAGCTAAGCAAGGCCTCTGTGAATAAAGCTCATCATTTCCTTCCTAAGGGCGTTGTCTTGGCTTTTCTCTGGTGCGCAGTCATCAAGACGACTGAATTATTCTCTGGTCTTCTCTGCTGCTTTGGTTGCCTACTTTGGTGTCATGAAGTCAAAGGCCCATCTCTTGATATCATCAGCTCTGGCTGGTGTATCAGGGCTACATTATCCAGAATGCGATTATCTGTTTCCTAGGTATAAGTATTAATTTAATGAAGCATAAAATTGTGAGATGTTGCTTTGAAATTAACTTGTGTTCTATGTTTCAGGAAGTGGATTATTCACTTCCCACCCCACCAAAAAAAACCTTTGGCTACTGCTCTACTGCTGAAGATACCCTTATATTTGATTTTTTTTTTTTTTTTTTTTTTTTTGGGAGAGCACAGGCTCCGGACGTGCAGGCCCAGTGGCCATGGCTCACGGGCCCAGCCGCTCCGCGGCATGTGGGATCTTCCCGGACCGGGGCACGAACCCGTGTCCCCTGAATCGGCAGGTGGACTCCCAACCACTGTGCCACCAGGGAAGCCCGATACCCTTATATTTGGAATGTTTGTCACATCCATAGATTTTAAACGATTTTAGAAAATTTCTGGGAACTTTCCATATCATTACCTTCTCCTAAAACACACACACATGCCCATGTGCACTCAAAAACACACACAAAACCTACAATTTTTATATTTAGCACCTACCCTTACCATTTTTATTTTCAGAAATGGAAGGTACTGAACAAATATTTATTAATTGCATAATTCTATCTTGGATTAAACATTTTTGGAAGCTGGGTAGCATGCTGTCTTAGATATTTTTGTATTGTTCAGTTCACTACCAAGTATAACCTAAAAATTAATAAAGTTCATGATGATTAAGGTGGGAAAATTATATAGATGTTTCTATGTTCAAATGGGGCATTAGAAAAATTGGCATTGACTTAACTGTGGCCTTTCTAGAAGGTGATTTGTCTATACAGATCAGTAATCTTAAAATACTTTTACCCTTTAACCCAGCCATTCTACTTATAAGTATTTATTATAAAGAAGCAATCAGAGGGTCAAAGACCACATCAAAATTTCATTAAAATATATTTATAATTGGAAGCATTCAAAGCATCTGGTTAAATGCTATTGTACTATAGATACAAATATACTATGCAGATATTAAAATAATGTTTTTTAAAATAAACAATGACACATAAAACTCAATGACATATTAAATTAAAAAGTCTGAATTAAAATATAAAAAAGTAAGAAATCATTTAGAAGTATGCATGTGTGTGTGTGTGTGTGTAAAAAGAGGGAGAAGTTTAAATGAATATATTAAAACATATTATTAATGGCTGTTTCCAGTGGGTAGGATTATGGTTGATATATATCTTCTTGATAATTCTCGGAATTTTTCAAAATTTCTGTAGTAAATATGTAATGTTTTTATAATTGATAAGTGACAAAAAATATATAATTTGGCTTACTAACATCCTATTATTGAAAGAAGATATATTAGGTGTTCTAAATGATAGCTTTTCCATTCATGTGTCCTTGAGACCACATCACATAAGAGAAAGACGACACACTTTGGAGTCAAGTTTTCCTAGGAAGGACTCCTTGTTCTGTGTCACGCCTCACATGTGACTTGGGAATATCACCTTAGCTATCTGCACACCTGAGCTTTCTCATTTGAAACATGGGGATGCAAACATCAGCTTTACGTAATTTCTATAAGTAATGAAAAGAGTTAATAATTATATGAAACCAACTTCTATGACTGGTACAGAGTAGCCATTTAGTAAATGTTAGATGACGATGATGATTATAATTTGGTTTTGCTATTCTTCATGTTTCAATGGAAAATTGCATATTTTCCAAGAAAACATTTTGGGACCTTTAAAAGCAGCAGTTCTGCATACATGGAGTGAATTATTCCAAATGAAGTAGAGAAAGCATAGCATGCTAATTAAATTATTACTTCATGCTAGCTTGATTTTCTAACCCCCAAGTACTTTCACTTAAAATATAAAGAGCAAAACACTTCTCTCTCCTCAGATTTGTTCACTCATCTCATCAGAGATCCCCCAAAATAAAAATATCAAAATGAAAATAAAATAACCAGAACGTGAGCAGTTTCAGAGTACAAGCAAATTGGTTGGTTCCTCTATTCATAAACTCCACAGAGCACTTACTATGTGCCAGGTACCCACCATTCTAAGCACTTCGCAAACATGCCGTCTTTTAACACTTACAATAATCTTATGATAGATTCTCTTATCATCCCCACTTTAAAGATGAAGAATCTGAGACACAGAGGTATTCAGGAACTTTCCCAAGGTCACACAGCTGATACAGGGCAATGTAATACAACCCTAGGCAGTTTAAATCTTGAACCCACATTCTCCACCTTTCAGCTCTCCTGAATCATCAACACTGTTATACATTCTCCTTGTGTCTTGATTTGAAGATCCCCCTAATGCTTCCACTAGATTCATGTCGAAATCCTTTCCAGGCTGCTGAACAAAGGGTGTGTTTAATACCTACCCATTAAAATATAAGCTCGCTGGGGGCAGGAACATTTTCTGCCATGTTTATTGTCTATTTCCAGCACATCGTACAGTGCCTGGAAGAGAGGGCACTCAAATACTGATGAGTAAATCGGTGAATGAATTGGTGATAATCCAAAATTGCTTTCCCCTGATTTTAATCATTTTTATCCTGCTTTCCTTAGATGCATGTGAGTCCAACAAGCTGAACTTAAAGCACAAGTAACAATGTCTGGTCCATTTTTTTTTTTTTCCTTTCCTCCAGGAGGTCTTCTGCCTTCCTGGTTTGAAAAGAAAGTAAAATGCTTATCCCTGTTGTTTCACCTCCATCTTAGTTAGAAGCAATTTCTTTCTCTTCTGCAACAGTCCCTGTCTGCATTTCTACTAGCAGCCATTTTACTCCCTTGTCTTACCTATGTGTGCAGGTATCATCTTCCTTCTACCACCTGATGAATTCCTTAACTACACTGACTATTCTTATCTGTGCTTTTATTCTGCATAGCATCTAGCACAGTACCTGGCACATAACAGGCACTCCAGAAATGTTTTACCTGAAGAGAGAGGGCCAAAATGACCTTCATGAGAACAAGCAACTTATTCTATAGCAGAGGCTGGCAAACTTTTTCATGAGATGACAGATTGTCAGCATTTCAGCTTTGCAAGTGTCCGTGAAAAAATGGTGCCGGCCATATCAGTAAAAAAAGGATGTTGCAGCCATCAGGCCATCACATTACAGCTGCTGGACGGTGAGCCCTCAGAGAACCCAAGATAGAAACAGGATGCCTGCCACCTAGCAGTCAACAACTGCAGTCACCCCTAATGGTGCACCCTGAGGAGAGACTCAGGATGAGAAGCACAGGATACTGACCCCAGATAGCTGAGATGCCCATCAAAGGAATGATTTCAGTGAGCCCAGACTTCTGCATCTTGCCATATATAGAAAAGCGCTACGTTCCTGAACTTGAGATATCTGGTTTTCTTTAATTAATAATAATTTTTGACGTTCCAGCTACCTGGTCTTTGTTGCAAAGACTCCTATATATCCTGGCTCCTCCCTTACCTCTTCAGAGCAGTCCCTCAGAGCTATCTGAGAGGCTGTGTCCTGGGCTTAAGTCCTCAGTTTTTTCTGCCAAATAAAACATAATTCTCAACTTTGAGATTGTGCATTTTTTCCAGTCAATACAGGCCACACTATCTCTGTTGTAACTGCTTAACTCTGCCTTTGTAGCATGGAAGCAGCTATAGACAATAGGCAAATAAATGAGCATAGCTATGTGCTAATAAAACTTTATTTATAAAGGAGTCTGTGGGCTAGATTGGAGCACAGCCCACAGTGTTTTGCCAACTCCTGTTCTTAGCACACCCCACCCTGTAATGCCTTCTGCATTCTGAGGACATAGCAAAGGGTAGAGGCAGGCAGAAAGAATGAATTTATCAATAAAACCTTCCCCATTACTGGAAAAGCTCAGAAGAATGCAGCCTCCAGAAAATAGCTCAGATGCTTCGTTTGCATATGCAAAGCCCATTCTGTGGTTTACTTTATGTATCTTTCTTTGCCTGCATAAAATCTTCTCCTAATCTCATCTTCTCAATTTCCCCTTCAAGCTCTCATCCTTCCAAACCTTTAAAAGAAACTAAATAAATGTTTCCTACTAAAGATAATGGGCTTTCAGGGATCTCTCTGCAAAGAGGAAATAAGGCGAAAAAAATCTTATTAGGACCTATTTCCATCATATAGATTGATCTGTAACTCTCCAATTATAAATTTGGATTTTGTTTTATTAATCAATTCTTTCTCTTTTCTTATAATATCCCTTTAGGATATCGAAAATGAAATTAGTTCTCAGCAATTTCCTAAGGCAAAGGGGAAAAATGTATAGAAAATAACTTGGCTGAAAATGAAATCACAGGCAGATGTGAAACACCATGCAACTAAGTGGTAAAGTATACTAATTCAATAATGATCACCTATTTACTTCTAATTTAAAGGGTGTATTAGTGTCCATGCAGGGAAATAGAAACAAGTATTTGCATTTCAATAGAGGAAATTAGGACTTCCCTGGTGGCCCAGTGGCTAAGAATCTGCCTGCCAATGCAGGGGACACAGGTTCGAGCCCTGGTCTGGGAAGATCCCACATGCCGCGGAGCAACTAAGCCCGTGTGCCACAACTACTGAGCCCGAGTGCCACAACTGCTGAAGCCCATGCGCTCTAGGGCCCGTGCTCCGCAACAAGAGAAGCCACCACAATGAGAAGCCTGCACACCGCAACGAAGAGTAGCCCCCGCTCGCCACAACTATATAGAAAGCCCGCGCACAGCAACGAACACCCAACACAGCCAAAAATAAACAAATAAATTTTTTAAAAAAGAAAAAAATTAAAATAAATAAATAGACGAAATTCAAGGCAGGACATTGTTTACACGGGTAATTAAGAAGTTGAGAAGCTAAAGAGGGAAAGAGGCCGTGTTATCAGAGCCCAAAGGGGTCAGGATGGGCCTGGCTGGCAGGAAGTGGCTCACAGAGTATAAGCAGCTGGTGCTGAGCTGCCCCTGAGGCTTAGAGAGAGGGAGAAAGTGCCTTGGTTTCTCCCTTCCTTCCACCTTCCAGTCTGCCACCAATGCCTCCTCTTGGATGAACCCGGATGTAAAGCAGCTGACAAAGGAGACTGGGAGACAGCCTGAAGAGTCAGCTTCTTGTGATAAGGGGCAGAGTGGAGAAAGAGAATTTAAGGGCAAACCTGCCTGAACCAGTACAAAAGGAAAAAGTGAGAGGACAGATAGGAAGAAATACATTGACATTGACTGTACACTCCATGAGGCTTGGGAAACCACAGGTGCCTTGTTTATATGTGCATTTGCCTGGACCTACAGTAGGGATCACTCAGTAAATACTTGCTGACTAAATGAGTTAAAGAGGATTGCTCCTACGGAGGCTCACACCATACAGCATGAGCTTCAAATTCTCCCTTTTCCAATTTCTTTGACTATCCTTCTTTCCTCCCTTCTTTCACCACAGTGACGTACAGCTGAGCCATAACTGCCATCAAACTATAGATATTGGTCCCGTGAAGCAGGTTAGGCTAGTATCTACACAGCTCCATCACACAGCATCCTTATCCCTGCCTCTCTACATAAGGCCACGCTTTCCAAGGCCTGGGATGACCCTTCCAGCTCTATCAGCCTGTTCCAGTCTTCTGCCTACTGTACAATTCCCACTAAGACCTCTTCCTCCCTAATCCTTCTTATACTATTCCAGACCACAGTGATCATCTCCATCTTTGATCCTCTATCAATCACTAGCACCATTACAGCTTCAGTGCCTAATCCCATCTTTATCTGTTTCGTAGTTATGGACACGAAGTATTTTCTTAAATACATCATTCTGAGTGTCACCCTATTCCTAGTACACATCATACCTTAAAAGGACCAAGCTTTGCCCTGGTGCCCTCGTGGTCCCCATTACTATGTGGGGAGTTAACTGAAAATTTGGAGAAATTGTGGTGGAGCCCCAGTGTGTGACAGTAGCGGGCAGAAGGCCTAGATCCCTTTTTTGGGATCACCCACCTCCAAGTTCTCCCCTCTGGGTCTGTTCCCCAGACATTATGTAAGTACTCTGATTTACAGCCCAGACGGTGTAATAAATCAATTTTCCCTCCTGGCATTGTGACTAATGAAGACTGAGAATTGAAAATGCTCTTATTAACCTAGCATCTAAGCAAGAAACTCTTCTAATTTAAACATTTCTATTTTATGAAACCAGACAAATACGTTTTATTAACAATATTGTCTAGAAGACTTTAGATTCAGGTATATTTATTGTGCCTATAAAACCAGTCACCATTTCCATTTCCCATGGACACCAAGCTCAACTTTCTATGAACTTTTAACAATGAATGAAAATTGATTAAAATCACACATGAGGAATTATTTTTTTCCCAAGCATAGCTAACAATTTTCTGAATAAACTTGACCTTTTCACTTCCATTCATTTTAACATAAAGGTGAATGAAAATCACATTCAAACAAGTATATCAATCCACTTGGGCAAGCCTAGAAAGAAACTTATGTCTGTGAAAATGAAAAGTAATTTACTTGTTTTATTAAGATGTATTGTAAAATCACAGTTGTGACCTAATGCATGTTTAGCAGCTCTGTGCATCTATTTATGATTTTCTGTGGGTTTTAATGATTTGTTTTTCCCAGAATGAGGAACATAGCTCTTAAGGAGAAAGAGATTTATATATACTTTTTCTTGTTTGTTTTTAGAAATGATTCTTTAATGTAAAGCTCCTATATTAGTGAAACCATCTACCTCTGACACAGTTTTCTGCATAGCATTTTTTTCAAAGTGATTTCACATGTATTTCGCTGATTTGATCTTACCAGCAATGCAATGACCTTTTTGGTGACACACTTCAGCCTCCAGTAGAAGCTCATCTCTCGGCCAATGCACTTCCTCAACCCCTTTTCCCACCCTACTCACCCCAGTGCAGAGCGACTTAGACACAGTCAAAGACAAAATGGGCTCTAAATTGCTCAAGGTATAAAGAGAGTGGAGACTGTGGTGAGAAGAGCACAAACAAAAGAGACTCCATCTTCTTTGTCGACTATCTTCTAGGGGTTTCCTTCAGATTGACTTCTATCTATCCATGCAGCTGATTGGTCTGGGGCTGCCATCCCTTTTAGAGCTACATCCTACTCTTAGAGAGGGAGAATCCAGGATGGCTCCAAGGAAATAAGGGATAAATCAGGCTGTTTAGGCCTGTTAAATACCAGAAGGGGTCCTCTGCCTCACATGTGAGCAGGCCACGTCACCAGGCTTAAATATGAGAGGGGATGTAGGGCCATAGTTCCAGTTAGCAAGGAAAGGGGCATTTGTCTTGAAGTGGCTCTGTGACCCAGGGAGCAGAAGCCAAGTATATTAGGGAACAGGGTAAGATTTGATCATTCAAGATCAAGGCCAAATATCTTAAACTATATAATAATGCCTATTTTACTATCATATAATTCGAAGCTCAGAGAAGTCAAATGGCTTGTCTTAGTATCACATAATTATCAGCTCAGAAAAGAGCATGAGGCTTGATTATTCCTGTAGGGTACTTTCTAGGGGGCCTCATAGCAACCTGGAGCTGTGATGAGACCCCCTAGAATCCAAGCTTCTCCCTCACACCTGTGACATCCTCTGGTGCCTGTGCCCTATCTGCAGGGCCATTCTCAGGTGGTCACCCACCACCAGTGGACCAGAAAGATGCTGGGAGCAGAGAGCATCCACTGTGATTCTCTTCTGACACCACAGAGTGGCTCACGTCATTTCATCCTCTGGGAACACCTTCCCACATCATCATAACCTATCAATAACTTTTCCTCACTTCAAAACTTCCTTCCTCCGTAATGGTTTTCTTGACCATACTCTCATAGTTGGAATGATGGTGAATTTGAGCAATAAATTTTTACTGAATACCTACTGAGTACTACAAATTGGGTCAAGTTCTTTCAGGGAACAAAAGTACAATGCATTGTTCTTACCTGCCCTCAAGCAACTTACAGTCTATTGGGGTTGATTCTCAAAGAAACTAACCGTCACATGACATCACAGTGAAGCCACTTACAGACTTTCCAAGCAGTGGCTTCCTCAAAGCGAGTGAAGCTTGAGCTCAAATCCCATTACCCCAAGTGCCCATATTTATAATTATTCACCCAAGAGAAAATTAATCACTTTCTATCCAGAGATATCTTTCTAGGCTTATGCTGAATTGCTACGGACAGTTTTCATTGGTATTTAACTTTCCACATTATTTTTGTAAGTGTCCACAAGTTGCCATTTCAACTCGGAGATTTTATAATACTGTATTTTCCCATCTTGACAGGGCTATAAATCCCTGCAGAGGCAGAGACTTCTTTCCATAACAGCCTCAGCTTTCCAGGCACACAAACAAACTGTTCCTTGGATGTAGCCGGCACTCTATTTTACAGGGTTTTGATTGAAAAGTGCCTGCATGGACTTGGACGTCAAGTACATTAGTGCTCAAGGTGGCTCTAACATTTTCAGATTTTGCTCTTTTGGCAAATTTAGTTATCTTCTTTAAACCTGAGTTTCCCACATTTAAAATGAGAATAATGATTCCTAAACTGCAGGATTGTTATAAGATTTTTAAAAAATATTTCATAATAAGCCATCTGGCACACAAAGAACCATAAAGCATGATCTTCAACTGATCTTCAAGGGCTTAACTGTAGCTAAGAGACCTGAATCCAAATCCTATCTCCTCTACTTGCATGTAGCGTGCATACACGCTCTGTAAACCTAAACATTCTCATAAATCAAAGGGAAACAATAGTAACAGAATCCACCTCCCGAGATTTTGCAAGGATGTTTGTAGAGCACTTAGCACACTGCCTGGCACATAGGAAGCACTCAGTAAATGTCAGCTTTTAAGATTCATATCCATTATGTAGATCTAGGAGCATCGTGTGTGAATTCACAAGATCTTAATTAGGATCCCATCATTTATTCAAAGATCTATTTTCACCTTAGGTAAAAGGTACAAACAGTGTCTTGTAGATACCTTGGTCCTAACTGAGGAGTGAGAAAAGGCTCTGTGAAGTTAATAATAGTAATAGGGCAACATCACATAGCTCCTGCACATCTTCTACAAAGCTCCTGAGATTCTGATGACAGCTAAGCCTGCAATGGCTATGTGTTCACTGAACGAGCCAGGAGAGCTAACCTAAAGATGAGTAAGAAGGATTTCCCTGGCGGTGCAGTGGTTGGGAATTCGCCTTCCAGTGCAGGGGGTACAGGTTTGATCCCTGGTCAGGGAGCTGGGATCCCACATGTCTCGTGGCCAGAAAAACAAGGCATAGAGCAGAAGCAATGTTGTAACAAATTCAATAAAGACTTTATAAATGGTCCACATCAAAAAAGTATTTTAAAAAAATGACGATGAGTAAGAAAGACACAAATCTTGTGATTACATTGCCTATGATCTCATCTGGGAGTAGGACATGCACATAAAGAATACCACTGTAGTGGAATACGTACTTTCTGATACGGTGCCTTTAGGGTACGAATGAGATGGATCAACTCCATTCACGGATAGAGAGCCATAAAGAAAACCTCCACTGAGAGGTTGTACTTGACATCAGTCTTAAAGGCAGAGTGAGGGTTTCCCAGGCAGAAGAGGTAGCTGAGGAAATAACGACACAGTCAAAGAACCTGAGGCATGGAATGGCCCAGGATGACAAAGGGAAAGGATGGAGTTGTTCTTGTGCCGGTGGAGTGGATATAACTTAGGGAAACGTTAGAAGAGAAGCGAAAACTGGCTTATCTAGAAACTTTACCTAAAGCTCAGTGATTCTTGACATTTCGAGTTCACAAGTTTCTTTCAGTTTCCAGTGAATGTTATGTAGCCTCTCTTTGGGAAAAGATACATACTTATATTTTTATAAAATACCCTGAATACTGGGAGAGACAGGAAATAGAGCTTCTAGCCAGGAAAAAAAAATTACTCTTAGTCTATCAGACAAGCATATGGAGTCTCCGCAGGATGAAATGGTAATGCAGGTGGTGACTGGTTGGTCCTCCTGTATCAACAGCTTCGTTTGCTTCTTTTGGTCTTGTTTGTTTGTTTTCTTTTGGAGGCTGCCCGGTTTTCATTTCAACAGCTACACCTCCTCCATATAACATGGAGATGCTTTGAGAGAAACTGACTCAATCTTTAGGGTCTAGGGGTATGGCATGTGGTTCCAGCTTAAACTAATCATCAAAATTCTACCCTTTGACCACAGTTATTGATTTACGGGAGGGTATGAAACACATATTTGACCAAGTAATTTACTAAAAAGGTTGGCTGAAGGCTTCTGGGAAATGAGCATCCTTGATTTTTCTGGGAGGGCTTCCAGAAGCAAATTGCAGAATTTCTCTCTTTATCTATATTGTTCAAGGCATAGTAGCTGTGGGAGTTACTGCCAGCCATATTCTGTGACCATGATGGGAAGCCAGGCTTTAGAATTAAGCCTGTGCAATAGCAGGTGGAATGAAGAGGTGGAAAGGAACATGGATCTTACTGACACTTCTGAGTCACAGAATCAATATAGTTCTGAAGTCGTCCACCTACCACCAGGCCTTCCTTTTACGGTGGCCACTAAGTCCCTTATACGGTTAAACAAATCTGAATTCAATTTTTGTTTTCGGTACGCGGGCCTCTCACTGCTGCGGCCCCTCCCGTTGTGGAGCACAGGCTCCAGACGCACAGGCTCAGTGGCCATGGCTCACGGGCCCAGCCGCTCCACGGCATGTGGGATCTTCCCGGACCTGGGCACAAACCCGTGTCCCCTGCATCGGCAGGCGGACTCTCAACCACTGCGCCACCAGGGAAGCCCTGAATTCAATTTTTATTTGGTTGTATCCAACAGTACCCTAAATAATACGTTGCAAAAAATGATATATACTCTCCTTTTTGTCCAATACAGTGCTTGCCTTCCACTCTCTCCCTTGTGCCTCTCCCTTTGGCCTCTCAGCTCCTCCCACACCACGTGGTCTCTGCTCTTGGGTACTTAATTCCATCCTCCTTGATGGAGCTGGGAAAGTATCAGGAGGCCTTCAGGTCTTGCCTTTGCTTAGTTGTTCTATTTGTTTGTCTTAATAAACAGCTCTTCCTTTGGCTAATAATAACTTCCTTTTAAAACATAACTATCAATTTGCAACTAGCAGATAAGTAAGTTATGGAGATCTAATGCACAACATAGTCAACAATACTGTATTATCAATTTCAAAGTACTAAGAGACTAGATCTTAATCGTTTTCAACACACACAAAAAAGACACGATAACTATGTGAGGCGATAAAGGTGTCAGCTGGCCCTACTATAGTAATCATATTGCAATATATAAATGTATCAAACCAACAGTTTGTACACCTCAAGCTTACCCAATGTTATATGTAAATTATCAAAAACAACAACACGAATACAACTCTAGGGTTTATAAGGTTATAATGTTTATAACAGCCTCTGCCTCTTTGCTCTGCCTCTCAAAGACTGCTAAGTTTTCCTTCTTCGTACTTAGATGTGCACCGCGACACCCAGAGGAAGGCGGAAAATCTCTAATAGGAATATGGGGATGGGAAGGTAAAAACTTCAATCTACCATCATAGTGTTTGCAGTGTGTTCAGAGATTCCCCCAAAGACCATGGAGTTTGCAAGGATCCATAAGTTCAGGGTAGGAATACTTGTTTTATATGCTGGGGAGCTATTGAAGGAATTTAAGGAGAGATATTACATGGCCATATTTGTGTTTTTCAAAGCTCACTATGGAGCAATGTTCTTAATAAATGGGTAAGTGAAAGTCTCCTAAAGACACATTTTATTTTTATGCCTAGAATTTATCCTAATTTGTTCTTGTGAAAGCTTTCTCTAGATAGATAGATAGATAGATATCTGTACAATGGGCCATTCCTTCATAGTACACCAATGTAGTTTCCGTAGTTTCTTTTGAGTTTCACTATGTCTGTAAGACAATTCTCATAGGATGTTTTAGATTTATCACTATTTAATTATTTTGTAGTTTTATGCCATCCTACTTAGAGCAGCCTGCATACTCACAGAATCATAGAACTATAGGTTTAAAGTGGATCATAAGGTCCAGCTTATCTAGTTACTAAAAAAAAATACTATTTGTCTCCAACATGCATAATGTCTGTCATATAAGACCTAGGGTTATTGAACATATCGTGAGGGCATTTAAAAATGGAAATTGCCTATTCCTGACCAATGGAAGTTGTATTTTAAGGTAGTATGACACATAAATCATAGACATGATAAGACAGTAATTGGGAAATTTAGCATATGAGGGATAAACATCCCTGACTTATGCAATAGTCAGAATGTGTTATGAACTCCTGGCCTTCATTCATTTGAACACTCTAGCTCATATTTGTAAAGTCATGTTGAGAACATGTGAAGAGCTAGGTAGACAATTTCACTTGGTCTCTGGAGTTCATTCAGGCCATAGGTCACTCTTAATGGCCTTGTTCTCAACTCTCCAAACTTTCACTCCTCTTTCTAAGATTCCTTGACTAAATCTTATTCTCCGGACTTAGATTTAATTGAACCTTCTTTTACAGGGATTGTTCTTTACTTTCTGACTTTATGTGTTGTGAGTATAGAAAGGAGCACCTGATCCCTTAATCCCTCTGTATTAATTATTTATTAATGCATAATAAACTACTCCAAAAGTCAGCAGCTGGAAATAGCAAACATGTATCTTACACAATTTCTGAGGTCAGGCATCCAGAAGAATCTTAGCTGGGTAGTTATGGCTTCGGGTCTCTCATGAGGTTGCAGTCAAGTTGCTGGATGGGGCTGCAGTCACCTCAAGGGTTGACTGGGGCTGGAGGACCCCTTTCCAAGATGGGATAGTCACAGAGCTCTTGGTACAAGGCCTCAGTTCCTTTCCATATGGGCTTCTTTTTATGATGTGATAGCTGGCTTCCCTCACAAATAGCAATGAGAGAGAGGGAGAGAGAGAGAGAGAGAGAGAGAGAGAGAGAGAGAGCGCTGCAGAGCTGAGCTACAATCACTAAAGAGAGAGAGAGAGAGAGAGAGAGAGAGAGAGAGAGGAGCTACTGTGTCTTGAAAACCTAATATTGGAAGTAATATACCATCACTTTTGTCATATTCTTTTGGCCACAAAAACCAACTTTAGTATGATGTGGGAGGGGAATATATGGGGATGTGGTCACCACAAGTGGGGACCATTAAGGGCTTTTCCGGGGGCCTGTGACCACACACGCTCAGTGAGTTAAGTGCTGCTTCCACACAGGCTTTATTCAACTCCCATTACCCTGTGATAGAATGACAATGGATAGTTCTAAAAAGTGTTTTTCCTGCAGTAATACCAAAAAATACATGAAAAATGTGTGCATGTTTTCTAAACACCATGGTGGATTTGAGTAAAAAATTGTTCTCTTCACAAGAAGCAAAATTTTGAACTTTCAATTACATTATAGCAGTGGATAAAAGTAGAGTTGTAATTAGGAAGTCATCTGAATTATACTATAAGTGACACATCTGAAATGCTTTAAAAATAAAAGATGATATGTTCTTGAGTTCTGAATTTTTTTTTCTTTCTCTATTTTGGTATTTTCCAACCTAACTACAATACATTTTTTGAGAAAATTAAGTAGATATACATAAATAAAATAATAAATAAAGAGGCTTTGTTTGGACTATAAATATACTAACATTAGGGCTGTTAGAAAATCTGCTAGTATCCAGAATTCTTGACTATAAAATATATGACAAAGGTATATACAGTGGAATATTACTCATCCATAAAAAGGAACAAAATTGGGTCATTTGTAGAGACATGGATGGATCTAGAGACTGTCATACAGAGTGAAGTAAGTCAGAAAGAGAAAAACAAATATCATATATTAACACATATATGTGGAACCTAGAGAAATGGTACAGATGATTCAGTTTGCAGGGCAGAAATAGAGACACAGATGTAGAGAACAAACGTATGGACACCAAGGGGGGAAAGTGGCGGGGGAGGGTTGTGGTGGTGGCATGAATTGGGAGATTGGGATTGACATATATACACTAATATGTATAAAATAGATAACTAATAAGAACCTGCTGTGTAAAAAAATAAATAAAATAAAATTCAAAAAAAGAAAAATATGACAAAGGAACATCAAAGTTACGTTACCGAAAGCTCTCGGCCTCTCTGTACACCGGTGCTGAATCAAATCCCGGAGACAGAGTTTTGGGTGAAGTAGAAAAGGATAGCTTTATTGCTTTCCCAGGCAAAGGGAGACACACAGGGCTTCTGCCTTGGAAAAACTATGTGTCTCCACCCCAGAGGATTTGATGAGGGGTTTATAACAGTGGTTCAAGGTTGGGGTCCTGACAAGATCAGGGTGTGTGCAGGACCTGCACTCCCTTAGTCTCTCTCAGTTGGTCTCCTAATCTTGATGAGCTTCTCTGGTCCCTTTAGTCTTGCCTCGGTTGGTTGCTTGATTGCTCCTCCCTTGATTACCAACTGTTCAAATCCGCCCTTTGGAACTCAGGGAAGGTCATGGAGGCTGGAGTCTTGCTTACAAGAAATAGTGGACAAAAGGAGGCCTCCGTGCCCAGGCCCCACTCGGTTTCAGTTGTAATACCTTTTTAAAAACAACAAAGGCTTAAAGCTAGAAGATGAAAGGCCATTATTTATATATATACAGTAGTCTCTCCTTATATGCAGGGCATATGTTCCAAGACCTCCAGTGGATGCCTGAAACCAAGGATAATACTGAACCCTATATACAATATGTTTTTTTTCCTATCTACATACATACCTATAAGAAAGTTTAATTTATAAATTAGACACAGTAAGAAATGAACAACAGTAACGAATAATAAAATGAAATAATTATAACAGTATACTGTAATAAGAGTTGTGTGAATGTGGTCTCTCTCTTACAAAATAACTTGTACTGTACTCACCCTTCTTCATCTCGTGATGATGCGGAGATGATAAAATGATGAGATGAAGTGATGTGAATGACACAGGCACCGTGACATAGACTTAGGCTACTACTGACCCTCTGATAATAGTCAGAAGAGGATCATCTGCTCTGGGTGATACAGGATCACTGAGCCATGAGGATTTCAATGGTTGAATGTCAGGGGCAGATGATGTCAACTGCCGGGGATTCCAGGAAGGATGGAGAAGGACCGTGTGGTGAAATTTCTCATCACGCTATTCAGAATGGTGCACAATTTAAACTCATGAATTGTTTACTTCTGGAATTTTCCATTTAATATTTTCAAATTTTGGTTGACCTCAGGTAACTGAAACCACGGAACACAAATGGAGGATAAGGGGGGGACTACTACTATATATATGGAGGAAAAAAAGAAAGTAGAAGAACTCCCAAAGTCCCAAAGTGTGTATTAAGAAAAAGAGGTGGCACCTCACACCAGTCAGGATGGCCGTCATCAAAAAATCTACAAACGATAAATGCTGGAGAGGGCGTGGAGAAAAGGGAACACCCTTGCACTGTTGGTGGGAATGTGAATTGGTGCACCCACTATGGAGAACAGTATGGACGTTCCTCAGAAAACTAAAAATAGAGCTACCATATGATCCAGCAATCCCACTCCTGGGCATATATCTGGAGAAAACCATAATTCAGTAGGATGCATGCAACCTGATATTCATTGCAGCACTATTTACAATAGCTAGGACATGGAAGCAACCTAAACGTCCATCAACAAAGGAATGGATAAAGATGTGGTACATATATATGCAATGGAATATTACTCAGCCATAAAAAAGAACATAATAATGCCATTTGCAGTGACATAGATGGACCTAGAGATTGTCATACTGAGTGAAGCAAGTCAGACAGAAAAAGACAAATATCATATGATATCACTTATATGTGGAATCTAAAAAATGCTACAAATGAACCTATTTACAAAACAGAAACTGAATCACAGATGTAGAAAACAAACTTATGATTACAAAGGGGGGAGGCGAGCAGGGATAAATTGGGAGATTGAGATTGACATATACACACTACTATATATAAAACAGATAACTAATAAGAACCTACTGTATAGCACAGGGAACTCTATTCAATACTCTGTCATGACCTAAATGGGAACAGAATCTAAAAAAGAGAGGATATATGTATAACTGACTCACTCTGCTGTACAGCAGAAGCCAACACAACATTGGAAATCAACTACACTCCAATAAATTTTTTTTTAATTAAAAGAAAAAAAGAGGTGGCAGTTTGACTTCTTCCAAGTGAGACAATCAAGCAGACTAAGGCTTTGTGAAACCATTAATGAAGCCTCGATAAAATGCCTAAACCACCACGTTAGACTGAACGTGAACTATTCCAAAAGGAATGGAGATATAACCTTCAAGGAAAAAAAAAGAAGGCTCAAGTGCAGACTTGAGTGCCCGCATCCAGGAGATGGGGGGAGGCTTTGACTGAGTTTAAAACCTACAACTTCCAGAACTTTGCACGGTGTAAAGTCTACCTCTGGTAAAAGTTTCCACTGTGGTTCATTTGCTTACTTCTCGTTTTTCAGGAAAAACATCCAGCCTTGCTAGAAAAAGGTTTGGTGGGTCCCTGGGCATCATCAGAACTGGTGAAGCCGAATGGTAACTGTGAGAGTTTTATGTCTTGTCTGTAGGCTTAGGGTGATTATGTTAATCGTGCTTTAAGGGCCAAGTCACAAAGCTTGACTCATTCTACAGAGCAATGATTGAATATTTTAGAGTTCATTACGTCTATTTTCATGTTAAAAATGTCCCTCTTTTAATTCCAGTATAAAATCCAGATGTCCCCACAGAGAATATGAGCTTCCAAAGGAGGACATTTATTTTATAAGTATCTGAATTCTGACAGAACATAAACAGTACGTGAAATCAACTATGTTAAAAGTGAAACAAGTCATAATGAAATTATAAACTTCTAAATAATGTCAATGTAGAAACTAAATCAAAATCTGTAAAATAAAACTACAAGAAGTATATTTTGGAGATGTCTACTACCGCCTCTGTTATAAGGGCTGGAATGGGGCTCCAAGTCAACAGGGAGCAACGAGGTCTATTCAGGTTGAACTTCCGGCAAAGTAATTGCTGATTCGCTTCTGCTAGTCTCTTTGCAGTCTCCTCCCTGTTTCGTTAATTAGTTATATGATCTCTCTTGTACCTGTGTAACTTACCGTAAACTTACTTAGATCATTTTATTTCTACTGACCTCTGTATCTTTCCCTTTTCTGATGTATAAGATTCCCTTTCTGATTAGTGTCTTTGACTCGGCACCACTCAGTTCAATAGTTAATGATATGCAGCAGGGTCACTACTAGGACTAAATGATTTAGAGACTAAGGCAGTTTAAAAGAGCTATTCCTGGCGGCTTTTCTGTGCATCAGTGATAACCCAGAGGTTCTCACTATTCTAAGGCAGCTTGAACAGATTCACTTGAAAAAGACATCAACCAAGGACCTGACCCATCCTTTCAAGAGGTGCCTGAGGAGGAAGGCCATAGTGCCTTCATAGTGCTTTGTCATACCTTTGGCAATAGGTCACATTATTAAAAGAGAGCACGAATGCCATTTTCTAAGCGCCAGCAACGTGGCAAACATCTTTACCTCACTTAATGCTTAAAACCCCATGAGTCTTAATATAATCATGCTTTTTTTTTTCTCATTGAAGAAATTAATGCTATTCACTGGAAAGGCCATAGTCCAAACCCAAGCTTGCCACCCTCCAGAGCCCATTCTTCCCTTATGACACCATGCTGCTTTTTCAGGCCATATGGATTTTGCCTCTCCTCTGATGACTTTTTTTATTCACCCCTTCAACTTGGCTTGTGGCACCCTCATGCAAACACACACATACACACACACACAGACACACCTTAGGTAAGCTAAGCATTACTTTTTTCCAGTACCTGTTATTTGATTCTTTGCCAACCAGCCACACAACAAACTGTTTGACTGTATTTTTCATATTATACCTAGTTTGCTAAATGATAAGGGACATAGAGTAATAAAATAATGTCCCAGAGGACATTTTCATACTTTACTTGCTGTTTCTCTTTTAAAATTTCCATCGTTAAAAGTGCCAAACAGCCATAGGCTCTAGATATAATAGCTTCAGCTGCAAATAAAAAAACTCTCTTTGGGGATGGAAGGTGAGAAAAGGACTATTACATCGGTCTCTCAGCTACCCTCCCACAGAACACTGTAGTGTATTCAAACAAATGACGGCAGTACAGGAAACGGCTTAACATCCAAACCTTGGTTTTATCTTATGAGTTATGGGACTACGGAAATCAGCAGACAAATAGGCAGAGTGAAGAGGTAACAGGGGTAAAATGAGGAAGGAACCTAGTAAATAATAATATTTCAGAACTAAACAGGGGATGAGGAATCCAAGGAAGAGTTTGAGAAAGGGCAATCAGAGATTTCGAAGAAGGAAACCTAGGGTAACTGAAAAGAGGGAATACTGATCTGTGTCAGACAAGGCTGAGAATTCGTGTAAAAACAAAAATAAAATACATCCTTTCACTTTAGTCAGTGAGAAATTCTTGTTGACCTTTTCAGGTACATACTACTTAGTTAGGAAATGTTCACTGAATAGTTAAGAGTTCAATCACAATTAACCACAACTACTTAATGGGTTTCTGTGGGCTTCTTTAGGTAGAATCTGCTCAGTTTTACCAACACAATATTCAGTAAGCTGGAAACATGACAGAAGTTAGTAAAAATTATACCTACACACATGAATTAAATATGCCAACACGGGTGTCTCAGAATAAAAGAGAGGGTAGGTCCTCTTTCCTTTCATCTACTAAAAACGAGGATGGTTTTTCATCCATCAACCTCTTTCCTTTGTGGAATAGGTAACTGAGTGTCTGAAGAAGACCAGACTCCTCTGGCAAAATGTGGTGAATGGGAGAACAGAAAGACAGGACCCAGCTTTTGGGTAAGACCAAAGCCTTGCTGAATGTTTGATGTCTCTTAGTACAGTTGAGTTTCTAACCCAATCAGAGACCTTTAACAAAGTACTAAAGAAGGCAGCCACCCTGGTGTGTCAGCATTGTGAAACCAGCCCAGGAGAGAAAGAAAACACTTTCATGTGCTAACCTCATCCTGTCCTCCCCTTTTGTCTTTGCCTTTGCCTCTGCCTTTTCTATTTGTCTATGAACTGCAGGATCTACTTCTTTCTAACCTTTGAACATAATAGGAACATGTCACACTGGGAGCTACAGTGAAGTAGAAGCAGAGCGAAATCAACTCCTTTAACTTCCATTCCTCATAAAGTGGTCAGAAGGTGAAAGAGAAAGTTCCTCAGACCTCTCTCTCTGTGTAACTGACAGGAGGGACCACTTGACCTCCAACTCCTAAATGGCTTGACTTAGAGTCACCTGAAAAATAAAACCCACTAAAGTCAACCTAAGCTGAAAATAGGTAAGAAAAATCTTCCCTACCTGGACTTCTATGGATGGCTTACAGGATTCTGAGAAAAGGATGGATTCTCCCTGCCCAGGGCAGCCAGAAAGGTCTGGGGCAGCTGGAACCCTTGAACCTATCCTCACAGGCTACACTTAGCTTTGGCCTTTTCCCCCATGGTACTATATAGAAATAAGCATTTTGTATTTTTGTCATGATGTAGAAACAGTAGCACTGGTCACCTCTCACTCAGGTGGTGGATTTGAACATAGTAAGAAGGGACTTTGGAAAGTGAGAAGATCTGTGAGATCTAGGAGAGAAATTTTGAAAGATGGGCTATCACCACTATAATGGTCCAGTATTCTGGATTTTCTGCAGGCCAGGGTAGCAGGGACAGGGAGTTTAAGATAGGAGAAGAGCTTCATTGTCATCAAAGAGCAGAAGGAAGTCAGTCAACCAAACACTGTGTTACAGCTCCTCTCATACTCACTGTCCCTAATACATTCTTAATTGTAACGCAGAAAGAAAAAAAAAAATGAAAAAGGGACACACTGGGTGGTGAAGAGTTCATTACTGGAGTAGTGTGGACCTGGGTAAGGATTCTATTTCCATCATTCCTTGTCAAATAGCTCCATGAAAATAGGGCCCACTCCTACTTCTGCCCACCCCTATATTCCTAGTATTTAGCACAGTACCTGGTTCATGATAGGGACTAAATAAGTATTTATTGAATAAATGAAAGAAAAGAAATAAAGGAGAAAATAAGATAGGAAGAATATCTTACATTGAGTCGGTTCTTAACATCTCATAATCTCAGTTTTCTCAACTGAAAAGTGGGAAAAAATTATACCTAAATAAAGAGAGTCTGAGAAGATTTGAGGGTAAAGAATATATATAATTGTGCTTATCAGCATGTTTAGGCCATAAGACACACTCAATAAATGTTAGCTACTGTAGTGCTTTAAGAAAGCTTTAGAAATACAGAATCTTTTAGTTTGCCAAATGGAAAACTTGGTAAAAGGACCGGGACATTAGTCATACATAATCTGGAGAGTGAAGATGGTTTTACTACAAGATTGAAGAGAGGTAGGGCATAGTATATACATGCTTTTTGCACTTCATGAAACAATACCCTGGGAAGATGACATAAAAAGGAAGGTTAAAATGACCCAACTTAAATATCTATATAGGCTTTTACCTTAAAAAAGAAAGAAAGGATACCTAACTTTAAGAGCATATCCAATACTACTGAAAACCGAATAATAATATAATAGTAATAACCTGATAATTGCCATTTAGAATTGGTTGTTGGGTAAACATCTGGAACTATGGGCTTATGCAAAGCACGAGAAAATAATGTTTTACAGTTAAGACCGCTGACAGTGACTACTGCACACTGGAACTATTATTACGTTTAAAAGAAAAATAAAAAAGATCAAGATAAACTAAAATATCATAGCACCACAGAATCTCAGAGTTGAAGGAGTCTCTAAAACCATATTTCCAAGCTCCAGCTGGCACCTGGATCCTTAAAAAGTGTATGCCAGTTTCAAGTCTTGAAGAATGATTTGGATTCAGCTAGATGGAAGAACAGTTCTGAAGGGATCTCACTCTTCAGAGAGAGAAAGAAGGAGAGAGACCAAGAGTGAGAGTAAGAGAGAGAGAGGAGAGAGAAAGAAAACCAGTCTAAGAGTCCTGTTGACTGTTCTAGGAAATATTGTCAATTATACCATACTGGAAATGAGTACAACAGGGCCTAGGACTTGAGCCTTAGTTTTCAGCATGACCAGTGAAGAAATGGGACTAGACAGTTGATAATGCTTTAACTCATCTCTTCTAAGCTTTGTCACCGTCAAAAAAATCAGATCAACCATTTGCTAAATGTCCCAGGCTGTCCATGGTTGGAAATACTGTAATCTTCCCTAAGCACTGTAGTGCTATGTATCTCTTCTTATCATTATAACAGAATGCCACAGCTGTCGCACAACACAGATTATAAATGGAACATAAAATACAGCAAATTAATTGTCTCACAGGATAACAGTGTTAGATGACAAAGAAATAAAAACAGGCTGTCCTCTTCCCAAAGCAATTCTAAAACTCTTAACATCGAGTCACGTTCACTCTGCTCTGACCTACTATAGGCTTCATAAAATGCATTCATTCAAACCATTTCTTTTTTGTTAATGCACAGATATTCCCTGCTGTTGCATAACCAAGTCAGCCCACACAGACCCTCCGTTTGTCACTGGGGGTAAATATTTTAAAGGGTCTTTTAGAAATCAGGAATACAGCTAGAGCAATAAGCATCTCTGAACTAGATATTACTGGGTGAACTAATGGAAAGTAGCTGTTGTTCTTTCTGTTCCTCATATCAATTTAGGACTCTATCTGATCCCCATGAAATAGATGATAAATGCTATTTTAAGAGCATAGCATCAGAGGAGAAGACTTTACCGTATCCATAAGTAAAAGCAAATGGAAGTTAAAAGTGATTACAAAGTGATGGAGTTCCTACTAATGCCAGCGTCTTGGTGTGGAAGAAGGAAAACGAATTAGGAGAACTGTTGGTAAAGTAGGATTTATCCATACTTTGAACTGGGAATGGACTGCACTAGGCAGCACAATGGTATTTTCAAAGAAAAAAAAAAAAAAGCTGTAATAATAAGCAATTCAAAGAAAGCAACATGGTTGGCAGATCTGACTGAACATCGGAAAAAGACTTCTGAGCAAAAGTAATATTCAAGCTGGGACTCGTAAACTGGGTAGGATTGAAATAATTCAGGCAGGATCGGGATGGCACTTGGGAGAGAAATAGCTTGACTCATGACTAATATTAAGATCTACGTACAGAACAATATGGAAAGAGACTGAGTCCTAGGATCAGAAAACATGGAATAACTTCTTACATGGAAGGACTCTACTATGTAGTAGTCAAAATTCATCTCCTCTCCAAGTAAGTTCTTCTAATTCCAGGACCATGTCTTAGTCACATCTGCTTTTTTTAAGGCCGAAGACAGGACCTGGACCATAATTTTAGTTTAATGAAAATGTAGGTTGATTGACTGGTTCCCAAATATATATTTGAATAGCCTACATAAACAATCTTGAAGAGGATGGACTTAACAGATTTAAAAAATCAATTTGCTTCATTGTTTTTCAGGATTACATTCACTGGTACCTTATACTTTTGTACTCTATGCTTAGAGAGAATTATTTCATTGTATTCGTGTAACCCCTAAACAACAGGCTTGCTCTAAAATTTTAACACACGTTTTTGTTCAGTTGACCACTTATTAGAAGGCCTGACAAGATATACAATAAGCTTTTAAAGAAGAAAGACAAAACACTTAATTTTTAAAAAACAAAAATGTAGAGAATAAAATTATACTTCTGAGACAGAATGAACAATGTAAAACCAGAGTAATGAGAGAATTCATTATTTCAGTCTTCTCTTGAAGCTCTTAAAATACAGAACCCAGGTTTACAAAACTGGATAATGTGGTTTTGATAATAAACACACAGGAGATCAAGAAAATGAGAAAATAACTCTGTGGGCTGGAGAGATTACAAAATCAAGAAAGTCATAAATACTGTTGCACAAATTTCCCCAAAGGGAAATCAGCAGCAGAAATATCAAAAGCTTTTTTTTCTTTTTAAATTAAAACCTGCATGTTAGCATTCTCCCTCATTTTAGGTGTAGATGCTATTCATAATATTCTTTGCCTGGACAGTGATATTACAGTATTTAGAAGATGTCCTCAAATACAGAAACCTCAAGAGATAAATCCATAAAAATATAAAGTACAGATGTGCCAACAGATATGTTCTGCATAAGATTCTGCAAATTGATTTCCATCTATTACATCCCATTTTAAATATCCTAGGAGAGTTGCTCATTTAAAAAAACACCTGTTGAGAATCCTGTCATGAACAGCAGAATTGCTTCCTATATCCTGTACTTTGTCAATGTATTTCCATATGTTGAGCTTACTTGGCTAGAGGTTATCTTTACTGAAGCTCAGCACTTGCTCCGTGAAAGTCACTGTAATAGAAAGAAATTTGCCTTCACAATTCTTAAAAATTTTAGGAAAGCACAATGTTAGAGTTTGAAGCATTCTGGTAACCAGCTAGAGAATCCTAAGGTAAAATGTCATAATTCTTAAAAATATATTCTAGCAGACATATCTCCAAGAAGTAATTTATGATGCATTATCTAAATTCCTCCTGTCATTTTAATCATCGTTGGAAGTGGGACTGACAGCTAATTCTTCACTCCCACCCATTCAGAAATGAAATAGACATAGACACACACACACACACACACATACGTATCAAACCATTAGTAAGTAGTGCTTTCAATTTTGCAATACTACCTAATAATCTATAATTAGTAGCTCTACTACCTATGATATGTTGCAGAGGTCACATGCCAAATTTGGAGTTAAGGCCTTGCTCACATTTGCTTACATACCGTCTATGGCTGCTCTCAGGCTATTATAACGGCAGAATTGAGGAATTGAGACCACGACTATATGACTCACAAAGTCTAAAATAATCTTCTATCTGTGGTCCTTTACAAAGTTCACTTACCCCTGACTTATAATCTAAGTGCTAAAATGCATCAGAAATTCCTGATCACTAATAGCTGTCAGAAGTATTTCTTAATTAAAATGATTCAAAAGATTTCTGTAGTAGGAACACTTAGGGTTTTATTTTTAATCTAATTTCGGCAATGAGTTGCAGTAAATATCCCTCTGCCATCAATGGCATACAGTGTTTGGCCATAGAAGGATAAGTTATATTTATTAATATCTCAATGTGCCGAGTATGGATAGGCTGTTTTGGATGTATACATTTTTTTAATCTTCACAACCACTTAGTGAACTACTATTATCTCCAATTCACAGAGAAGTAAACAGAGGCCTAAACGCTTTATAGAAATTACCTAATGATATATAACTAGAACATGGGGCAGCTGTGATTTGATTCCAGATCCTTTTTCTTCAAAAACCAGGTGCTTCCTAGTACAGAATAAGCCTTTTAAGAATGTACTTATGAGCTCTCTAGGAAGCTAACTAGAAAAAACATGCAGGCAACTCACATCCTGGATTGGCTCTCTGGCCCAGGAGTCCTCTAATATTTAGTCCTAAATAAATACTGTAATATAAACAAGAGAGGCCTAAAGAATACCAGTTAGTGCCATTACAATAACAACAGGGTATTTTAGAAAACAATTATTCTACTATCATACTAGGTAGAGAAGGAATAATTCCACAAGCGCTTTATGGTTCTCCCTGGAAGAGTTCTCTGCATTAGAAGCCAAGATGCCTTTTCACATTATAACAACAGATCTCAGCTCCACCTCCCTGTCTTTTCAACCCCAGCTCCAAGCAAATAAAATTTAGAAATCTAATTTGCGGTGTTCACAAATAAAATGCTTTGAAACAACAGCCCAGCGTTAGAGTTTTATGAACCAGTGGGGTGTAATCAGACCTCATTTGAAAACCATGTTCCAGCTCTGTGTACAGTATTACTGTGGCCACCGTTACTCAGAAAATCCACACTCTAAAGCAAATGCAGGTCTCAAATCGAGGACACAAATGGATTTCTAGTCGGCAACAACCTGCTGAGAAAAGACTTCTTTTAAAGAAATGTATCCACGTGCCCAATCCAAGGGAAAATATAAGGAATTACCCTTAAGATGACTACTTTTATTCTGCAGAGTTAATTTCCTTAGAAATCATAACATTATGATGAGAAATTTGAGAGCAAAAGTAGAGAAAAAAGGGGAATTACCATTTTTCTATTTACTGTGGAGCTAAGTACCCAGCCCAAAGTAGAGACAGTTTGTTGATAATATTCAATTAATGTTCTGCATGAGTATCTAAAGATTGTTTTTTGATGTGGATCATTTTTTTTAAAGTCTTTATTGAATTTGTTATAATATTGCTTCTGTTTTATGTTTTGGTTTTTGGACTGTGAGGCATGTGGGATCTTAGCTCCCTGACCAGGGATCGAACCCGCACCCCCTGCACTGGAAGGTGAAGTCTTAACCATGGGACTGCCAGGGAAGTCCCTGCATGAGTATTTAATACTTTTTAATTCCACCAATATTTACTGAACTTACTGAATGCTCAACATTGTGTTATGCCCGATGTTTCAAATATTAAAAAAAGATAGTGCCCTCAAGAGCTTATATTAGTAGAGAACTTTTGTAAATAATAATTACAATATGTGAGCAGAAATGAAACAAAGGTGAGGAAGAAGAGAAGAGAAGAGAAAGGACCATCCACCAACACACATGCTGGAGGCCAGACCTTTGTAAACTAATTCATCTTCAGCTGGTGAAGTAAGAGAAGCCAGGATTAGAAAAGTTGCAAACTTTTCTCATAGTTGGAACATATAAATCCTATGGGAATATAGGCTTAGAGTGAAAGTAATTTTCAGGGAAAACAGAACAAAACAACAATAAAAACAAAAAAGAAACAATCACCCAAGTATTTGGAAAATTGACCTAATAAAGACCTAGCAAAACAAACACAGGCTTTATAACATATTCATGGTTTTATCATGTATTAGAAGTTAGTCATCACTGAAACATCTGCTCTTTTTTTTTTTAATCTTCATGGCTACTGGTTGGAATTGAAAAAGAACTGTACAATTGGAAATGTAATTAAACCATCTGTTTACTTCCCACCTTCAGGCATAAGAGTTTAGAAAGTAAAATGATAACTGACTGCAGCAAAAACCTAGGCAGTATAACCTTATTCATTTAGCACGTTATGGTTTATTACAAATGTTAAAATACAAGTAATAAAACCCTCCGTGTATTTCATTTCAGGAAGCTTTCACTTTATCAATCACATATAAAAATATTGGTGTTTGGGTGTGCCTTTTGAAAAAATGTTACTTTCTCTTCCTCACATAAATAACCACTCTCATGAATCTCAATTAGGCTAGAGCTATTGCAGTAATCATCAGATTAAACATGCTTTCATTTGTTCAAAAATAAAAAGAGATCTATTTTAGCACAGTATATTACAAATGCATCTAATGCATTCCAAATTGTTATCTGCAGTTTATATGGAAACAAATACCACATTTCTTTAACTATATTGATTCACTAAGTAGACAAACATTGTCATCATCATTTAGCAACTGTTATCGGCAGGCAAGTTTTTAACCCTTGATTTTCAGTTTCTTCACGTGTAATATGTGGAAGGTAACAATTTTATGGCTTGTGAGGACTGAGTGGGATAATCTATTCATTGAAGTAAGTAGCAAGAATAGGAGATCAATAAGTGTTAGCTATTTTTCCATTAGAGGAGATGCTATAAGATCCATTTTAACCCCCAAATAACTGATCATCTATTTCCTCTATTTTTTTATCCAAGAATAAAGATGAGGGTATAATGTCATTTTCCAGGTAAGAATTCCAAATCCAGTAAATAGAAAAGGACCTAAGTACAGGAGGGAAGTGCTAACCAAATGTGCAGTAACAGTTGCGTATTTTGTTTTTTAAGTATATTATGTATTTACGTGTATTATTTATAATTATGTATATTATACACTTATGTATATTTATGTAATACTATGTGTGATATTAGTAACTAACAGTCTTGCCTGGACAGCCATCTTCAAGGTGCAATATGTGGCTTATGATGAAACTCAAACGTTCATCTTTGATCGTTACCAAAAAAAAAAAAAAAATTAAAAGCTCAGGTGGTGGGAGGCCGATGAGCCAGAGCAGGATAAAATTATTCAGTAGTAAGATTATAGACTCTGGATCAGTGGAAGGTGGGTTTAAACTCTGGTCTTGCCACTTCACACTGTGTGGCCTTGGGCAAAGAATTTTTTCTATCTGAGCCTCAGTTAAGTGGGTATAATAAATAAGGTCATGGATTTGATGTTTGATATTTAAAGTACTTTCTCCATGGAAGGTCCTGAATAAATAATAGATAAATATATTTTTTCAATTGCATTTAATTATGGGGAGATTATAAGGGATCAATTTCAAGAGGATGATCCATCCTGTAAGATCTCTGAGAAAGATGTATATATATATATATATATCTATCTCTTGGCCTAGAGACTACTTACTCAAATTTTACTCTAAAGTTTAGCAGCGTTAGCAAAAACTGGAAGCTTGTTATGAACACTGAATCTTCGGCCTCATTCCTGTCGTATGAATCAGAATCTTAACAGGAATTTTAGCGAGATCCTCAGACAATTTGGATGCCCAGCCAAGCTGTAGAAGCACTGATAAAGAGACCCTTTTAACGGAACTTATTCCATAAGTTATGGCTGTGACACACACTGTATGTGTGTGTGTGTGTATGTGTGTAAATAAATATATGTATATAAAATATCATATACCAATGCACCAATATTTGATTCGCTGAATTGAAATCCTTTATAACCAACAATGTTTACCATTAAACAGGTAAAGTTGGTATGTTAAGTAGTTTTAGTTGTTATCTACAGAAGTAGCCATTGTCTTATGGAGAGCTGAAAATAAGTGTTTGAAGATATTAACTGAAAAAAGTAAAACTTCAAATGAAATAACTGAGTATTGTAATTCTCCAAGATAAGATTAATCTACCTCTTTGTATACCACTATTTGTCTATATGGGTCAGCATTGTCTGAAAATGTTTTCCAACACCTCTTGTATCACAATCATATAGGGACTACTTTCTTTTTTTTTTTTTTTGCGGTACGCGGGCCTCTCACTGTTGTGGCCTCTCCCGTTGCGGAGCACAGGCTCCGGACGCGCAGGCTCAGCGGCCATGGCTCACGGGCCCAGCCGCTCCGCGGCATGTGGGATCTTCCCGGACCGGGGCGCGAACCCGTGTCCCCTGCATCGGCAGGCGGACTCCCAACCACTGCGCCACCAGGGAAGCCCAGGGACTACTTTCAAATGCAGATTCCCAGACACCAAGTACCGAAATACAGTTAATCAGAATTCTTAGGAATTGAGGGAATACATACTCATATTTCCCTTTTAAAAGGACACTTAAAAATGCTGATGACTTGGTCCTATTGCCAGAAATTCTAATTTAGTTTATCTGAGTGTGGTTTGGGCATTCGCTTTTTTTTAAAAGCTCCCCACGTGATTTTAATGTGAAGCCAATGTTGAGAACCATTGTTTGCAATAGAGCTAAGTCTCATGGTGAGTGTGAAGAATTTCCTGATTGTGAAATGTAAACTCTGACATGAGGCTGGAAGGACGAATTGAGCATAAGGGCCAGAACACACATGTGGCCTTTTATAGCCAAACATTCCTTAGCCTCAATCCTAAAGTTATGATATTGGTTAGGATTCGTAGTACAAAAATATTGCTAACTAACTGACGATTTATCAAATCAATGCTCATTCAAACATCTCCCCTTCTTAGCACTGACATCTGTCTCTTCCCATTTTGTCGTGTATGTGTGTGTGTGTGTGTGTGTGTGTGTGTGTGTGTGATGTTTAAAATACAAGTGCAACTGGACTGAATCATGGAACTTCACATTTCTAAAATGATCCAGGATTTTATAAAAGTGACGTTGAAGAGCCACACGCAAAGCCATTGACAAATGACTTTCTGAGAGAGCCAGACCGGGTAGCAAGAAGAGATCAGGAGACCGATGTTGGGAACTATGAAAAGACAGTTCAAAGGAAAAAAATTTGAATTTCAAAACACTAGGAAAGGCCCTTGGGCAAACTGCTGATGTACTGGAAGATTTCGGTAAAAAGGACCATTTTTATGAACATGCTACAAAAGCCATCCTTAGAGCGAAGGGTTACGCTAACTTTGAACTTAGAAAAATAGACCGAAAATTTGAACTTTTTGTCAGTTTCCAATAATCATACATAGTTGCAACTATAACCTAAAGTTTATAGACTATAAAGTTAAATAAATTATTTTTATAATTTTTAGTTTCATCTTTTCTAGAAGAAATTTCAACAAGCACACTACACAGTATATAATCTGAATTTTGATGCTACATTTTAAAACTGGATCAACTACCCTATGAAAATAAAAGTGTTTCTATATTTTTCTCTCCTCTATAGTACTTATCAAAACAAGAGATCCCAAAGGTGCATCTAGTTCAGAATCATTGTCAGGGCAAAGCCACTTAAAAACCTGTAACCTGCCAGGATGGGATCTTCATTGCCACCACCCGGCATGACTCATTTATTTAAGAAAATAACAAAGTTGAAAAGCTACTCTGCACAGATGTATCTTGTTATGTTCACGTGTTTATTTAAAAAGAGGTTTCCCAGTAATAACCTTAAAATATTTTTCCTTTGCTCTGAGAATTTAACTCCTAGTAAAATAAAATAATCTAAAATATATTTCTTCATTCATGGAGGCATTGTTAATTGTAGTAAAAATGGGAAATCAATGAAAGTGCATAGTACTAGGTACGCTTAAGTGAAATAAACATTCATTTAATGAAATACTATGAATCCTTAAAAAAATAATGTTACGAATAGTTTTCAAATATCAGAGAATATTTATGTTTTAATGATAGGTGAAACAAACAGGATATATATTATTTATTCAGTATAATTTTAATTATATTATAAAAATCAGTATATAATAAAAATGCAACAATGTATGCAAAACTTTTAATAGTAGGATAGAATAATAAAACTCACTTTTCTTCCATTTAAAAATGTTTTCTATATTTCTCAAATTTCCTAATATAGTCCATGAAAAACTTCAATTATTAGAAAAATAAAAGTCTTTCAAGTTAAGTTTGAACTAAAGCAAGACACCTGTTCTCAGTCTTGTAAGTCTAATTCATCAAGATCCCTTGTTTCTTAACATGTTACTGTGGAAAATAACTAAGATTCAAGAAGTTCAGATTCAAGCATCCATAGGTTCTAGTATTGATACCCAATAAATTCACTAATGAACTTGCTTTTAATGCAGATTTCAAAAATACCACCTAGACTCGTTATAAGTAAAAGAGTATATTTCAAAGAATGGGAAAAGTTTGCATATATGAAAAGTGAAGTTATTAATATGACACTAGGGAAAGATAATAAATATAGAAAGCAAACAGCCAATCTCCACATCTTCCCTGTTAGCGGACTTCTGAGGAGCAAATGAATGGCATCAGGATTTTCCTAGCACGGTCAGTTACCATCACCTGTCAAACTGAATCAACACGTGAATTAGAAACAGTCTGTCCATCCCAGACATTGTATGGAGTTATGGAAAGGACAAGGATTTAAATCAATAACATACCATGGAGTTGCTGTGCGAGTTAGGTTTGGGGTTAAGAGGGTGTGCTGACACACAAAAACTTACAAGGTGTAATATGTCAAGCAAATTAAGTCGCATGCTGAGGAAGAGAACGTTTAACATCTATCTTCTTACCCTTTGTACCCACCTGATACAATACTTAAATCACAGCACTAAGCCTGTAGCAGATGTTTAATAATTCACTGAACAGCAGGTAACACAATAGAAAGATGTTGGTGGAGCTGGGAGGACCCTAGGACACACGGAAAGCTGATTCCATCTTCCTTGACATCGCTGTTAGGAATATCCAAGTACCAGGATTAAATGTAATCAAGAAAGAATCTGCATATGGAGGAGAGGTCTCAATATTTTTGTGAGCGTACGAACTGTGAGGGTGTGGAGATATTTCACAGGGTATTTAACAACAAGCACCAATACATTATTTGCGGGAAGCTGCTATAAATTCCAGAGAGTAACATGTGCAGTTCTGAGAATCAAACAATCTCCCACAAATTCCAGTGATAATTTCTGTGTTAGAGGAGAAAGAGTACAGGAAGTATAACAAGAAAGGTCAACTGGGAAAAATATGGATTCCCACTAGCTTACAAACTGAGTCTTCTAGAAAGCAATCAGCATGACATCCTCCCCATTTCCTTGCCTCATTTTCATCTGTTATCTCCTGAAGTGGAGATTGAGCTTGTGATTTCAAATTTTACAAATGTAACATAATCAGAAAGAGTTGACGTAAATATGCAAATGAGTACCAACACAAACAAGTCACTCATGCAAAGAACAGTTACCTAATTTATCTATCGAACACTTACTTCTTTTTAGGGAAAGTGGGAGGGGAAGGTAGGGAGGAAGAGAGAGAGAAAACATGTATTCTAGAAAATAAATATAATTATATCATTTCCACTAACCCTGTTTTTTTCCCCAAGTGCTTTTTTTAATGTGTCTTATTTGAATGTGATCCACAATCCCAATACATATGAAATACATAAGGGATCTAATTTTCTATAAATGATATTAAAACAGTAAGGTATCTGTTCAGAAAATAAAAATACGCTTGAATGTTTTTCACTCACCACACACAAAAACACAAAAACAGAGTGACTTCAGCAAGGTGGCCAAATAAGCTATCCTCGTCTTGTATCTGCTATGAACAACAATAATTTGGCATCCATCCACAGACAAAAGCATCTTCCCGGGAGCTTTGGGATCCAGGTAGGTGATTGTGAAAACCCAGTGCAGTTCAAGACCAAGAATGGAAACTGAAATATTCCTGGGGCTCTGTTCCAGCCCCTTTCAGCCATGGTCCAGGGCCAGTCCTGCCCATCCAGGGATCCATCCAGTGAATGAGCAGGAATCCTCCCAGGGATCTTCTAGGAGCCACGCCCACCTGGTAATAGGCCCACTGACTGAGCACCCAACTGTGGACCCTGAAATGGAAATTTGTCTAAGGGCTACCCTACCAAGCAAGCTATTGGAGGAAGTCCCATCCACCCAAAGACTAGATGGAATCCACACCCACCTGAGCCCTTGGTAATAAGCACACCAACTGTGCACCAGCTACAGACCCAGTGACAGCCTCCAACCCAGCATGACTGAAATTCTAGTGGTAATCCCATCAGCCCAGGGAACCAATAGGAGAAGATGTTTATCTGCTGAAACAAGTCAGTAAACACTGGAAAAGATGGTTTCAGGTGCACATCAAAGCGACTTAGCCATACATACACATGTATCCATTCTCCCCCAAACTCCCCTCCCATCCAGGCTGCCACATAACATTTTTTAGCAGAGTTCCCTGTGCTATAGAGTAGGTCCTTGTTTGTTATCCATCTTAAATATAGCAGTGCATACATGTAGATCCCAAACTCCCTAACTATCCCTTCGTCCCCCCTTCCCCCCCACACCCCCGCCGGTAACCACGAGTTCATTCTCTAAGTCTGTGAGTCTGTTTCTGTTTTGTAAATTAAGTTCATTTGTATCATTTCTTTTTAGATTCTGCAGATAAGGGATATCATATGCTATTTCTCTTTCTCTGATTTTCTTCACTCAATGTGACAATCTCTAGGTGCATCCATGTTGCTGCAAAAGGCATTATTTCATTCTTTTTAATGGCTGAGTAATATTCCAATGTATATATGTACCACATCTTCTTTATCCATTCCTCTGTCGATGGACATTTAGGTTGCTTCCATGTCTTGGCTATATCCCAATTAAAAAAAAAAAAAAAGACTGGAAAAGATGTTTGCTCATCCAAATGCACAGACTACATGAATCACAAAGAATCAGACACACAGACAGGATACTACCAAAGGTAACTAATAAAGCTCCAGTAACTGACCCCAAATAAATGGAGATCTGAGATTTGCCTGACAAAGAATTCAAAATAATCATTTAAAGAAACTCAATGAAATTCAAGAGAACATAGACAAGTAAACAAAAATCAGGAAAACAATGCATGAACAAATTGAAAATTGTAATAAAAAAATATAAATCACAGAAAAAGAACTAAACAGGAATCCTGGAGATGAAGAATACAACTAAAGAACTGAAATATTTAATAGAGAGTTTCAACCACAGATTTGATCATTCGGGGGAAAAAACAAATCACCAAAATTGAAGACTGATCATTTGAAATTAGTCAGTTAGAAAAAACAAAAAGATAGATTGGGAGTTTGGGACTGACATGTACACACTGCTATGCTTAAAACAGAAAACCAACAAGGCCCTACTACTTAGCACAGGGAATGCTGCTCAACGTTCCCTGTGCCATACAGTACATCTGAAACTAACACAACATTGTTAATCAACTATGCTCCAATATAAAATAAAAATTAAAAAAAAAGAATGAAGTGAAGAAACTTACATGAATTATAGGACACCATCAAACAAATGAACATTTGCATCATGGGAATCCCATAAGGATAAGAGAGAGAGAAAGGGGAAGAAAACTTATTTAAGGAAATAATAGCTGAAAATTTCCCATACCTTGGAAAAGAGATGGACATTCAGGTTCAGAAAGCTCAAAGGACCTCAAGCAAGATCAACCCAAAGAAGATTATTCTGAGACATATTATAATCAAAATGTTAAAAGGCAAACACAAAGAGAACTTTGAAAGCAGCAAGAGAGAAAAATGACTCATTACATAAAAGGGACCCACCATTAGACTATCAGCAGATTTCTTGCAGGGCAGGAGGGAATAGGATGATATATTCAAAGTGCTAAAAGAATAAAACTGCCAACAAAGAATATTATACACAGTGAAATTTTATATCAGAAATGAAGGAGACATAAAGACATTCTAAGACATACAAAAGCTAAAGGAGTTCATCATCATTAGACCTGCCTAACAAGAAATGATAAAGGAGGTTCTTCTTGTAGAAATGGAAGAACACTAAGTAACAACATGAAAACATATACAAGTATAAGTAAATGGTAAAATAAATATGTAGTCAAATTCAGAAAACCCTACTATTGTGATGATGATGTGTAAATCAGTTTTAGCTCTAGTACGAATGTTAAAAAATAATAATGTTAAAAATAGCTATAGCTGGGCTTCCCTGGTGGCGCAGTGGTTGAGAGTCCACCTGCCGATGCAGGGGACACGGGTTCATGCCCTGGTCCGGGAGGATCCCACGTGCCACGGAGCAGCTGGGCCCGTGGGCCATGGCCACTGGGCCTGCGAGTCCGGAGCCTGTGCTCCGCAACGGGAGAGGCCACAGTGGTGAGAGGCCCGTGTACCGCAAAAAATAAAAAAATAGCTATAGCTAAACTAATTTGTTAATGAATGAACAATATAAAAAATGTAAAGTATAACATCAATCGCATAAAATGTGCAAGAAGTGCAGAGGTTTTGTACGTGATTGAAGGTAAGTTGTTATCAGCTTAAAACAGACTTCTATTTTTATAAGATGTTTTATGTAAATCTCATGGTAACCACAAAGAAAAGAACCTATAGTAGATAAATCAAGAGTTAAGAGGAATGAAGTAAAGCATAAACACTATAAAAATAAATCACAAAGGAAGAAAACAAGAGAGGAAGAAAAAATAAAGGAACTAAGAAAATCCCTCATAAGAAAATGAACCAAATAGCAGTAAGTCCCTTATCTAGCAATAAATACTTTAAAATAAATGGATTAAATTCTCCAATTAAAAGACTGAAAGAATGAAAAAAAGCAATGTCCAAAAATATGCTTCCTATAGGAAACTCACTTTAGTTTTAAGGACACACAGAGGCTGCAAGTGAAGGGATGGAAAAAATATTCCATGCAAATGGTAACCAAAAGAGAGAAGAAGTGGCTAAACTTCTTTCAGATAAAATAGACTTTCAGTCAAATTCAGTCACAAGAAAAAAAGGTCACTATGCAGTGATAAAAGGGAAAATCATTAAGAGACTATAAAAATTGTAAATATAAATGCACCCAACATTGGAGCACCGAAATTTTTAAAGCAAATATTAACAAAACTGAAAGAAAAAATAGACGATACAATAATTCTAGGGGATTTCAATACCTCATTGTCAACATTGGATAAATTATTCAGACAGAAAGTTAGCAAGAATACAGTGGACTTGAATAACACTGTAGACCAAATGAGCTTAACAGGTATATACGAAACATTTCATCCAACAGCACCAGAATACCCATTCTTCTCAAGTGCACATGGAATATTCTCTACGATAGGTCATATATTAGGCCACAAAGCAAGTCTTAAAACATTTAAGAAGAATTGAAGAAGAATCATATCAGGTATCTTTTTTGCCCACAGTGGTATGAAACTAGAAATCAATAACAGGAGGGAAGTGGGAATATTCACCAACGCATGGAAATTAAACAACACAATTCTGAACCAATGGGCCAAAGAAGAATCAAAAGTGAAATGAGAAAATATCAAGACAAACGAAAAAATAAATACAATATACCACAACTTATGGGATGTATGAAAAGCAGTTTTAAGGGATAAATTTATAGCAATAAACACTTACATTTAGAGAAAAGTAAAATCTGAAATTAACAACCTAACTTTACACCTCAAAATATAGGAAACAAATCATCTAAGCCCAAAGGTAGCAAAAGGAAGAAAATAATAAATAATAGAGGAGAAATACATGAAATAGAGACTGGAAAGACTAGAAAAAAAATCAATAAAAAAAGAGTTTTTTTTGTTTTGTTTTTTTGCGGTACACGGGCCTCTCACTGTTGTGGTCTCTCCTGTTGCGGAGTATAGCCTCCGGACACGCAGGCTCAGCGGCCATGGCTCACGGGCCCAGCTGCTCCGCGGCATGTGGGATCTTTCCGGACCGGGGCATGAACCCGTGTCCCCTGCATCGGCAGCCGGACTCTCAACCACTGCGCCACCAGGGAAGCCCTGTTTTTTTTTTAAAATAACCAAAATTCACAAACTTTTAGCTGACTAACCAATAGAAAAAGAGAGAGAACTCAAATAAATAAAATCAGAAATAAAAGACGAGACATTAGAACTGACAATACAGAAATGCAAAGAATTATGAGGTTACTATGAAAAATTATATGTCAATAAATTGTATAACCCAAAAGAAATGGATAAATTCCTGGAAACATACAATCTGCCAAGACTGAATTATAAAGAAATAAAAACTTAAGCAGACCAAAAACAACTAAGGAGATTAAAACAATTTCAAAAACTTCCCCTAAAAGAAAAGCCCAGGACTAGATGGTTTGTCTGATGAGTTCTAGCAAACATTTAAAGAAGAATTAATGTCAATCCTTTTCAAACTCTTCCAAAATATTTAGAAGGACAGAACACTTCCAAACTCATTTTAAAAGGCTAGCTAGCATTACCCTAGTACCAAAGCCAGACAAGCATCTATAAGAAAAGAAAGCTACAGGCCAATATCTCTGATAAATATAGATGCAAAAAAATTCTCAACAAATACTAATAGACTGAATTCAATAGCACATTAAAAAGATCATACACCACGATCAAGTAGGATTTAACCCTGGCATTCGGCGATGGTTTGACATACCAATCAATAAATGGGATGGATATACCACATTTCCTAAAAAAAATTTAACATGTACTACCATATGATCCAGCAATCCCATTATATATGTATACCCATATATTCTAGGTATATCTGAAGGATATGAAATCACTATCTTGAAGAGAGGTCAGCACTCCAATGTTCATTGTAGCATTTATCACAACAGACAAGACATGGAAACCACCTAAGTGTCCATCAGTGGATGAACTGATAACTAAAATATGTAATAGATATATGGATATATATATATATATATATATATATATATACATTTAATAAAATATTATTCAGCCATAAAAAGAAGGAAATCACGCCGTTTGAGACAGATGGATGGACCTTGAGAGTATTATGCTAAGTGAAATAAGTAAGACAAAAACAAACCCCATATGATCTTACTTATATATGGAATCAAAAAAAAGGTGAACTTACAGAAACAGAGGGTGGAATGATGATTGCTAAGGGCCAGTGATTAGGAAAATGAGGAGATGTTGGTCAAAGGGTATGAACTTCCAGTTATAAGACGGATAAGTTCTGTGGATCTAACGTACAGTGTGATGACTATTAACAACATTGTGTTATATACTTAAAGTTATTAAGAGAGTATATCTTAAATAATCTCACTATATAAAAAAGTAGCTATGCGAGATGATAGCTATGTTAAGTGACCTTTCTGTGGTAATTATTTTACAATAGGTTTGTGTATCAAATCATCACATTGTATACTTTAAATTTATACAATGCTATAAGTCAATTATATGTTTATAAAGGTGGTACGAAAAGACACAAAAATAATTGTACAGAATAAATTGACAATCAAAATTTCTGAAATATATATTCTCCCCAAATTCTCTAAATAGATATTAAGGAAAGTCATAGAAAAATGTCTGTATGCCTTTAAGAGTAGACAAAGATTTAAAATTCAGAAGACAATATCCACATTAGAAAATATAAGTGTGACTGATGAAATTAGTTAGCTAGCTACATAAACAGATAAAATTATTTTCTTATGTGGTCTTCAAATTATCGTGTAAATGAACTAGCAGTGTCAAAGGATTATAATATACGAACACATTACATACTTAAATTGTAGTAAACATACTGCACAGTACAGAAGGCATCCCCAGGGGCTTCAATGCCTTAAGTCAAATTGCAAGAACACTAATTTTTGTTGTATAAGTCACCAGCTAAAGTGGTAAACCGGAATTGGGCAGGATGTGTATGGACGTACAAGAAAATGTTTTTATTGAACAAAATTCTAGTATCTTCTATATTCTTCCTTTTCTTCTTTCTAACTTCCTTTATTTCTCTTTCCTTCTTTCTTCAAACATTTGTTGCATATCTACTATAAAAGTGCATATGAAATAACTGAGACCTAACTGTTTTTGCTCTATAAAAATATCAATTTTCTGTGATTCGATCTCATATATTTTAGGCAATTGTGATATTTAATCTCCATTATATTCCTATAACGGTGAGCATTATTACCCCCCATTTTTGATACATACCACACACACACACACACCATTGAGCAAGATACTTAAACCTCAAATAATTGATTTCTTTCTGACTTTATTAAAATACTGAGTTTATCTCACATGTATTTTTTTGTATCCACAGCATTTGTCTGACCACCACTACTATTATAACATTTCACATACGTAAAAACCAAGCAAAAGGTGGAGTCCCATCTTTAAAAACTAAAAAGGCATTTTGGACAACACAGTCTTGGCAATGGAACCTGGAGAACATTTACCAGACACAGTAGGGAAGTGCTCACTCTGCATTAGAAAAAGGGTGGCCATATATCAACTATTACAGAAGTGAAATAAGATGGAAAATTTCATCTATTTAAAATATTTTCTTTAAGAGACTGCTCCACTGCCAGAGATTTTGAATAGCCTCCAGATCAGGCATCCAGAAGTAGTTCTTCACATAATCGATAAACTTGGCTTCCTCTTTAGGAAGAGATACACGTTCTTCTATATTTGCTTGCATTTTTGCTTTAATGCCTTCTATAGAACTAGGTTCCTTCAGCATCTTAGGAGTTTTTTCTGTTTTTTGAAGGATTCTTGACCTTTTGATTTTACTGTTTATGGTTTTGAGTCTTTTTCATTCTGGTTTGATTTTTGTGCATTTTTGCCTTTGAATAATCCTGGGTCTCGTAAAAGCCAATGATAATCAACAATACAAATTATCATAACTTTTGGAAAACTAGGATATTTTAAAAATCTATTATCTTCTTTATTTTCTCATCTTTTAGATGACTGTTTATAATATTGTTTTCAGTTGAAAGTTATTTTAATCTCTTTCAAAACCATAATATAGATAATTAAGATTCACCCTAGAGGATAGCTAGAAAAAAACTGGAAATCAAATCTACTTCAAAGCCTTTTATTCTTCGCATTTTCAGTGAACAAAAATTTCTTAATGTTAGTTCATCTTGTATATTCTCCCTAATGTAACTTTTACTAGCTCTAGAATGAATTAGAATAGAATTAAATGGTAGTAACTACCCACGTTTCATGTGATAATTACTATAATCACGCCATCATCATTCTCTGTATTGATGCATTTTTCCTACAACACATCAAGAAAATTATTTACTTCTAAGGTGACGGATGACTAGCAATTCAGACAGGTACTGATGATAGGTAATAGGGTAAACAATTTTCCTTTGAAATACAAATACAACCTATTCTCTATATTGCTGTGTGTAGATTTTACGCTTAAAGTCACTCTTTAGATCCTGCAGACATTAAATGGGAGCTCTGATTAGAAAGAGCTTAATGTTGTCAAAGGAGCTGCTTTAAGCATGTTTTTTCTCCCATGTTTTTTAAATGGCCTTTTTTACGGGAAAAAGCCAGTTTCACTTGCCAAAAATATTGATGGTTTAAAGGTGGCCTAAATGACAAATTACTAAATCATTTTAAATATGCTATTTTAAGTACCTGAACTGAATTGCTCTCTTGTGTAGGGAGTAAGTAGAAAAGAAGAAAGTATTTTATAAAATCTTTCCTGTGGAAACTGCTATTTGTTATTAGTGTCACCAACCCAACACTGAACCCGACGGTCTGCACTGTGAAAGGGACAAAGTTTCTGCAAATAGGTGTAGCTCCGTTACTGACATAAATCAATAGTCTCCACCCACATACCAAAGGCCCCTTTAGGAACAACATATTTATTATCAGGTTTCTAGAAACGTATATATAGTGAGAGACACCAATTACTATAGGTTGGACTATTGGTCTTACACGTGTGTATTAACAGTTTTTTTAAATTACACAAATGCTTTTCACATATACATTTTTAAAAAAGCATAACTATAATCAGAATAGCTTTTGATACTGTTTTTGGGCTCAAGCTATGGTTACTCGGAGTCCAATTATCACACCAGGGTCTATGACATTTTTGATATTATACATTAATCTGAATTTAAAATGGCAATCATTATAAATAATTGGTAGAACAGTTATGACCAGAAAGTGGATGCAACCTTACCTTTTTTCAACAATGCATTTTTTTTCAACATGTCTTGTGATAATTACTGTGTTTTAAATAACACTAAATGGATGTTCAGATACAAGAAATGCTAAGACATGGCCTTGTTCTAGACAGTCTTATGAAAGACAGAAATATAAACATAAATAAGAGAACATAATGACTTATTCATTACATGTATGTACAAAGTGTGATTAAACATGAGGGAGGGAGTAGGTAATGAAAGGCATGACTTTTGAAACTTGACACACAATAAGATTTCTCTTACTAGAGAAGAGTGGAAGAGTCATTCAATAGGGAAAAAGAAACATAAATAAGAGAACATAATGACATTCATTACATGTATGTACAAAGTGTGATTAAACATGAGGGAGGGAGTAGGTAATGAAAGGCATGACTTTTGAAACTTGACACACAATAAGATTTCTCTTACTAGAGAAGAGTGGAAGAGTCATTCAATAGGGAAAAAAAAAAGTCAGCAAAGATTCTCCCTGCTTTTTATGGCTCTAGTTTTCAGTTTGTGGGCACAGACACATTTGGAATTGGGCCTCTCTCTGATGGGTCATATTCTTTCAATCCTCCGTATGAGTAACTTCACGTAGGTTAAATTTTCTATGTAATCTGCTCAGTAGTATTAAAACAAGAAGTTTCCTTTCTGTTGAACTGCCAGCTTATTCACTTTCACACATATGAATAAAGCTATGCTCCACAGCAAAATACATGAATTGTGCCCACACCAACCACTGATGGTGAGAATCACGAACAAGCATCAGATTTTACCTTAGCCTACTTCTCATGCATGCTGAGTTGGGGATTAATTTTGAAGTATTTAATTTATATTGTTATTCCCATGCTATTCAACAACTACAAAAGAAGCTGGTTACTTTAAGATAAAATAATTAAATGGTAAAATAAATTTTGGAAAAAAAATCCAAGTTTTTGTTTTCAGGATTGTTGATAATATCCAATGTCTTAATAGCCTGCTTCTAACTCAGGAAAAGGTTGGAAAGTAATTTCTGAATAAGCATAAAGACAGAATTGTTGCTTAAACTTTAGTTGCAAACCATAAATATATATCTTTTTGCTATTTATATACTTATTAATATTGCCTAAATTTTATGAAAAGATACTATCTGTCAGGTAATTCAAGAGCTTTACCTTCTTTCCTCTAGTGACTCCATAAAATAGACATGATTATTATCCACTATTAGAGATAGAAGAAACAAGCCATAGAGAAATGTAGCGACATGTCCAAGGTCACAAATCTGGGAACTTATAATGCAGCTCACATTTCCTTTCTCTGCAGTGCTCCTTAGAAACAACTCAATAGAGTGAGTGGGGGGCTCCTAAGCCAAAGATACACTTATCAATGTTAGAATTATACAGGATGGCAAACATAGTGTAAATCATTAAGTAGGAGAAAAGTGTGTCTAGCTATAAAACATCATAGGAACAGCAGGCTCAACCGTCTCAATCATTTTGAAGGACCCTTCAGCGTACCTGTCTTTTAAGAACCAACTGTGTCTCCGAATGCAGGTGTTTCTGTAATATACTGTCCATTTTTCAGATTATTTTATGTGGGATGGAAAAGATGTTTGAGTTTGTTTTTTCCCCATCTTCCTAGTCTCATCTGAACTGGAGAGCTAACAAAATTTCTGGGTGGGGCAAAGGAAAGTCATGACCAACCTTCTATAAGTCATATTTCTTTTTTTAAAAATTTATTTTATTGAAGTATAGTTGATTTACCATGTAGTGTTAAGTTCTGCTGTATAGCAAAGTGATTCAGTTTTATATATATATTCTTTTTCGTATTCTTTTCCAATATGGTTTATCACAGGATATTGAATATAGTTCTCATTCCATACAGTAGGAACTTGTTGTTTATCCATTCTATATATAATAGTTTGCATCTGCTCATCCCAAACTCCCAATCCATCCCTCTCCCACCCTCCTCCCCCTTGTCAACCACAAGTCTGTTCTCTATGTCTGTGAGTCTGTTTCTGTTTTGTAGATAAGTTCACTTGTGTCATATTTTAGATGCCACATATAAGTGATATCATATGGTATTTGTCTTTCTCTTTCTGACTGACTTCAATATAAGTTATATTTCTAAATTCCCACTGGGCCATCTTTTAAGCAAAAAGTATTTTTTTTTTTTTTTCTCTCCCTCAAACCTTAAGAGGTCATGGAGTTAAGGACACTCATTGAATATTTTCTACACTCACAACATTATTTGATAAGAATTTTTGTCCAAGTTCCAGCATGTAGAACATCCTCTGGCAAAGCCATTAGAATGTTTCAGATTTGTACTTACCCCACTTCTACAAGGCCTCCTGACTAAATTTAGATTGCATTCTTATTAGCACTCACACAATTTACTTCTTTGTAAAAGTGTGTTTCTGTTTGCACTCTTCTTTTCTGAAGTCTTATCCCCCCTCCAGCACCGTTTACTCAATATCCCCTGAGCTCTCTTTGAGCAGTAATAGTACACAGAATGGGATTTGCCAAGCATGGATATTCCATAAAGGATCACAAGGATTCTGTAGTTCACTGACTCCATTGTCTTTGAAGGCAAATTTCAACATAAACACTGAGTTCTCTTCTTCTTTTGCAGCGCTAAGTGATAATGTTCACCCTATATTACGAGGGTAATTTACATTCAGTGCGGAATTATTATTCACAGAGGCTCAAACATACCTTACTCATTTACATTTCCTCTTTCCCTAGGTTCTTAAGGCACATTGGAAGAAGAAGCCTATCCTTCAGGTTATATCAACTAGAAAGATGTCAACGACGTAAAGAGAAAAATAATTCACAGATGACTTTTTAAGTAAAACATAAGGCAATGACCATAGTTTGGACTGTGACACACTTGGCCATAAGGATCAGGTCTTATTCACCTCCATATTAAAGTATATAACACAGTGCCTGGTACATAACACTTGTTTAATAAATAAACATTTGTTGAAAGAATGAAGCATGGTGGGTGAACTGTGGCCACTGGACCAAATCCAACCATGCCTTATTTGCATAACCCATGTGCACAGCCGTGCTAATGCATTTACATAATGCCTATGGCTACTTTCATGCACAAAGGCAAAGTATGTGGCCTCTTGGACTGCAAAGCTGAAATACATTATCTGGCCCTTTATAGAAAATGTTTACTAACTCCTGCATAGGAGAATGCATGAAAATAGAAAAAAGTAGTCATCTTTTTATGAGCATAATTTTGTGTAGCTACATTTAAAGCATATAGGAAACAGTATTTTATTTTTTGTTTCCTATACCATATGCCTTTTTCTGTGATGGATGCCAGTCTTCATTCTTACTCTAATAGCTGCAAGAGTATTCTGTTGTGTAGATACATTGTGTGACTTCCCTTGTCAACCTCAGTTCTCACATCTGGGAGGTAAGAAGACTCAATAAATTATAAGGTGCTTCCAATTCTGACTCTCTCTGGTTCTGTATCTCTTCCACGCTCTTTAAAATACATGCAACTTCAAAGGTTGCAAATATACTTATTTATTTAATTCTAACATATCTGAGGGCAGTTGAGAGGCCAAGTTCTAAATTCTCTTCTAGGCAAAAATGGAAGACACTGGGTCTTTGCTGATCACCCATCATTTGGCTTCTACTGGTGGGTCTAGGTCTTCATATTTTCCCATTCAAAAGAAATGAACAGCTGTTCAGCTCTGTGAAAAGGAGATCATGTTATATTTCCTTCCTTTAGGTAGTCTTTTTGCTAGAAGCCAAATATTATCAACTTTAGAAATCAAATATAATGGAAAATCACAATATGTTCGGTTTTCTTACTTTTTACATTTTTAATCTGCTCACCTGAAATGTTTATATAAGTAGAACACTCATTTTATATCCATGTATTATTCATTTATTCACCTGTAAAAAAAATGCTAAATGCCTAATACGTGTCTAGCACTAAGTTATGCATTAGGAATAGAAACACAAGGAAGATAGATATCAGACTTCGATGATGATGCTCAGCGATGAATAAAACTCTAAATCCTGAAGGGAAAAAATAAGTCCCACTCTATTCTGACTCAATCAGCTGTGTAGTAAAATCTCTAATTATGCTCAAACTTAGTGATATATACAATCTTTGATGGCCAGAACGATGAGTTTACACTCTTCTACTTAGGCTACTAAAACAAAGGTAAGGGCTTCCCTGTTGGTGCAGTGGTTGAGAGTCCGCCTGCCGATGCAGGGGACGCGGGTTTGTGCCCCGGTCTGGGAGGATCCCACATGCCGCAGAGCGGCTGGGCCCGTGAGCCATGGCCGCTGAGCCTGCGCGTCCGGAGCCTGTGCTCCACAACGGGAGAGGCCACAACAGTGAGAGGCCCGCGTACCGCAAGAAAAACCAAAACCAGAACAAAGGTAAGTCCCCTAAACTCTGTACCCCAAAATATTTCAAAATGCATTACCGTACGAATACGGTAGATTAATCGCTATGACTGTAGGTAGCTGGGTCACATCGCTCCTCTAATGCACTGGTCTTCCCAATTTTCCTCCACTGCAACAAGCACATTCTCTTGGGATCACCTGTGATCACAGGGCTTGTGTTTCTAGGAATCGCAGCCCACAATAAGAATATCAGCACCCCTGTTATTTAGACAACTTCCAAACTAATTCCCCTAATCAGGTGATAGGAAAGATTTTCTGTAAGGTCTGTGTTACATAATTTTAGTCCTGGCATTCCAAAAGACAGCTGCCCTTCCTTCTTTGACACTTGTGAAGAAAGCACGGGTCACTTCCACTTTCCCTCAGATGCAAAGTAGCAACAGACACAGCAGTTTCACCTCTAGGAAAAGATGTGTCTTTTGCAGCACTCATGGGCAGCTTCACAAACAACAGAATGATAAAGAAGAAAAGAGTGCATGAAAAGAACAAACTCATTGCCCTTTGGCTGAGATGATTTACACGTGAAGAGAAGGAAGGGTGGGGATGTAGTGCGGCTGTGCTTGGTAGGCTGCGGGGTAGGTGGTTCACGGATGCTGGACCTACTGTCATAGCTCAAACAAGAGGACAACTTTCTTAACTTGGTGGTGGTTTCTCTGCTTCCTGAAGTCCACTCACAAGGCTATAGGTCTGAGAGGGCAAAATGTGTTAACATTCAATTATACTTTTCAGCACACATTTTCCCTTGACTGCTATGTTAGGATATAAAGTACTTGTGAATTGACAGGAGACATACGCTATTTCCGGGAACTCCAGACCCCCTTCAGCAGTACCCACATTATCCTTTGCCTGACCTGTGCTACTGTTCTTCTCCTTCCCCTGACTGTGGCTTGGGCTGCAGATACTGCCAATGAGATGACCATTTCCTAATCAATTCTACTCTTGGGTCTCTCCAAGTGGTGATGACCCTTCTGCTAGCTTTATATTCGTCCACGTGCTTCTTCAGTGAGAGGGAAAAAAAGAGGGGTTTAGAGTTCAACTTCTATATGCTGCCTGAGTTCCACAGATCAGCTCTGAAAGAGCTAGCTGTGAGTACAGAAAATCTAGATAATCAAAATTCAATGTATCATGCGCTGTGCTGGTCAACCACAATGAGAATCTCAGACTTGGTACCCAAAGTTTAAAATATTCCGACTGCAAGATTCAGCTGTAGAATTTTGTACAATAGCTCCTTGGGATGTTTGCAGACGATGCACACTTATACTCCTTCCCCAAAATTGCCTCTCTACAGTTATCCATCTTTAAACTCTCATTAACAATAACAGCTATGATTTATCAAGTGCTTATTATGTTAAGGGTACTAGTCAAAGTGCTTTGCATGTATTAACTCAGTCCTCAGAGGAAGGTACTCTTAATCATTCCCATTCTACTTTTTATGGCATTTAATCCACAGAGAAATTAAGTAAATTGTTCAAGGTCACACAGCGAGTAAGTGGCAGAGCTGGGTAAATCTAGGCAGTGTGACTCTAGAGAACCAAAGCTCTTAAAGATGAAGTTTCTTTGTTAACCTCTGGGCTCATTATACAGCAGGAATCTTCATTACTGTGTCACTATTTCCTTTAGTAGGAGGTATTTCTCATACTGTTACCGGAATACACCTAGCAAAAATCTTACCCCTGCACATTCACAAAGTACTAGGCAGACACTGTTGAGTGTCAAGAAGTCTATCGTAAATTATAAATGCCCTGTATATCTCTCATATATTTGTCATATCAGTCAAAGATTGATTTGCACTATATCTGGGGCAGCAGAATAAAATACACACATAAAGGAAACAGGGAGTCCTAAGTTACTTCGCTAATGAATGTGGGCAAGGTGAGGTGAGAGAAGATGACTAAAATGGAGAAATGCTATATGTTGACTTGTATTGTCTGAACCTTCCAGGAACACTGCCACCCTTCTGCCTTATCATACAATCTATGTAATAATTCCCCTCAACACTATTATATTACAAAATTCAGGTTCTTTTCCATTGATGCTTTCATAACATTAAAATATGCCCCAATCTGTGGAGTAATTGTCATGTATACTATGTACATGTATTATAATATCTCAAGCAAAAGCAAATTTGCTATGGGAAGCTTATGCTTCATTTACCTTGATTCTGCTATTGATAGACAACTCAATATAGCATGTGTTATGAGAAGAAATAAAAAATGAACAGCCCCAAGTTCTTTACAGATTCTCCAATAGTTAATCATGTTCTGATGCAGATCTACTAGAGAATTTTCAAATGCCAAGTCAAGCATGATTGGGCATCAAAGATTATAAATATTTGGTGGTGAAGGGGGGAATCCATATTATTATGGAAGAGTGGAAGCCATCTGTATTATTTTAGCATTGAAGGATACTTATCTGACTTAAAGAAAAAAAATTTTTTGTTCCTTGAAAGGAAAGATGAAATGGCATATATCACTTGGGGCAGAATTCTCCAGAATCTATAACCTACAGCTACAGCATTTATCTGAAACTCTGTAGTTTATTTTAAAGGTCGTGGCGGTATAATTCTGACTTTAGCAGGCAGGAACATTTTCAAAAAATGTAGCCTAATTTTATTGTTCATCTTTAAATATTCATTTCATATTTGATGGGCTAGAAATCTGAAATTCAAATTACTTCCTTTTCCTTTATTCTTAGCAAAATCATCTAAGAGTAAGAGGTGCAGTTCATTTATAACAAAATAGAAATAAAATAAAGTTCACAATTCAACAAGGACTAATTAAAATTATTTGAAAGTCAGTTTACAGGTGAGTAAACTGTTAATTCCAGTTACATCACTTAGATTCTTTATAAGTTATTTCAGGAAAATTATTCATCTACTGAATCACTGAATCACAGATTTGAAAAGGACATTAAAATTCACTTCCTACAAAACCCTCATATTACTGATGAGGTCTAGAAAGGTTCCTCAGCAAATATAAGGTCACTTTTTAAGAAGTTACAAAGTGAAGAAACAAATTTAAGTCTACCGTTTCCAAGTCCTCTGCACTTTCTAAGAAATACTTGGCCAAGCCATACTAGATATTGAGTAAACCTCCCTAGTATCTCAGGTCCAAGATCTCACCAGTGTACCTTGTCTCAAGCCCAGACTCAGGGGTAGTAGGTGACACTGGGTCTCCCATGTGGTCACTCATTTTCAGTAAGACACTGTATTCCCAAGGATGTCTCTGTCCAGAAGATCTAAGCAGAGGTCAATGAACAAGCCTAATTTTTCTAGAAAACAGTATCATAAGTTTCTCAGGCTGACACATGCACGCTGCTAAGACCAAGCACATTTGATACAAAATCTCTTAACATAAATGTCCATTTATTGGAGCTAGTGGTCAGGCAGGAAACAGGATTTGGGTCACCATTTCCTTTGCACCCATTTCTTTGCACCCCCATTTCCTAGGGCTGCTGTAACAAAGTACCAAAAACTGAGAAGCTTAACGCAACAGAAATCCTCTCACAGGTCTGGAGACTAGAAGTCTGAAACCAAGTTGGTGGTGGGGCAAAGTTCTCTGTGAAGGCTATGACAGAGAATCTGTTCCGTGCTTCTTTCCTAGTTTCTGGTGGTTGCTGGCAAAACGTGGTGTTTCTGCATTACTCCAATTTCCCCGGCTGTTTTCACAGAGCCTTCTTCCCTCTGGATGTGTGTCTCTATGTCTCCAGATTTTCCCGTCTTTATAAGAGCCCACCTTAATCCAGTGTAAACTTATTTTTACTTCATTGCATCTGAAAAGTTCCTATTACCAAGTAAGTTCACTTTCAGAGGCACTGGAGGTTAGGACTTCAACATATCTTTTTGGGGAACACAATTCAACCCCTGATGGCTCCCAAATAGATTACGTTTAATAAAGGCAGTGCTTCTTCAGGAATCAGTGGACACACTCTTGGATAATTGTTTTTTGAACTAATCATAAATATTCGGCTAACTCAGAAAAAAATTTTTTTTAAATAGCTAGGTCTAGGAATTGGTATAGGAATTTTTTAAAAGTCAGAAATGAGGCATCTTCCCTAATGTGTCAGGACATGTACAGCCACTGCAGAGATCAGGCAATAGTCCCTGGTGAGTGGGTTCTTTCATCACCCTTATTATAATTCACTAGAACATCCACTTTTGAATTTTGTGTTTTAAATTTTTACTTACTAGGGAATTTAAACTACCTATAGTCACCTCTCATATCTGTTTATCTGACAGGAACTCTGAGGTCCTCATGCTACACACACTCCCTGGACAGAGACATTCCAAAGTATCTGACACAAATTAGTGTTTGCTCATGTTCTAGAAGGTATAATAATTCCACTCAGTAGCAGGTACCAACGCGGGGTTCACATGGCACAAACTGTGGGATACACCTGGAGAGTGGTGCTCAGCTGATCCCCTTATACCTGTTACAAAAGTCTGGTTATCTTATTTTTTTACTTTTTGTAAGTGCTCTGCCGTCATATATGTATACATACACATACATATGAAAGATTCTAACTCCTTTAAGGGAAGAAATTGAAACCTGACTCATCTTGATAAACTTCACAGAAGTTAATATAATGTCTTGTGCATAACAAGGGTTTAGAGAATATTTGCAGAGTAAATAAACTGATTAGTTTTTAAGCCAACACTGGTTATATATGAATCAAATTAGGCTTGAATTTAGAAAACACCAATAAGCTTAAACAATTTTTCACTTGCTAATATATCTGATCAAGGCATTGTTTAATGAGTTGGTCTCACATATCATACAAAGAAATTTCATCAAATTTAGTAACATGTTATTTGGCAGAAATAAACATGTTGAATAATAATTATACCTTGTCTTCTCACAATGGGTTATTCTTAAACTATGTATAAAGAACAAAATTATTTCTACTTTATGATTTTAAATACAGAGGAAAGGAAAAAACATTTAAAATAATTAGTATATAGATTTGACAAGCTGGATTTATTTAAACAAGTATATAAAATTCAAATAATACTGACTAACGACTAATATTTTAATTTTAAGTTATCAAGCTAAATTACGACTGGAAAATAATGCACTGAAAGGTTGTCATTTAAAACATAATGGGGGGAAATGCCTATTTCTGGTATTCAAGTTTGAGTTTAGAGCTAACAAAATCAATTTCTCTTTAAATGTCTGTTAATGACCACCAGGAATAAAAAGAAAGAACATGGAAATAGAAATAGAATTGGTTATATTACAAATTTTTGGATACACTTTTTATTGTATCTTTTGGATTTTAAAAAGTGTAAGTCTGGGCCGATGACAAATTACCAGGAAATTGAACCTGTACTTTAATCTTCTAGTTTTGGAGCACGGCAGAGCCAGCTAGCACCAAGTTTACATGCTCTTCAGATCCCCAGCGAGCCCAGGTTTATGATCTTTCCATGTGCAGAGTCCTTTTTCCAATGGTTTACCACTAAGATTTTGAGATAAAAATGGTGCTTATGGGACTTCCCTGGTGGTGCAGTGGTAAAGCATCTGCCTGCCAATGCAGGGGACGTGGGTTCGATCCCTGGTCCGGGAGGATCCCACATGCCGTGGAGCATCTAAGCCCATGCGCCACAACTACTGAGCCCACACGCTCTAGAGCCCGTGCTCCGCAACAAGAGAAGCCACCGCAATGAGAAGCCCGCACACTGCAACTAGAGAAGGCCTGCACGCAGCAACAAAGACCCAACGCAGCCAAAAATAAATTAATTAATTAATTTTTTAAAAATGGTGCTTATATACTTGATTTTATCTTTTTAAAAAATTTTTGTTTTCTCTTAACTTGGTTTGACCACTATTTTCTCATCTACTCATTCCTCACCATTCTTCTATGTACCTGACCACACACAAGCACACTCTACAGTCTTCAACAGAAATTTTGCCTCATTTGCTACATATACTTATCACCAAGCACAACACTACATAACAGGTGTTTAATTATATCAGGGTGCCTCTTTTTCCCTTTGAAGACTATGGGAACAATAGATGGCTGGTGTTTGTTATAAGATGGTTTACTTCCATGATATCTATAACAATGTGTGAGGACTTTATTTTCCCTTTTCCTCCTCTATCTTCTGCAAATTATTCTTTCCTCTGCTCTACAAATGTATGACCGCCTTTCCTTCCATTCCATTGAGCTTGTTCCAAAAATTTTTTGAACAAACTCATCACCTATCTCCATTTTAACCACAGATGCATCCCGAAGGTCAGGAAGAAAATGGGAATCAAATCCTTAGTTATCACATGATTTGACCATCGTTTTTGAAATCGAAAATTTTGACTAGTTCAATGGATTCAGATACTGAGAATGTTTGCTAAAAATTACCGATTTTCAGATGAATTGCAAAGACATACGAATAACACTGAATCACAACACATCTAAGCCTACATAAACATATGAGATTGTCTTTAAATTTTGTAATCGCTACTGCAGACTTTGACTAGAAGTCATATGTTTCTGACCACCAAATTTTAACAAGCTTCTCTCCTTGACAGAATTTAGTCCCGCTCTCAGCAGAGTCAGAAATAATGGAATTGCACATTAAAAATAATGAGATGCCATTGTAATGAATCCTGATCTATAGCTCTCCGAAATAATTTTTTCAATGGAAAAAATAATTAGATCCTATGGAGGTCCTCACCTTGGGATATAAAAGGTAACCACAAAACCATACTTAATTATGTAAACTGAATACTTTAAGAACGGTGTTACCAAAAAGTTTCCATCCCATACCAGGTACCAGGTTGACTAGAAAAAGAAATTACATTTGATAATGAAATGGACCTGGAGAAGAAAGACGAAAAAGAAACAAGAGGACACTATCGCTCCTTTGCTTCCACGAGCCATCATAACTTCTTTTCCTAAAGAATTTATCCTGATAGAAGAAGGGGCACTAGTCAGTGAAAGGTTAATCTCATTTCTCAACCCATCAGACATTTGCACTCTTCAAACTTCTAAACGCACTTATCTTTCCTTAACTTCCTCTTTCATGCTGTGAAAATGGAACATAATTTTTTACTGAAGCCGTGTAGAAGTTTAACAAGGAATCAAAAGTTATAATTTGGTGAGTCATTTACACTCATGTACCTCATCTGCCATCCAGTTAGGCTGCCTACCTGTCTGGGAACCCAAGAGGGAACAGAAACACCTAGAATCTCATATCAAGCACAGTTTACTTGCTTGTAGAGTGTAGCAGGTCTTTGTCTGAATGGCAGTGGGATAGTAAGAGCAGGAAAAGAATGGGCCAGACAGGAATTATTTTTTTTCATTAATTCCCAAATAATATCTGAAAGATAAAAAGTAATGATTCAACAGTGAGACTGAACACCAATGAGAAGAGGTGCTCTGCTGACATTAATAACATCAACCAGACTATTGGAAATAGACCCGGAGGGCCGTGGATTCCTCTGGGGGATTCAGTACCTTTCTAGCTGCCTATTTTGCGAGAGAAAAAGTAACAGTATTCACCACCCAGAGGGCCTGGTGTACAGGTATTCCCACAGAGAATGTTCTTTTAATCTCAAGCATTTTATTTAGTCCATAGAGGTCTGTTTTAAGCTGAAGGCTTTGCCTGCAACCACACAGACACACAACTCCCCATGACCCACCTGCAGAGAATTCCCTTAGCTTCAGGCCTCACTAATCCGTATTTGAATTCAAGGTCAGGATAGAAATAAAGAAAAGCTCTGCCTTGTTGAAGGGTTGTTGACAACTCATTGTCAGGCACAAGACCATCTGGAGGAAACAAAACATGCACAGAAACAAGTTCAAACAAAACGACCATTAGTGGGGCCTGGGCACTTGTTTTCTTTTTCTCCTCATTCCTCCCAGAGCCTGGGTTATTCAGTAGTGCACTAGTTTTCTAGGGCTGCCCTAACAAATTTACCACAAGCTGGAGGGCCTAAAAAATCAGAAACTTAGTTTGTCATAATTCTGGAGAGCAGAAATCCAAAAATCAGGGTGTCTACAGGGCCAGCCTCCTCCAGAGGATATAGGGGAGATTCTCACCAAGTGCCTGGTAGCTCCAGGCACTCCTTAATTTGTGACTGCATCACTCCAATGTCTACCTCCATCTTCACCTGGGCTTCTCTTCTGTTTCTTCTCCTCTTCTGTCTCTTATAAGGATACTTAATGTTGGATTGAGGACATATCCAGGTAATCTAGGATAATATCCTCTCAAGATCCTTAAATAAATTATATCTGTACAGATCCTATTTTTCCAAATAAGGTCATATTCACAGCTTCCAAGGTGTGGAAATATCTTTTTGGGTGGTCACCATCACTGGGATAGTAGACTTAGGCTGAGACTGAAGACTATATAATTCCCCCCACCTCCACCCCGAACACGAACTCTAATATCTATGAGAGACTGAATCCTGCTTAGAAATTCTAAAGAATTAAATTTCTCTCAAATGCTCCATTCTCCATTTGGAGGAATGGATCAGGGAACAGCACACTGGTAGAAGATGCGCTTAGCTTTTATAGAGAATAAAATCTGACAGGCAGTTTAAATTGGACGTCCACTATGACATACCTTCAGATAGGTGTTTTGCAAATAAAAGTCAACTTGACTAAGAAAGCTGAAATATGTACAGGATTTGTGGTTAAATGATCAGGTGAATCTGATGCAACTGCTGCTTAGACACTCTCTGCCCACCATCTTGGTCCCTAAACACACTCTATAGGATGAATTTAATGCCAACTCCTGGGAATAAAACAAAATCCTGTTATTTTGTAATGGAAATTACCTTCTCAATCAAGGCAACTAAGAAGATGGAGAAAGCGCACAGGCTTTAATAAAATCTCTCTGGGGCTCTGTTAAGTTGCACCCCCAGAAGTTGCATTTGCCTTTTTGCTCACATGCCTGCCTCTTCAATCAGGTAGAAATTACAGACTTAGTCTAGGCCAATCTTGTCAAGATTGGATGCTTTCTCTAAAAATTCACTTAAACTTATAGCTTTAAGTAATTTCCGGGGCAGAGGAATCTGCCAGCACTTCCCCTTTCCTTCCTACTTTCTTTTAAAAAATAAATTTATTTATTTATTTTTGGCTGTGTTGGGTCTTCATTGTGGTGCGCGGGCTTCTCATTGCAGTGGCTTCTCTCGTTGCAGAGCACGGGCTCTAGGCACGTGGGCTTAAGAGTTGCAGCACGTGGGCTCAGTAGCTGTGGCTTGTGGGCTCTAGAGCACAGGCTCAGTAGTTGTGGCACACGGGCTTAGCTGTTCCGCAGCATGTGGGATCTTCCCGGACCAGGGCTCGAACCCGTGTCCCCTGCATTGGGAGATGGATTCTTAACCACTGTACTACCAGGGAAGTCCCTCCTTCCTACTTTTGAATTCCTAAAGAATTGACTGTGGTTCCTCCAGCCTTGTTTAACTTTCCTCCCCTCATCTATCCACCTGCCCTCCTCATCCCTTGCGTGCCTTGACCCAATTTCTTCATGGATGTCTTCGTGAAACTCTTTGCTAATCAGAGTGTGGTTCATGGATTGTAACCACTTGGGAGCTTGTTAGACAGCAGCACCTCAACACACCCCGGATTTCCCATCCTCATCTTAACAATTAAAGTGTGAGACTCAGTTCCCAACTCCCATTTGCTTACTAGGTTATGACATTTGCTTTAGCCAGGCCTCCCAGTGAGCATGCTCTCTTGTTCGAGGCTCCACTTCTTCAACTGCTATTTGTGTAGACAAGTGGATTTCGACCTTAGCTGCACATGACAATTGCTTGAGTAGCAGTGGTTGTTTTTTTTCATCAGAAGAATCCCACCCTCAGAGTTCTTAATTTAATTTGTCTGGGGTGGAGCCCAGGCACAGTCTTTTTCTTTTTCTTTTTTTTCTTTTTGAACTTTCCCAGGGGATTCTAATGTGCAACCACATTTGAGAACACCGTCATAGAAGGGTGGTTTCAAAGTGCGGTTCTAGAGCTGGTAGCATCGGATCACGCGAACTTCTTAAAAATGCGAATTCTTTGGTTCCATCCCAGGCCTTCTAACCAGAAACTCTGGAGAAGGGCCCAGCAAGCTGTGTTTTAACAAGCCCTCCAAGTGATTTTGATCAAGGCTAGAGTCTGAGAAATACTGCCATTGAGTATCTCTTGCCACTCACTCAAAGTTCTACGGAAGGTACACAAGTGAATAAAGTCTGGTCCTTACCCTGGAGTAACAAAAATGTACTTGGAAGAAACACTTTGAACATACGGACACACCCAAACATAACCCATGCTTACAGATGTGTAGTTCTAGTCAGAATGTGATTAAGGTGAGTGAGTAGGAAAAAAAAATTACTTTTGAGTAGAAGAACTTCTATAGAAAGAGGAAACATATGCAGGTGATACAAGCATAAATAATAGGAGGGAGAGGGTGTTTAAGCAACTAGAGTGGTTTATTAGTGGTTAAGAATCGCCTGCCAGTGCAAGCGACACGGGTCCGAGCCCTGGTGCAGGAAGAGCCCACATGCCGCAGAGCAATTAAGCCCGTGCGCCACAACTACTGAAGCCCACGCACCTAGAGAAGCCCGTGCACCACAACGAAGAGTAGCCCCCGCTCGCCGCAACTAGAGAAAGTCCACGTGCAACAATGAAGACCCAATGCAGCCAAAAATAAATAAAATAAAATATTAAAAAAAAGAGACAAAAAAAATAAATGGGTGGTAGTCAAACTCTGTGGGATCCTGAATATCACTGTAAGTCCTCCAGGTATTTCTAAAAATACCAGGAAAATATTTTGTGTATGAGTTGCAGCTAGCTAAAGTGAAAGAAGAGGACAGAGAAATTTTCAGGTACTGAAGAGAGCATGTACAAAGGCCCCGAGACAGGAAAAGCTGTGGAATCTTCAACAGAAACCAAAATAGAATCTGCATGAAGCAGTCATTTAGGATGCAGCATCTGAATGCTCATCTGTAAGGATGATGTGAGGCTGACTGTGCGGAGAACAGATTGATAGGACTTGGGAACTTGAAATCCCAATTTAATTCTACAAGACTCTCTGATTATACTTAACAGGATTCATCCACATTTGCTCCATTTTTCTAATTCCTTTCTTTTAATGTAAAATAATGGATGCTCTGAACAACTAAACAATTGCAAGTATGGAAATTTTATGATACAACACAACTTTAAAGGTTGCCATAGTAATTGCAGTACTGAAAAACAAACTCAATTGTGGGTGTGTGGCATTCCTCATTTGCAACTATAGCTTCAATTTTGGAGGACTACCATTTAATATCACATGCTGGGTTGATTCCCACTGCCATAAAAGCCATAAGGAAATAAAATCTAGTGGCCATTTGATGTTTTTTTGATGCTTCATAGCCATTTCTACCCTTTGAATTAACAGAACCCTAATTTCTCCCTACCCTACAGTCCTGACACCACACCTCTTTTACCAAAATTCTCTTCCTGGATATCAGAATATGTGCTCTCAGATGACACTTCAAGATTAGAGCATGGAACTCAGGTCTGGCCAATCAAAATGCCATATTTCCCTGATCTGGGGCTGCCTGGCTCTTCATGGCACAAGACACTACATTGTGGAACTTGATGAGTTTATTCTTAAAGTTTTCTAAAAAAGAAAATGTAAAACATAGCCGAGAACGTCTTTTAAAGTAGTACAATGAGGCAGAACTTGTCCTCCTAACTCTTGTAACACTAATGATAGTTAAATTACTAATCTTCAGTAATTTAAATAGTGTGATATTAGTTAAGAAATAGTCAAATAGACCAATGGAATAGCATAGAGAATCCAGAAACAGAATCAGACAGACAGAATTTATATTTGTAAGGATGTCACTTCAAAATCAGTAAGGAAAGATGCTCAACACTGCTGATCATCAGGGAAATGCAAACCAAAATCACAATGAGATATCATCTCATGCTTATCAGAATGGCTATCATCAAAAAGAACACAAACAAATGTTGGCAAGGATGTAAAGAAAAGGGAACCCTTGTACTTTGTTGGCGGGAATGTAAATTGGTGCAGCCGCTGTGGAAAACAGTATGGAGGTTTCTTAAAAAAATAAACATAGAACTACCATATGACCCAGCAATTCCACTCCTGGGTATAACCTGAAATAACACAAAAACACTAATTTGTAAAGATACATGCACCCCAATGTTCTTAGCAGCACTATTTACAGTAGCCAAGATATGGAAGCAACCTAAGTGTCCATCAACAGATGAATGGATAAAGATGTGGTACACACACACACACACACACACACACACACACACACACACACACACACAATGGACTACTACTCAGCCATAAAACAACCTAAGTGTCCATCAACAGATGAATGGATAAAGATGTGGTACACACACACACACACACACACACACACACACACACACACAATGGACTACTACTCAGCCATAAAAAAGAACAAAATTTTGTCATTTGTGGCAACATGGATGGACTTGGAGGGTACTATGCTAAGTGAAACAAGTCAGACAAAGACAAATATAATATCGTAGCACTTATATGTGGAATCTAAAACATGCAACAAACTAGAAAATATAACAAAAAATAAGCAGGCTCAAGATATAGAGAACAAACTAGTGGTTACCAGTGGGGGTGTCAGTATAGGGGTAGGGGAGTAAGAGGTACAAACTATCGGGTGTAAGACAGGCTACAAAGATGTATTGTATGACACAGGAAATACAGCCAATATTTTATAATAACTGTAAAAGGAATGTAACCTTTTAAAAATATATAAAACTTTTTTTAATTTGAAAAAAATCAGTGAAGAAATTAAACTACTTAAAAATAGGAGATTTCATAAATAATGGTAGAAAAACTGGCTATCTATTTGGAAATATAAAATAAATGCTAGACTCCTACTATGTCTCAGTCCAAAACTGAATTCCAGATAAAGTGCAAAATGGAAAATCCTATAGAATAGTTCCTTTCAAAGTGTTGCTACATATTACATAACATAGTGATCTTTTTTTTTTAATGCCAGGATCTATCACATAACCAATTAAGTGAAAATCTGTGAGGACAGAACCCACACATCAGTATTTTTAAAGCTTTTCTGGTTATCAATTTATAGCAAAGTTTGAGAACCACTGCTGGTTAATAGAGAAGAATGTCCCTGAGCTTCCGAGCTGTCAAAGCAAAGATAGTTTAATAATGAGTGACAAAGTTTTCATTTAAAAAAAGGCCAAATGTTCAGGAGATTTACCAGTTTTCCTGGTGTTGAAAAATAGGGAGAAGTGTCACCATTTAAAAACTTCATAAAGTAATAGTGCATCAATAAGTCTGTTAAATTAATAGCGGCTTTAAACCACTAATGTCTTTGCTTGTTGTGCTTTTCCACTCTTAAAACTAGTCAGAAGGATCCTAATTGCCTGGCCACGGAGAAATCAGGGAAAGGACTGTAGAGAACTCAGCACGTTTATCATCTGTAAATAGCCAGTGTAGTTATCTATTTGGATGGACAATGGCTTCGCCATCATTAAAAATAGCTCACTTCATGTTATCTACAATGTACTGCTCTATTCGCCAGTTCTCCATGTCACTTAGCACTGGGTAGCCTCACACCAGAGCCCTAACATAGAAGTTTTGGGCTTCAAGTATCTAGACCACTTCTCCTTTCTAGTCCTAAGGATCATGCATCCTTTCACCATGAGCTTAGACACAGCTTCTGAATCTTTCTATCATCAGCTCCAGGCTGTCACTATCAAACAGTTAGAATTGACATATGAGTTGAAATATGCCTACAGGAATTTTCTATTTCATTGTGAACACAGAGAGGGAGCCACACTTAGAGGGGTAACCCAGTGGGAAAAGATACCAGAAATATGGGCTGAGCCCCTGAAACCGGGGAAGGATGCTGAGATGAAGACTGCAGCAGTTGTTAATAATCTCTACCTACAAGCCTCCAGAAAGAAGAAACCAAGTGTCACTAACTGTGGAGAGTCTGAGACATACAAATCTGAGATTTACAAGTTAGGTTGCTAGTTTCATAGATGCTCAAAGAAGATATGAAATTCTTGGATCAGAGACAAAGGACTCTACTACTGACAGCACAGGAAGCAGCATGAGCTTCACATTCTCACCAGTTGCCTTTGTCCCTCAGTCCCATGAGGATGGCGAGTGGGGGTCATGCAGAGCTGGGCTGGGGGATGCTACACATACAGTAGGTTTGGGCTACAGCTGAGGAGCCCTGAGATTAGAAAACAGTCTATGATGGGGGTTGCAAGCAGACCTGCCCAACTTTTCCTGAGGAAGGCATTATCATTATTACATTGTCCTCTGCCCTGAAGGGGGAGAATACCTCTGTCTTCCAAGAATGTATGCTATCTAAACATTCTTAGAAAGAGTCAAAAGACGTACAGAAATACCATGGCAGATTACCCCCAGCTCAAGGAAAAAGGAGATAGCAGAAAGGACCTAAGAAAACAGCAGGAATACAACTAGGAGACAAAAAAAAATAATCACAGTAAATACATTAGCAACATAATTATAATCCCAGCTTTCCAAGGCAAATGACTAAGAAATTGGGTCCCCAGTTAGAGCAATATTGTGTGAATCTAGGATTTAATGGGAATTTCCTCTGCCCTATTAATCTACCAGACTCATGGGTCTCTGAGGGTAAAAGCAAAGTTAAGGCATTACTGAGGATACCACATTTTTATCTGCTGCACAGAAATTCAGTGGATTTGCTTTCCAAACATACTTCTATTTTCTTGTTCATGAATTTCATTATAGGTGTATAACCTGCTAAGAACATAGCCAAAGGATATCATTGCTAACTGATGCCTTACAACTCCAATTAAATTAGTCACTTCAAGAATACTGAAGCTGTTGAGGAAATACCTTGACACTAAATGGCTCTGGCATTTTCAAGAGTCATGGTTAGCTCAGCTTTGCACAGAGAACAGCTGGAGAGGTAAATGTACAAAAATGTGTTGATTGCAAGTCAAGGAACCTGAAGAAAAACTAAATTAAACACATTCAATTTCTGCTCACCCTGAGGGACTGTCAGTGGGAAATGAGCCCCCTGAGACAGAGAAAGTGATAGCAAGGGGAATATATAGAGATGGACACCTCGAGCCATCCCATAAGCTTCCCATGAACTTTCTTCTTTTTTTTTTTTTTGAACTTTCTTCTTATTCACAGCCACCCTTGCTGATTTGGAAATATGTTCAGCTTGCTTTCCTCCAAATGCTATTAAATATATTGTGAAGCAATGACCACAGCTAATTGAAAGATGATGTCATGCCAACACAAGTGAACTGCGCTTGGAATCCAGTATGTGAATCGCAACTAACTGGCTGTGAGGACTTAGGTAAGGCTCTCCTGTACTTTGAATCTCAGTTTTTTATTTGAGAAAATGAGGAGACAGTCACTAGGTCTATGGTGTTTAAAATATCTTTCTGGGAAGTGGCACAATTCCAAGGACAAGCTTTAAGGGTAACTTGATAGAGGGTAGGGGAATGGGTTGAACAGAAAGACCAAGAACCAAGCCCTCACCTTTCCCTTCAACCTGCTGGGAAGGCATCATTTTATGTATTTAATATATCTTTTTTTTTTAATATCTAATTTTAGGTAAGTGTTCTCTGTCAAAATGAATATAATAAACACTGGAATAAAACTCTCTACAGTCCCTCCAACCACTAACATTCTATTATGTTTTCAAATTTTTCTTCCAGTGGAAAACAACAATAACCACACACACACACACACACACACACAACTGGGGGCCATAAGTCTTCAGGGAGTCAGAGTTCAATTTCATATAATAAAGGAAAACTCCCTTGGGGTCCTAAATAGCCTCATTCAGAGATTCAGACACAGAATCCTGAAGCATGCTGGGAAATAACATATACGAGGCTTAACTGGAAATGAAGAGTTTTTAGTGCCATCTCCTCTTGTTCATTTACTTCTTTTGGAAGGGAACTGAGGGACAGATAATATGGAGATAGAGCCATGTCTAGGGCAGAACTCTTCAGATTAATTTGTTTGGGGGGAGCTCTTCTGAATTACAAATGCAGGGAGATGGTTAGCCAAGACAGAGGAGAGAAAGCAGCAACAAAAATGCCCCAAGACTCAAACCTGTACCATTTGCCTTTAGGCACCTCATCACTAAGGTAAAGCAGGTGAAATGTCTCTCCTCATTTTTATACTCCTGCCATTTTGACCTGTTTTTCTGTTCTAGATTCTCATTTTAGTTAAATGTTTTCTCCATTCAATTGATCTCATCCTAATGTAAAAGGAAGGGAGGATGTGATACACACCTGGTATGATCGGAGGGTCCAGTGCCACTAAGGGCCACCTGGACACTCCACTGCCCACACATGGCTCTGAATGGGTGCAAAACCAGAGTTTTTCATCTTCCTTTAATTCCTTCTTCAACTTTTCTGAGAAGGCTTGGCTTTGGAATTAAGATACTTTGATAATGAGAACCTACTGTATTAGCACAGGGAACCTACTGTATTAGCACAGGGAACTTTGATAATGAGAACCTACTGTATTAGCACTGCGAGCGCCAGCATTCTTAGAGTCAAATCTACAGGCCTTTCCAGAAGGCTGAAAGCGTGAACCTGGCTTCACATTAATATCACCATAAAAAAAGGAAGATACTTTGATTTGTTCCACAGATGCCATAAAAACTGGGGATAGGGCTCTGGAAAGGAAAGAATTTCCGTATTAAGAGTTCTGCCCTGGTAAACTTTAGTCTAGTGTGAAGACCAGTGTGTAAACAGGAAGGGGTGGCCAGGCTCTGCCAGGAACACCTGCAGGGCAGAGCCTTCAGTTCCTAATGCCATAGACCAGTGAGGACATGGAACTCATACACAAAATCTTATAACAGTGTACCCAAGATGTCAAAGACAACCTCAAAATCAACCTGGAAACATCCTAATTGGCTTCTATAGAGAGAAAAAGAAGAGCCAGAATTATGCTGTTCATCCTGTAAGGGAGGTGTGATGTGCTTTCAGTTCTCATGCTATAACCGGTGCGAGAACCACTGATGAAGGAAAAGCCCAAGAAATACAATAGATTTCCATGAAAAAGTCCTCAAAAATCCATATCCTGTCACCTCAAATCTCTTCAGCTGTCTTAGTCTGTGGATTAGGCCAATTTGTGTTCTTAGGGCCTAACTCGGGACATTTAATTTAGCTATGAAAATAACAGATGGATAGTAAATACTAGTATACCATAGAGGGACCAATAAATAGGCTTGGGATTTTTAAGATGGTTTTTAACCAAGAGTTCACTGGAACAGTTCACTTCGAAGGAGAATGTACGTTGGCACATTCAAAACCAGTTTAGTCCACCTGTTAGATGGACTGAGTGTCCTGAACCCCTTCACATCACTTATCACCCTTACGATATTTGCTAAATGTCCTAATTCGGCAAGGTAGGGTCTATCATTTTTACTACTTTACCCACAGAGTTTTTTCAGCATATGTTAGGGCCTTAATCTGCATTTGTAATGACTGGGTTTCACAAAGAGAAAACAGAAGATGGGAGGGGAGCTTTGAATCTTTGCATGCCTATAATTAGACATATCAGGAAAAGAGCAACTAAAAGAGTTGCGCTGTTTTCCAGCTACTCAATCAGGAAGATCTGGAATGATAAAACCAGTAGCATGTCCACAACCTTCAGAGCTACCATTGTCTCTGCACATTACGCAGGGCATCTAATTTAAATTGCTTATCAAATAATTGTTGCCAATAAATATTGACTGAATAAATGAAGACAGACCATTTTTCGAGCGCCAGCATTCTTAGAGTCAAATCTACAGGCCTTTCCAGAAGGCTGAAAGTGTGAACCTGGCTTCACATTAATATCACCTGCACAGCTTTTAGGAAATACTGATTTCAGTGCCCTGTACCCAGAGACTTTGACATGTTCTAGGAAAAACTGATGCACTGACTTAGACCTATGGGCAACAAATTAGTCACCAGCTCTACTTCAAGGGACTTGAGATCCCAAGTTATGAGGTATAACAATTAGGAGAAGAGGAGCCCTTTTACAGGGAAATAGGATATTTGGAAAGACACATACAACTGTTGGCAAATCACCAGTTATATACGTATATATACACACTGGGGAAAATTCTGTATATAATGTAAGTCGATACAGAATATACTAAATGAGTTTAGAAGAAGTGGCTTTGGTTAGTAAGATATAAGCAAGATGGTGAAAAGAAGGGCAAAGAGTATGGATCTTTCAAAAGAGAGGAAAAAAAAAAACTAGAACCCAGAGTCAACTGAGCCAAGAACAGAGGATCTGCTTACTACTGAGCAGCAAAAGACACCACTACTGGTTGCCCTGACTACAGTGACCGCCCCCTCCTCAAAATAATACTGTTATCTGACAAAAGTCACAGGCAAATGAAAGAAGTAATAGTGGGAGAAGGAATGATGTATTGTCTGGTGAACGTCACCTACAAGAAGGCTTGTGATGGAGTTTTGGAAGGCTTAAGCAGAAAATAAAGTATAAATGCACATGGGCTAAACCTTGGGTCGTAAATTAAAAATCTTATCAGCATCCTGCATGCTTGAGAGAGTCTTAGGAACGGTAGCAGCCTGCCCTGTCTTAACACTGTCAGAGATAGTACCAGGGTGAATAAACGAAGTGTGCATCTACATCGCCCAATTTGTTCTGTCAGGTGACATTGTTTCTAGGAGACAGGATAACAGATTTTGGCCATCGGGGACTGTGTCTGCTTGTCTTCCGCAGCACCCTCGCTCTTGGCTACCATCAAGGAGTTTGAAAGCTCCTCCAGGAAGCTGACTGGGAAGCGAGGACTGTTAGAAATAGCAGCATGATTGGTACCCTATGGTAGCACACTGAAGAAAGAGTGGGTCTCTCCTTCCATGAGTTTTACGTGTCCTAGAAGCAGCTCGATGTTTTGAAATAAGAATTTATTATAGTTAGACTAGAAGTATTGGGGTTCATACTACAGCTTCTGTCTTCACAGACCCATTGCTTTTGCAGGAAAAAGTATAAAGTCCCACGTGAGGCTACCAGTGACCAACGGGCCTACTGACAGCACTGGAAGTGAGATACAAATAAAGAGCAATATGAAAACATGATTAGCCCATTGTGATTATTTCCACAGGTGATCCAAGCAAAATACCTGCTTGGACTCAGGAGATCTGGGTTCTGTTTCCAGCTTCACACACACAAATGCTGGCAACTACAACAAAGCAGTGATGGTTTCAATCTGTGTTAAGCCCCTGTTGGATGAGGAAACACACTGGAAGTGAGGGAATGTTTTTTCCTAGGCTAGGTGGAATTCCTGAAGGTAAGGTTTTCACTTCTTCACTGCACTCTCCTGGTGATTTTTTCCTGCTGCTCTCATGACAGCCATTTGTTTGACTGTGCTTTCCATAGCTGCTGACATGCCTACAGCCCGAGGGCACATGCAGTATCTTATTCACCTGTCTGCACCGTGCCTGCTGGTAGCAGTGTTGGTACTTGGTAGCTGCTTAATGATGTCAAAAAGACATGTTTGAAAATATAATCCTACTTAGTTCTCGGCTTAATTTGGTTTTGTTTAATTCAACTCATGGGAAGCATTGCAGTCTCGCTGAGAACACTTGGGCTTTGAAGTCAACCCATCTAGATTTGAATTTCAGTTCCTTCAAAATCTTTAGTCGAGGAATTAAGACAGTCACTTAACTTCTTTGATCTTGAGTTTCCTCTCTTATGAAATGGTGTGGTACTACCTATACTAGCTTACTCTCAGAACTGCTTAATGGTAGAAAAGAGGTCTTGCAGGTTAAGGAACTCAATAAACTAAAGACATCTCTGAGAGCGTTTTTTAAGCCTCATTTTATAGATGTGATTATTTGTTATACACTCAAATATTGCCCTCATTGGATAAGATAGCTGGACTCTTCAACTACAAAAATATTTCTGTTCTGGCTACAGGCCTATGTCTGAGGTTATCAGCAAGCAAAGGATTAAAATTAGCCCAAATCAGAAGAGTAACTACATTTAGTTATCATTAATAGAACAAATTTTAAAAAAAACAGTGCATTAAGGTTTTTATAAGTGAAAAAAAAAGGATTTGCTTAGTCACTCTAAAACTAAGCAAACATGTCTACGTTATTTTCCATATCTGGTGACTGATAAGGTCAGTTTTGTACTTTTGAGCCACTACAAATTAATTCTGACCTAGAAGTGGTATCAAAAAAGACAAAATATAATTTTATACAATTTAATCCTTATTTTTTTAATCCATTCCTTTTTAAAATCATTTGCTTCATCGAGCATTTACGTGGTTAATTTCACTGAATTATTCTGTCTTGAATTGTGGGCTTTTATTGGGACTTCATAAAGTTCCTCGTTAGAGAACACTAATCAGTTTAAAATAGACTTTTGTTGTGGCCAGAAAGCCTTATCAAACAGCTAAAGCATTGACTTCACGTTAAAAAAGCAAGACCTTGAGATCATTTTAAAATTTAGGATAATATTTTTAAAAACACTTTTAACTGGCACCCACGTCGGCAGCTTCTACCAGATCATTTCATCTGCTATTAACCTAAGTGTGGATCCTTTGGAGGTGGTCTCTGTACTCAGGGCCATTCACGACTTCTCTCCTGGGAAATCCCATAAGAGAAAGCTCTTCATTGCCTTACACAGTTGGGAAGACACTGCTGGTCATGAATATGAAAAGCAGTGCCAAGAACAAAGTGGCCTATCAGGGAACAAAAGAAAGGTCTGAGTTGAAAAGTGATTGAGAAATGAAGGGAATGTAGTAGCTGGAAAACAGCATGATTTGTAAAGAAGAATGAAAACACAACTTGCATTTAGACAGACTTACTAGGAATCAAATCTTGGGAAAATGACTTATCTTCTCTGAGCCACCGTTCTGTTATTATTAAATAGGGATAGTAGCAATTATCTTCTAGGATTGTTGTGAGGATTAAATGAGCTGACATGTGAAAAGTAGTGGGTGCTTATGACATGTTTAATCTCTTCTGGCTTTCTCTTCCTCGAGACGGACAGAAAGTTAAAGTCAGAGAATGAAAGAAACCCTGATAGAGGTGTGGAAAGTGCCAAACAGATCCTTGCCAGTTGAGGATCCCATAATGCTTGGCTCCTCTGGGGTATTATTAGGACAAAGGGGCACCTCCTTCTCCATCATTCCAAGACCAAGTTGACTTGATACTTTGTCTTCTGCCTCCCCCTTCCCTGTGGCATACCAGGAAGGAAGTTAAGGTGATGAAAAGAGCCATGGAACCAAGGGATTCAAAAAGCTAAGCTCTTTTCCTTATTCTCTATGTGGTTGACTGGTGGAAACATCTTCAAGGCTGGGGCTACCATATATGTCCATGATGTAGCGGAGAAAGAGGTCACCCTGAAGGTGAAGGGACAGGGAGGATAGAGATATAAGGGACCTGGGAATGACAGTCACAATCATATGGCCACTAGGGCTGTAGATGAGGCTAGGCTGCTGAATTAAGACATGGTGAGATGTGTCCTCTTTAGTTCTATTCAGATACATTATGAGATACTTCTGCATGCACTAGAGCTGATGTAAGCTATTTCTGAATTATAGGAAGTAGTTAATTAGAGGTTAAAAAATCAGATCAGCTTGGCATCGAATAAAATGGGGAAGGAAGATAAGCTCTTAGAATAAGGGAAGACATGATTCTAAGGTTACATCAGTGAGTACCAAGTAAGGTGTGATCTCTGACCAGCTTCAGACTCTACTCAGCTTTCCAAGGCCCACCGTTGCACGCTTCAGGAAGTAAGCCTGTCAACCGCCTGAACCACTGTCAGACATTGTTTCCAGTCCTCCTTATGTCCTTAGAGAATCTTGAACGAAGGAATCATTTGTCTCTTATTTTTCTAAAATCCACATAGGGTCACAATGTGCTACTGACAGAAATAGCAGCAGAATCCACATCCCATTCTATACAATCCAATGCTACATGGTATTGTCCCATTTCCCTCTGTCATTCTCATTCTTTCCGTAATTCATTTAGAAACAGTGGAGAACAGGATTGTCCAAAAAAGTTCGGAAGACTAAATCACAGTACCTTCAGTAATGTTTTTATTCCAGATGTTCACTGATTTCAGTAGAAATCCATTTGGAATCTCATTTTTCCTCAAGGAGAAATATTTCGAATTTAAAATTATTTTGCGAGTAAGAAAACAAGGATAGAGCAATAACTTGCAAAAAGAAAAAAAAATCCAATATCTTTAGAAAAGCCCAAGACAGAACAAAGGCCTCAGACCTGAAATATTCTTTGCTAATTAACCAATTACTTATTTTTTTTATGAAATAAAATCTTAAATGCAGTTTCTATAGGCTGTTAAGCACCAGTCTTTCCTTTGGCAGCCTGTTCTGCATTATGCTTAACCAACTCCTGTACTGATTGGAAGATAGTAGTAAGATCACCTGAGAAGATCAGGTGATCTCCTCGATGCCTTTACTGTTATAAGAAGTTTGCCCTAAATAAAAATTTTCTTTCGGGCTTCACTGGTGGCTCAGTGGTTAAGAATCCGCCTGCCAATTCAGGGTACCCGGGTTCGAGCCCTGGTCCAGGAGGATCCCACATGCCGCGGAGCAACTAAGCCCGTACGCCACAACTACTGAGCCTGAGCTCTAGAGCCCACCAGCCACAACTACTGAGCCCATGTGCCACAACTACGGAAGCCTGCGCACCTAGAGCCCATGCTCAGCAACAAGAGAAGCCACCGCAATGAGAAGCCCGTGCACCACAACTAGAGAAAACCCACGCGCAGCAATAAGACCCAACACAGCCAAAAATTAATTTAGAAACAAACCAAAAAAATTTTTTTTTCTTTCACCCAGTACTCATCACCTATGTGACAAAAAGCATGAAAATCATGATTATCAATATTATGCATTTGATTGCTTTTTATTACAAGGCTAAATATTTTAAATAAGAAACTTCTTGCTTGTTTAAGGATCTTGACATACAAAAGTATTAAAATTTCACTTCTTGGCAAACATCTTTTCCAAACTAGTCGAAGAAAAACAACATTCTTTATCTTTAAATTTTTTTTTCCTTCATAAGGCATTTATTCATTAATATTTATTGAATACCTCATCCTAGTGGGATTAAACACCTTTTATAAAAACAACATTCTTTAAACAATGAATAATAAAAATCAAGGACTTAAGCAACGTACAATATGTACATTAATCTGCTAATGGTTCTTCCCACATATTTATCTCCAGTCATTATTTCCAAGTATATGGCAAAAGCAAAAGTTCTGCCGCTGCATGACTTGAGCTTCCTAAATTATTTATTCACCCCTCAGTTCCTCATGCTCCAAATTTTTGAAGTGAAGTTCTCTTCTTGGACTGCTGTTCACCCACATCTTATATCAAAAGCCAACAATGGAGGTAAATTGTGTATATTTAGGGCTAAGAAAGTTTTTGGTCTTCTTCTAAAGCTCATATTAATCCCACAATTCTCAAGGAATGTGGAAAGTAATCTGTTTTTCTAATTTATTTCTAGGTAATATACAGTTTAACAGTATTTTGAAAATGAGAATGGAAGGCTAAGGTACAGGTTTTAATGGATGCAGAATACTTTGTTTCTGCCATGAATAAATGAGTCCTTAGGAAGACAGCAGGACCATTTCATACATTTTCACACCAACCTCCAACTGTACTGTTCTGGCCTGTGTACCTGGAAATAATTTGTCAATAGTAATGTCCTTTTCTCAAGACAGCTCTTCGAAATAGAGTTGATGGGCCTATGCATTTATGACACCTGTGTTAAGTTTTAAAGTATTGCATTAGCCAAAAAGTTCGTTCGGCTTTTTGGTACGATATGTCGAAAAACCCGAACGAATTTTTTCGCCAGCCCAATATACAGCCCAGGGTCCACCACTTCCAGAGAGCTGAGACTAATACACTCAATCACTCAATCTGGCTTCATCTGAATATCTACTCACAAAAGCATTCACTTGTTCTAACTTTTAAAGAAATATTGCAATCTATTGCAGTTTACCCACACCCCCCTAAATAACCTGGCAAAAATATTTTATTTGGATGCTCTCTGTTGTATTTATTCATTTATTTGGTGGCATTTGATGTGTGGAGGTTAGAGTGGAGAGCAGGAAAAGGGTCTGACACTGACATTCCTAGATGCCCAGAGATCTCACTGTGGGGAGGGCATCACAGAAGTGGGCCCACCTTTCTTTGTAAATGTTATCTCTGCCCTGATTCAAGGGCATCTGGGCACACTATGGTGTTCTTAAAGCATGGTCCACAGACCCCTGGTGATGTCTGAGACACTTTCTGCTGGTTCTCAAGCTCAAAACTGGTTCTACAATAATTCTAAGATATTATTTAGCCTTTTCATTGTGTTGCAATTTGTACTAATTATGTAAAAGCAATCGTGGGTAGAACTGCTGGTACCTTAGCATGAGTCAAGATATGGCACTAAACTGTACTGGTAATCATTGTATTCTCAAAGCCACTCACTTGCAGGGGAAAAAAACTCCGCTAATTGTATTTAGGAATATCTTTGTTGAGCTGTAAAAATTATTAATTTTATTTACAACCTTTGATTACATATCTTTTTATTGTCTTCTGTGAAGTTTGTAGAAAATAATTCTACTGCATACTGAAGCATATGTGGTTATTTCAAGGAAAAGAACTTGTGGAAGTTTTTGAGTTGCAAGATTAACTGGCTCCTTTTTTTGCATTTAACATGATTCTCCCTTAAAAGAATTATCAAAAAACATAATTGTTCAGACTCGGGTACTTAGCAGAACTAGTGAATCTGTCACTTCAAAGAAAACAACTGACAGCTTTTAAGTGAAAATCAAATTCTGGAAAATATGTATTTGCCATCCAGACATTGGCAGCTTCCCAGTACTTACAGACTTTCCTGATGATAACAGTGTGATATTAACAAATGTAATTGTCTTACATTTTATAATGAAATCTGTCAACATTTGGAAGGTCCACATAACTCAGTTAACCAGTATTTTTCAAAAGACCAAATGCATGATGTTACAAAATCATGCATTAATAAAGATCATGTTCAGAGTATGAAAAGTTCCTTGAAATGATTTCAGCTACTACCCTCCAACTGTTTTTTTTGTTGTTGTTGTTAAAAGCACCACTTGGGGCTTCCCTGGTGGCACAGTGGTTGAGAGTCCGCCAGTTTAGGTATTGCATCAAAAAAATATATCCACAAATTATCTGGATAGGTTACTAAAATCCTCCTCACTTTCCAAGTACATATCTAAGTGAGGCCATATTTTCTTCATATATTTCAACCAAGACAACCTATCACAACACGTTTAATGCAAAAAAAGATTATAGAGACTGGATGTCTTCTATGAAGCCTGACTTTGAAGAGGTTTGCAAAAATGTAAAATAATACCTCTTTTTTTCAGAATTTTTTGAAGAAATATGTTTTATTAATATATAATGGTTTATTGTTCTTATTTTAAATGAATTAATGAACGAGGTTTTCTTCAATTTCAATTCTTCATATGATAAATGCAATAGATATAAACCCACATCAGTGAAAGCTATTTGAAGTCCTGGATAATTTTTAAGAGTATAAAAGACTCTTTAGACCAAAAAGTTTGAAATTTGCTGCCTTAGTATAAGTTGATGTGCTCAATCAATCAATACCATTATAAAGTTCAGCAATATAACAAATTCTCTAAGGCAGGGATCAAGGCATTTACTAATGTCAGAAAAAAAAAAAAACTATTGAATGAGCTTTGTCTTCAGAAAAGCAGTCACTGACAGTTTTCCTCATACAGCTTCATGTAATTATGCCAGTAAACCTAGTAAGCTCAATATGTCTCATTCTGTAAAACAATTATTTCCATCAAGATATAGCAGTCATGATTTTTATTCATGTAACATTTCTGATAACAATATCCAATTAACACATCCATTTTATGTCCACTGCATTAATTTTATGTTAAAAGAAATCCAATAGTGCTCAATTACATTTGCCTCCAAATTAAATTAGCTTTACATGAATTTAATGGGTATCTTAATTAGATCATGTTATTTAGAGGATTTTATACAAATTAAATTCCACCTCTGCATGGTTCAAACTTCTTTGTGTTAAACACAGGATGGGGTTTCCCTGGTGGCGCAGTGGTTGAGAGTCTGCCTGCCGATGCAGGGGACACGGGTTCGTGCCCCGTCCGGGAGGACCCCACGTGCCGCGGAGCGGCTGGGCCCGTGAGCCATGGCCGCTGGGCCTGTGCATCCGGACCCTGTGCTCCGCTAAGGGAGAGGCCGCGACGGTGAGAGGCCCGCGTACCACAAAAAAAAAACAAAACAAACAAACAAAAAAAACACAGGATGAAAACGTTTACGTCTTTAAAACGTAAGGAGCACGAGTATCTCACATTGCAAACGTTTACGTCTTTAAAACGTAAGGAGCACGAGTATCTCACATTGCAAACAGAGAAAGAAAACAATGAGGAAATTAACAGAAAATGTAAGCAAGACTCCAGCCAGAAATGACTTACTGTTTCTATATTCCTTCTAGTGATAGTGGAACTTTCTTTTCCACTAAATTATTAAAATCTTTATATTGAAAAAGGAAGCAATGGCAGCACAATTCTCTGAGATTCTTTAAACTTTTTGAAATCAATTACCAATCCCAGGCTGTCTCCTTTTATTTTTCCCAAATAATCCAACTTCACTAATTCTTAGGAAATTTTAATTTTATTAAATAGAATTGGCATGTAATCGAGCACAATATACTTCATTAACTCAACAGCAAAATTGTCCAGTGCTCTTCTGTATGACATATTACTATGGTTTCACTACTAATAACAATGGGTAACATTTAGTGAGTAATTACTATGTGCCTAGCAATCTGCTAATTATTTTGCATAAATTATCTCTAAACTTTGTTACATTTCTGAAAAGTGGGCATTATTGTCCCTAACTCATAACTGGGGAAAATGAAGCTCAGAGAAGCTAAGGAACTTGCCCAAAGTCACACAGATAGTAAGGGAGAGAACCCGTTGATTTCAAAGGCTGTTTTTTCCATAATGTTACTTCACTAGAGCCTTTAAGAAGTAGCTGAGTGCTCTATCTCTGCAAGCAGAATGCCTTGGTTTGAAGAAAAAAAGATTTATTACTATGTTATTTGGGAATGTAGAAAGCATAAATGGGATTAAGTTTGATTTAGAGAAGTTCAACACCTAAGCATTAAAATTGTCCCCTTACTCTTGGGGAAAGTGAACATTACACACAATAAGTATTTGCCTAACATCCAGCTGGGTGAGTCCAGTGCTGATTTTTATTTCATTTTAAATCTTATTTCCACTGGTTTCATTCTCAGTAGAGAACAAAATCAGATGACACTTGGGACCAGGTTCATCTCTTTCCTTAGAACCCCACAGGGTTTCTTCTCTGTCTGTATGTTTTGGCTTGGCTTTACTCGGGACCGTAATAATGACTTAAAATTGAAAAATAAGATTCAGTCACTGATACTCTCTTGGTAGAGATATTAGATTTTTATTTTACCAATTCCACCAGATTTGGGGAACATCATGTAGTTACTGCCAAGAACAAAGCTTCTAAGATGTACACTGATATATAAAGAGAGAAGAATGAAGAAAGCATGTATGTCACCAAGGTGCTGAACTGTTGTTTAGCTGTGATGAAGAGTCCTTTGTAAGAATAGATACAAGAGGTTTTTGCAGTGGATGGGAGGGGCAGGGACACAAGCTAAAATTTTTCAGTTTGCTTATTAGTTGGCCTAGTGCTTTCCTTTGAAACCTTCTCAGTATCCTCCTTAAAACACAGACATAGAACTAAACTGATACTGTAGAAAAAATGGGTTTTGCTCTGTCATTTGGAAAGGGAGTTTCCAGGCTATTTTGGAGGTAAAGATGGCAGGCACATACAGGGTTTTTTTTTTTTTTTTTTTGAGTACTCTATAATAGTTTATTTTCACCTCTAATTAAATACTAGATTTCACTGTTTAACCTCATAACATCACTCCATTATGATCAGTTAAATTAATGTTCTGAAGAGGAAAATGAAGATTTTAATTAAGACAATAATTAACAGCCTATAAGCATCACCCTAACAGCCACCTTAATTCTCTTCTCTCCACATGCTAATTCAGAGGTTTCATTTTATTTTATTTTATTTATTTATTTTTTTGCAGTACGTGGGCCTCTCACTGCTGTGGCCTCTCCCGCTGCGGCGTACAGGGTCCGGACGCGCAGGCTCAGCGGCCATGGCTCACGGGCCCAGCCGCTCCGCGGCATGTGGGATCCTCCCGGACCAGGGCACGAACCCGCATCCCCCGCATCGGCAGGCGGACTCTCAACCACTGCGCCACCAGGGAAGCCCTAGAGGTTTCATTTTAGACAAACTACTCCACTCACTGCTATTCCCTGAAAATGATATACCCAAGCCCACTTGTGTTCCTTTATTTTCCTTGCCTCAAATTTCTTATTTCTTGTTGCAGTTGATTCTCAAATTGTCCTGCAAGGTGAGTCCCTCATCCCCTCCTGAATCCTGCAGATCTAGGAGAAAAGTCCTGCTCATTGGTGCACAACCAATTATTTTGCCTTTCTGTGAATAAATGTTGCTTTCCCTCCACTACATTGAAAAACCTTTCAAGGCAGAGACTATATCTTCTACCTTGTATTTTCAAGATTTTTCACATAAATTGTTGTTGATGACTTGTCCATTTATATAACATACTTTCTTAAGTATCAGCTGAGAACTGAGAAGGAAAAATTGACAAAATTCCTGCCACTGAAATGTCACAGTCTAAAGGAAAAATGATTGCATCGACAACTAAATTTAATATGATATTGTAGAAAGAGAAACAGACTCATGACATAGAAAACAAACTTGTGGTTACCAAAGAGGAAAGAGGGGAGGAATAAAATAGGAGGCAGGGATTAACAGATACACATCACTACATATAAAATAGATAAACAACAAAGATTTACTATATAGCACTGTATGTGTATATATATATAAAATATTGTAAAAGGAGTCCCAACTTGAAATTAGACTTTTAGGACATTTTTAAATAATTGGTGAATAATCCTAACAGAGGTTAATTCATATGAGAGTTTCATTTTTGGCTAAAATGGAACGGGATCGGTGAAAGCTGGTTTAAATAGAAAACGTAAGTTACATGGCCATAGTAGCAAGAGGAGAACAGAGGTGGTGCTGGTAATGATGAGGGGGCTGGTGTTGATGTTGTTATAAAGATAATATTTATAGATATTACCTCCCTGGACACTTGTTTTTAATTGAAATATAACTGATGTACAATATAATGTTAGTTTCCAATACAGTGATTTAACATTTGTGTACATTATGGAATGATCATGATAAGTCTAATAACCATCTGCCTCATACAAAGTTATTACAATATTATTAACATATTCCTTGTGCTGTATATTACATTCCCATGGCTTATTTATTTTATAACTGGAGATTTGTAGCTCTTGATCCCCTTCACACACACTCACACACGCACACACCTCTGCTCTGGCAACTACGCATTTGTTTTCTGCATCTATAACTCTGTTTTTGTTTTGTTTTGTTTGTTTTGGTTATTTAGATTCCATGTAAGTGACATCATACAGTATTTGTCTTTGTCTGACATTTCACTCAGCATATTCGCTCTAGATATATCCATGTTGTGACAAATGGCGAGATTTCATTTTTTAATGGCTGAGTAGTATTCCATTGTGTGTGTGTGTGTGTGTGTGTGTGTGTGTGTGTGTGTGTATGTGTATACCAAACTTCTTTATCCATTTATCTATCAATGGCCACTGAGGTTGCTCACATATATTGGCTATTGTAAGTAATGCTACAATGAACATTAATTTGAATATATCTTTTCAAATTAGTGTTTTGTTTTCTTCGGGTAAACACCCAGAAATGGAATTACTGGATTGTATGGTCGTCCTATTTTTAAAGGAACCTTCGTGTTTTCTATAATGGCTGCACCAGTTTAAAATCCCAACAGCAGGGCATGAGGGTTCACTTTTCTGCACATCCTTACCAACACTTGTTCTTTGTTGTCTTTTTGATGATAGCCACTCTGACAGATGTGAGGTGGTATCTCATGGTGGTTTAGATTTGCATTTCCCTGATGATTAGTGATGCTGAGCATCTTTTCATGTGCTTTTTGGCCATCTGTGTGTCTTCTTTAGAAAAATGTCTATTCAGGTCCTCTGCCCATTTTTGCATTGTTTGGTTTTTTGATATTGAGTTCTATGAGTTCTTTATGTATTTTGGATATTAACACATTTTCAGATACATTGTTTATAAATATCTTCTCCTATTCAGTAAGTGGTCTTTTCGTCTTGTTGATAGTTTCCTTTTCTGTGCAAAAGCTTTTTAGTTTGAAGTAGCCCCATTTATTTATTTTGGCTTTTGTTGACCTTTCCTGAAAACACGTATCCAAAAAAATATTGCTAAGACCAATGTCAAAGTGTGTACTACTTATGTTTCCTTCTAGTAGTTTTATAGTTTCAGGTCTTACATTCAAGTCTTTTATCCATTTTGAGTTCATTTTTGTATATGCTGTGAGAAAGTAGTCCAGCTGGATTCTTTTGCATGTGGCTGTCCTGTTTTCTCAACACAATTTATTGAAGAGGCTGTCTTTTCTCCATCATATATTCTTGCCTTTTGGTCATAGACTAATTGACCATGTAAGTGTAGGTTTATTTCTGGGCTCTCTATTCTGTTCCATTGATTTATATGTCTTTTTTGTGCCAGTACCATACTGTTTTGATTACTGTGGCTGTGTAGTATAGTTTGAAATCAGGGAGCGTGATACCTCCAGCTTTGTTGTTTCTCAAGATTGCTTTGGTTATTTGAGGTCTTTTGCATTTCCACATAAATTTTAGAATTATTTGTTCTAATTCTGTGGAAAATGTCATTGGTATTTTGATAGAGATTTCATTGAATCTATAGATTGCCCTGTGTAGTATTTTAACAATATTAATTTTAACGATATTAATTCTTCCAACTCATGAGCACAGTATATCTTTGCATTTGTTTGTGTTGTCTTCAATTTATTTCATTAATGTCTCATAGTTTTCAGAGTAAAGTTTTGTACCTCTTTGGTTAGATTTGTTCCTAGGTATTTTATTCTTTTTGATGCAATTGTAAATGGGACTCTTTTTCTTAACTTCTCTTTTGTTTGTTATTTGCATATAGTTCACTATTACTGTATAGAAACACAGCAGATTTCTGTATATTAACTGTGTATCCTACAACTTCAATGAATTCAGTTATTAGTTCTAATAACATTATTAGTACTGAATTCATTTATTATTTTTAGCATTGTTAGGTTTTTCTATATACAGTATAATGTTATCTTCAAACAGTGACAGTTTTACCTCTTCCATTCCAATTTGGATTCCTCTTATTTATTTTTCTTGTCTGACTGCTGTGGCTAGGATGGCCAATACTACGTTGAATAAAAGTGTCAAGAGTGGGTATTCTTTTCTTGTTCCTGGTCTTATAGGAAATTCTTTCAGCTCTTCAGCATTGAATATGATGTTGGCTGTGGGTTTGTCTTATACAGCCTTCATTATGTTGAGGTATGTTCCCTCTATTTCCACTCTGTTGAGAATTTTTTCATAAATGATGTTGAATTTTGTCAAAAGTTTATTCTGCATCTACTGAGATCATCATATGATTTTTATTCTTCAATCTGTTAATGTGGTGTTGTTAATGTGATTGATTTGCAGATAATGAACCATCCATACATCCCTGAGATAAATCCCACCTGATCATGGAGTATGATTCTTTTATTGTATTGTTGAATTTGGTTTGCTAATATTTTGCTAAGGATTTTGCATCTCTGTTCATCACTGATATTGGCCTGTAATTTTCTTTTTTTGTGCTATCTTTGTCTGGTTTTTGTATCAGGAAGATGCTGGCCTTGTACAATGAGTTTGGAAGCATTCCTTCCTTTTCAATTTTTTGGAATAGTTAGAGAAGGTTAGATATTAACTCATCTTTAAATGTTTGGTAGAATTCATCTGTGAAGCTGTCTGGTCCTGGACTTTCATTTGTTGGGAATTTTTTGATTACTGATTCAATTTCATTGCTGGTAATTTGTCTGTTCATATAATCTACTTCTTCCTGATTCAGTCTTGAGAGATTGTACATTTCTAGGAATTCATCCATTTCTTCTAGGTTGTCCATTTTATTGGTATATAACTGTTCATGATAACCTCTTATGATCGTTTGTATTTCTGTGGTGTCAGTGTAACTTCTCTTTCATTTCTGATTTTGTATATTTGGGCCCTCTCTCTGTCTCTTTTTTTATGAGTCTTGTTAAAGGTTTATTAATTTTACTTATATTTTCAAAACACCAGCTTTTAGTTTATTTGATCTATTTAATTGCATTTTTAGTCTCTATTTTAAAATTTTATTTATTTATTTATCTATCTATCTGCTCTTTCTTTTCCCTTCTACTAATTTTAGGTTTCATTTGTTCTTTTTTTCTGCTTCCTTTTGTTGTAAGGTTAGGTTGTTTATTTGAGATTCTTCTTGTTTCCTGATGTATGCTTCGATGCCTATAAAATTCACTCTTACAGTGGCTTTTGCAGTGCCTCATAGATTTCAGATTGCTGTGTTTCCATTTTCTTTGTCTCAAGGTATTTTGTGATTTATTTTTTGTTTTTTTTTTTCTATGACCCATTGGTTGTATACAGTATCATGCTGTTTAGAGTCCCCATCTTTGTGTTTTTCTTCAGTTTTTGTCTTGTAGTTGATTTCTAGTCTCAAACTGCTGTGGATGGAAAAAAATGCTTGATATGATTGCAATCTTCTTACATTTATTGGGGCTTGTTATATAGTCTAAGATGTGATGTATTCTGGGGAATGTTCCATGTGCACTTGAAAGGAATGTGTATTCTGTTATTTTAGAAGAAATGTTCTGTATATATATACACAGAGCATTTATATATATAAATTCCAATTGATCTAATGTGTTATTTAAGGCCAGTGTTTGCTTATTGATTTTCTGTCTAGTTGATCTGTCCACTAACATAATGGGGTGTTAAAGTATCTTACTATTTTTGTACTACTGTCAGTTTCTCCCTTTATGTTTGTAAATATTTGTTTTATGTATTAGGTGCTCCTATGTTGCTGTTATGTATATTTATTTCTAGTTGGGTCTTTTCTTTTCTCCTTAGAGATGTTCCTTTAACATTTCTCTTAAAGCCAGTTTAGTGATACTGAAATCTTTAACTTTTGCTAGTCTGTAAAATGATTTATCTCTCTTTCAAGTCTAAATGATAGCCCTGCTGGGTAGAATATTCTTGTTGTAAGACTTTTTTCTTTCATCATTTTAAATATACTGTGCCACTGCCTTCTGGCCTTAAATGTTTCTGCTAAAATGTCAGCTGATAACCTAATGGGGTTTCCTTGTATGTGACATTTCCTTGCTGCTTTTAAGATTCTCTTTTTATCAATAATTTTTGCCATTTCAATTGTAAAGTGTTTTGGTTTGGATATCTTTGAGTTCATCCTGTTTGGAACTCTCTGTTTCCTGGGCCTGGATATCTGTATCCTTTCCTAGGTTACAAAAGTTTACAGCTATTATTCCTTCAAATAATTTCTTGGCCCTTTTCTCTCTCTCTTCTCCTGGTACGTCTATAAAGTGAATATTAGTACATCTGATGTTATCCCAGAGGGCTCTTAAACTATCCTCATTTTTTTAAAATTATTTTTTCTTTTTTCTGTTTAGCCTGGGTGATTTCCATTACTCTCTTCCAATTCGCTCATCTGTTCCTCTGTATCATCTAATCTACTGTTGATTTCTTCTTTTGTTTCAGTTATTGTATTCTTCAGCTGTTTATTCTTTTTATTTTCAAACTTTGTTGAAATTTTCACTGTGTTCATTCATTCTTCTCCCAAGATCGTTGAGCAACTTTATGATCATTACCTTGAACTCTTTATCAGATAGACTGCTTATCTCCACTTCATTTAGTTCTTTTCCTGAAGTTGTCTTGTCCCTTCAATTAGAACATATTCTTTTGTCACCTCCTTTTGCCTGATTCTCTGTTTTTGTTTCTATGTATTGATATTAGGTAGGTCAGTTATGTCTCCTAATCTTGGAGAAGCACCCTTATGCAGAAAATGCCCTGTGGTATCCAGGAGCATGCTCCTTTCTGGTGACCGGAGCTATATGCTCTAGGGTTCCCCCAATGTGGGCTGTGTGTGCCCTTTTGTTGTGGCCAGGCTAACCACTTTGGACATGCTGGTAGGTATCACTGGGCCCTAGCCAATTTGGCTGCAAGGCTGTGCCTAAATCAGTGGTTGCAGGCCCTCTGGAGAGTGGACTACACTTCCCACGTGATTGGCTGTGTGACCCAGCGGGACATGGGGCTGGTGCTGGTCTGCTGGTGGATGGGGCTGAGTCCCCACATGGCTGTCTGCATGATCCCCCACCCCAAGATCCTTTAGTCTGAGCCCCATGCAGAGGGACTACAAGTAGAAACTGACGAAAATATATTTGCAAGGGGTTTAAAAGAATCATATATTGACAAGCACACTGGAACAGTTTCTTGGCAGTCATAGACCTGATGGGGTTTTAAAAGGCTACTTAAAAAAAAAAAAAAAGACTCATAAGTAACCTGATGAAAGCAATTCTTTGGAAGGTCACTTCATTCAGGACATTAAGTTAGAATTGGAAGGGAGAAAATAGAATTCTTATTTTCAATGGCTGTGGCAAAATTGTTCAAATATTTTGATGTTTGAGAAAATGTTAAGAATATTCTGATGTTTGCATTTTTACCTAGTTATTTGAAAATTACATTGTTTTCTGATTCCTTAAAATACATTTGACTTTGTGTTAAATATTTCCATGTTGTTGTTAACTATACTTGCATGTTTTCAACTGTTTCTAAACTGCAACAAGAGATTTTCATTTCTTCAATTTTTCTTAAAATTTGCTCTCATTATCCATACATGGATAAACATATATTCTGAAATCCTTTTTGTTATTTATCAGAATCCATACTGTTCATTATTGCCATAAGGTTCTTGTCTCATTCCTATCTACAATGTCTAAATCATTCAGCCAGTTGCATTGATGAGGAATAAATGCCTGCCAACGTTCCACAACAGTGTCTTTCCTTTCCACTGTTCTGATCCATTGCTTCCTCGCTATATTCTTTTTAATCAGTATCAGTGATTCCTGATAATGCCCAAGTTTGAGCTTTCAGGCTTAAATCTGTACATTAAAAATGATGTAGAAATTGTGGCTTTTATGCAGACAAAAAGAAAAACAACCCCACTCTCTTTGTCTCATATATACAGAGTACTATTTCTGGCTTGAATTATCAGAGTGTTTGGTTCAATAATCCAGTTTATTTTATACTGATTATATTTCTCCAGTGCTAAATATACCTAATGTCACAAAAATATCACAAAATTTAGTCTTCCATGTAAAGTTTCAGTTATATGATTTGTTGGGTTTTTTCGTTTGTTTTTTTGTTATGCTTTAATCCCCACCAGGACTTTCGTTATTTAAAATAATAATACTGCAAACATACAAGGCTTTTGGTCAAAATCCTCCCTGCCCATTACCTTAAAAATTTTTTTATTAAAGGGACTGTCTGGATTAAGTGTTCTATTAACTAATGACCTTTCAGAATTCATTTTCCTTTCTACTTTAGTTTTTTCATGTATGAAAAAGAAACAGGAAATAGTTTATTGATCTGGCAGGGTTTTAATGAGAAGATTATAAATAATATGCCTAGAAAATCTCATGTGTTTCCTGGGACATGGCTCGTTCAAAATGAATGACTGAATCATCATTTTCATTACTAATATTCTGAAAGAGAATATAACCACCACTTTTCATCTTTTTCAAGAAAGTCTCCCTTTTTTGAGCTCTGTGCTGTTACAAGGACTAAGAGAGAAACCCGTGTACTTGACATTGATGGTTGAATATTTATAGTATCATTGTATTGAAATTACTATGTATTTCCCTTAAAAAATTATGATTGAGGGATATACAATACCTGCCAATCAACTCCAGTATCTTGACAATTACATGGCAAGTATGGGATAATTGATAGAGGATTTTAAAAAGTGGTACAACTAATCTGTTGATGTTAATGTGATGGGTACCTTATTATTCCAGAAATCCTGATGTCATATTTGTCCTCCTTTCAAAATATATTTGACCCATCATAGAGACCTTGGGAATGAAATTGTTTAGCCCCATTTGGCATTTAAACACACCATCTGTTCCCATGCTCTCTGTATTACCTGACACTTAGAGCAATATCAAACAGCTGCAGTAATCTAACTAGCTCTCATCAGCTGGTTGCTTGGCTTCACTAGCAGTTCCCTGCTTAGAATGACTTAATTAACTAATTCCTAGGGCAAGAAGCCATACGACCATAGACACTACGCTTCCACTGATAAGGACAAAGGAGGGAAATATAAAGTCACTAATGCAATAAGCAATAATGAAAAGAAAGTTCTTTACATCACCTTTAATGGAATGGCTAACATGTGTTTATGCGATAAGCGACTGAGTGCTTGGGCTAAGTGAAAACAAGTATGAAATGCGGCACAGATCTTCATGTAGCTTACTGACCTCTTTTGGATATGGGTAGTAAGCAGGTAACATAAATTAGAGAACACTAAAAACAACACTAAATTTAGGACCAGATTGCACAGCAAATGACATCCTAAATGCTTTTACTCTGCATCCTAAGTGCATTGTCACTGGTCTTTTTAAAAATCTCAAACATATAGAAATTTTAAAAGAGTAGAATTAGAGGCATCTTTATCTTTTTTCCCTCGAATTTAATAGGCATTTACATTTTGCCATAATTGTAATATCTACTGTGAAGTAATTTCAAGTTAATCACATGTGAGCTACAACGTCTAAATAATTCAGCATATACCTTTGAAAGTTGAGACATTTTTCTAACTAACTACAATACCATTATTAAATTAAGCAAAATTAATAATAATTTCCGAGTTAGGTCTAGTAGCCAGGCTATATTTAACTTTTTTCAATTGTCTTCAAATGTTTTCTATAACTCAAATTTTCAAACCAGGATACACACTGGAACCATACACTGCATTTGGCTGTTATTTTTTCTGCCTTCTCACTTTTTCTTTTTGCAAAAGTGAGCATTGGCTTGTTGAACAGACTAGTCAGTTGTCCTGTAAAATGTGCTGTGCTGAATTTTTCTGATGTGAATTTATGCTGTTGTTTAACTTCTACTATTTCATGCAAAGGGAAAGTTGGATGTAGCAGTTTACTAAATTCAAGTTAATCACTTGGGCAAAAACACTTCATAGGCCATGCTGGGGAGTTTATGTGTCACCTGATGTGATGCATTATGGTGTCTGGCTGTCCCATAATTAGTGACAAATTGCGTTAGGGTAGTGGAAGCTTGATCTCTCCACTGAAGTTATGTTTGTTTTCTTGTCCTCAGCAAGAAATCTGTGGAGTCATATTTACCACGTAAATAACTCAGTTCCCCATCCATCTTTCACCTTATAGCTTTATCATTCATTGGTGAGTACTGCCTCAATCGATGATTTAATTCAAGCTCACAAAAAGGTGTTTGATTAGACCATTCTTTGCTTAACCATGATAATCCAAGGCAACAACAACACATTTTGTGTTTCTAGGTGTGTCTGAAGTTCTGTTGGTCTAGACTGGAATCAGCTGGGTGGGACTGGAATCCAGGCTTGGGTGGAGTTCAGTCTGGGCCATATTGCTTTGTTCTTGGCATAGACTAAGGAGAAGGAGTTACTTGCGAGTATGGTCTTTTCCTGGCAAAGAGGAGGAGATCCAAACAGCCTGGCAGTAATTTCTCATAACCCTTCAAGGCTCAGCCTAGATCTGGCATAATGTGTCTTCTGTCCATATTCTATTGGGTAAAGCAAGTCACCTCGCCAAAACCGGCCAATGGAGGAGGGATGTGCACTCTGCTGACTTTAATGGGAGGCACTACAAAGTCACATGGCAAAGGCAATTAATGTATAATTCTTCCACAACAGGAAGTAACGGGCTGCAAACAATGATCCAATCTACCAAAAGAAACTTTTTATTAATTATTTACTGTCTTTCTTCAGTGTATTAATAGACACACTATCCTTATAATGTGATTTATCTGGATTTAAGATGAGATTCCGGATACAATGTACTGTTCCAAACACACTTGAGTCCAGATGTCTCTTCCACCTCTTGTCAGATAATGAGCACCAATGTATAGTCCAACTTACCTTTGTATCCCTGGTACCCAGCACAATCCTTAGAACATGCAAGATGCTCAATAAATGTGGGATGAATTATATTTCAGAATAATCTTTTGAATTTTGTAAATAATTCCCATCCAAAGTAATGTATGTCATGGTTTCCTTTTTCCCTGCCTACAAGTACAATTATCTTTGCTTCTCGACGGAAAGAATAAGACATTGAGAGGGTAAGAAGCATGACGAGCCCAAGGCTAAACAGTCAATCAAAGCTAGAGTAGGGACTGGCACCCAATACTTCTGATTCCCTTGCTGTGTATCAGACAGCATGCCCCCACTGCTTTCATTCTGTATCACACGGTTGTTTCCATACATAAGGTAATTGCCACTGGACATTTTGACTACTAATGACAAATTGAGCTCTGTGGTAATTGCTAGATCTTTTATATCTCTGATTTATCTATGTCTATATCTATCTATCTAGGTATATAAGAGAGCTAGAAAAAAGGCAAACTGCTTACTCAATTTTAAAGCCAAGGGAAAAGAGACAAAATAAAGCAAAATCTCAGGGAATCTAAGGGAAACTATAATCACAGTTAATATTAGACACAACCGTATTATTCTATATGGACAGAATTAAATTGCATTCATATTAATTCTCAGTAATTAAAAAGTTCATTGAATAAGAAAAGAACACTACCACGTGAACATGTAAATTATATGGCTGAAAGCTAGTTTACTGTTCATTTGGAAATAAAACTGACATGCAAAAATTAAAAAAAAAAGATCAGTGGTAGGAAATAAGATTTGCACATCTAATTGATTAAGTCCTAACCATTCCATTATAGACACACTTAATTACAATCCATAGATTTCAGTAACAAATTATATTCCCATGGCTATAGAACCAGTTCTATAAATATGTGCATATTCATTAGCTTGCCCTAAATTGAAGTATTTTGAGGGGTTTCTTTCACTATCCCCTTTGTTTCAGAATATCAAGTCTGCCACTCTACGGGCTTATTGGATAGAAAAATGATTGATTAGACTTGACTAGCTGTGTTGATCATTTATGCACAATTAATAGAAAGGGTTTTGCCATCATTATGGCATTTCATAGACTACTTATACACTCTAGTGGGAAAAATTGGTCAAAGCACTTTTTTTCTGGAGAGAAAAATCAAACAAACAAGTAAATATATAGCACTTAAGCATTGCAATGATATTGTAACTCCCTAGAGTGTCCTGAAATTGTGTAGCAAACTGATATAATAAAATCTGACACAAAAAGCCACTTAAACCACACTAATTAGATGGATAATAAAAATCAAGCAAGTACTGAACTGCAAGGCAGTCACAAAGATGCTCAAAGGTTAATTAGATGCATGAATACAGGATATCCTGCCCTGGGATTTATTCCTCAGGGGCTTTAGACAGATTCATAAGGGAGCCTGACATACAACACAAAAAGTCACTAGGATTTGTTTATATAAAAAAGTTATTTGAAAAAAAGACCAAGCTTTAGGAATTGGGGTAGGGTGGAGGTTGATGGGAGGGTAGAAGGGAATAGAAAAAAATTAATAACAACAGTGAAATTACTTTGGAAAATTCATAAATAAATTTGAATTTATTTTTATCCTAGCTACATAAATAGAAATTTTTTTTTTTTTTTTTTTTTTTGGGTACCGGGGCCCCTCCGGTACGCGGGCCTCTCACTGTTGTGGCCTCTCCCGTTGCGGAGCACAGGCTCCGGACGCGCAGGCTCAGCGGCCACGGCTCACGGGCCCAGCTGCTCCGCAGCATGTGGGACCTTCCCGGACTGGGGCACGAACCCGTGTCCCCTGCATCGGCAGGCGGACTCTCAACCACTGCGCCACCAGGGAAGCCCCATAAATAGAATTTTAAAAGACACAGAAAGCTCCAATGATGAGAGTATGAAGAAACTCTGCATGAGGTGGGGAGGCAAAGGTTGGGGTCTGGGTTCTAATCCCAACCTTGTCCCTTTCACACTTTGCGTGCTGGCATTTCATGGAACATCTTTGGTCCTCAGTTTCTCCCTCTGAAAGATGAAATCTAATCTAGGTTATTTTATCTTTCATGCCTCCTCCATTAATTGAATGTCCATAACCTACTAATTTTTTTCTCCAATATTTTCAGTGTCATACAACAATGCTAGTGTGTGTGTGTAGGAGAGATTGGATACCTAAAAACTGAAATGTCAAAGCCTCTAAAAATTTATTTCATCGTAAATTCAATTCAGTATTGTTTTCTGGGAGCTGAACATGTGCCAGAAACTGAGCTAGGTGCCAGAGATTTGGAGATAAATGCCATGTTCCACAGACTCCCTTTCACTATTATTAGTAAGTTTAGTGATTAGCTACTTTGGTGTGAATATCAAGTATCAATAACTACATATATCTGACATACACTCATAAGATTTCAATAGAATCCTTTTATGTGATTCTTATGTAAAAATAACAGAGAGCTGAGAATATTTTTAATAATCAAGGTTATTTACTGATTACTGAATGTCATTTATTTGATCAGCACAACTCTACAAATTAGCAAATATTGTTTCCATGTAAACAAATGAAGATTATGTGGCTTAGAGGCTCACTGAAGGTCACACAGCTCATAAGAGACTAAGCTGAGAATTGAACTCAGGCTTCATTTTACCAACTACCAACTACTCTGCCTCTTGCAGGCATGCACTATAAGGCTTTTGGGTTTGTTTGTTCGTTTTCTGATATTATGGATCGAGTCTCACAGACTCATTCGTGTTCCCTCAGCAAGTATTGTAGACTAATCAGATTTAGGATAGACTGACCTTTAAGGGAACTCCTGTCATCTGACCCCGTGTAGCTGGAAGAAATAGCTAAAGGCACAGTGAGGAAAAAGTAAAGAAAAGGCTGATGTGTGATTGAAATTTTGCCAAAAATAATGAGGAAAAAAAAAAGCACCAAGCATTCAAATTCAGAAAGTTTGAGGCAGAGCATCTCTGGCACTTAAAATAACATGGTTTCAGGCTACGGAATCTTCAAGGGAGAGGTGCTCAGCCCCATCTACAGTTTGGGGTTGGGAAACCCTCCAGAGGTGTTGAGGCTGGAGATGATTTCTCAAGCCTGAGAAAGACCTGGACAAAAAGGGAGGTGGAAATGTGAGGACTGGATTCCGGGAAAGGGAAGGGCACAAAGGCAGAAGCAGGGGAAGAGGTGGCTAAAGAAGCACAGTTGATGAAGTTACCCTGATGCAAAACCCAGGTCAAGCCCGGCAAAGGAAGAGCCAAAGAAGAAGCAGAACAAGTGCAGGGAGAAGTTGTATAGGATTTGGATTTGGCCTTGACAATTAAGTCAAATTTAAAAAGGAAGTGTGTGAGTGTGTGGGCAACTGCAGGGCTGGAGAAGCAGCGCGAGCAAGGGTGTGAGTGGAAAAGAGTAGCTAACATGGATGGTTTGTGCTACAGAAAAGAGGGTGAAAAAATGGAAAAATAAGCCAGGAAGTTAGCATGGCCCATTTTACAGATGAGAAAACCCTCCAAGTTAGTGCCAGAACTGGGAATCAATCTAGGTTTTTTCTGTTCCGAAGCCTGTGCACCATCTCCTTACGCTGTGCTGTGATTAACAGCTGTTTACACACAGGAAACAGCTTGAACAGTTATCTTGGGTGATTTATTGCTTTTTAAGGAATTAGCAAAGGGTAGGGAATAATTTAAATATCCAACAGTAGGAAAATAAAGTGAAATAAATGAGGACATGACCATAACATGGAATATTATAAAGCTATTAGTTGTTTTAAAAATGTATTCAATGGCATGAATAAATGTTTTTCTCATAATGTAATATAAACAAAAAATCAGAATATAAAACTGCTGTACTATAACCTCAAATATTTTGTCTGTGTGCATGTGGATGAATAAGAGATTGGATGGAACTATATAAAAATATTAATAGGAGTTTTGTCTGAACTGTGGAGCCATCAATTGTCCATCTTCATGAATTCCTACATTTTCCATATTTTCTGAATGTCTTATTCATGGAATGAGAAAATAAACTTTATGAAGGAAAAATAAGGGGAAAAGTGACAGAGACTTAAGTGCAGACAATATTCTCAACCAGTCTCATTCCCTGTGTGCACAAGAAATCAGGCTATCACCATTCTCCAGTTTTTATAACAAAATGAAAAAAATGTAAATCCTGGATGAGAAGATAATTAAAACTTGCACAGGCCTATCAAAGCAAGGACACTCCAGCTCCCATTTCTACTTGGTGCCTGAACCTTGTCATGCCTACGGGTTTTCTTTCAAAACATTCAGTAGAGAATGAGAGGCCATCCCTGCCGGTAAGTACAGTGTAGGCTGCAGGTGCTGGGACAGCCTTCATAATTATACCTGAGGCTGCAGGAGGAGTGCAATTGTGTGGTCAGGAAATTGTATCTGACCGTGATCACTCAGTGCCCAATGTCAGAAAATAGCTCGCTGCTAAAAAAGCATCTTGCTTGTGTGTGGAAGGGAGGTGGTAGTTGAGGAGAACTGTGGATTAAGTAGTGAAGGGAGAGGCACAACCCAGATGCAGACGGAACTGCTGGAGATGCTGGGCAGGGAGACTGCAGGGCAGAAAGAGCAGAGCCTCTTCTAGAAACCGTGCCAGGCCCTCTGCTGCCAAGAACCCAGAGACCCAGCTGGGAGAAGCTGTTTACTTGTTTGCATGTTGGTTGGTTGGTTGGTTGGTTGGTTGGTTTAAAGTGCATGAGAGAATTGCCCTCACCGGGCTTCCCTGATGGCCAGTCTCTTGGACCACGTTTGGCTTTGTCTTGAGTCACCTGGACACAGTCCCTAATCCCCAGCACAGTCGTTCTCTCCTAACCTGGCCCTTAAAAGTAAGCTACTCCAAATATAAAATACTCTCATATGATATGTACCAAGACGATCAGGACTATCTGCTCTCCCAACATTTGTTCTGAATATTGTATATTTATTTCATGCAGTTTAAGAACACATTCACTCTTTTCCTTATCATTATTATTATCTTTTAATTGAAGTACAGTTGATTTACAATGTTGTGTTAGTTTCAGGTGCACAGCAAAGTGATGCAGTGATACATGTATGTATCTATTATTTTTCAGATTCTTTTGCCTTATAGGTTGTTACAAAATACTGACTATAGTTCTCTGTACTATACAGTAGGCCCTTGTTGGCCATTTTATATATAGTAATGTGTATAAGATGTAGGCACCCCAATGTTCATTGCAGCACTATTTACAATAGCCAAGACATGGAAGCAACCCAGACGTCCACTGACAGATGAATGGATAAAGAAGATGTGGTGTATACATACAATATTACTCAGCCATAAAAAAGAATAATAATGCCATTTGCAGCAACATGGATGGACTTAGAGATTGCCATACGAAGTGAAGTAAGCCGGACAGAGAAAGGCAAATATCATATGATATCGCTTACATGTTGAATCTAAAAAATATTAATAATAATACAAAAGAAAACATTCACTCTTCTGAATCTGCCCTTTTGAGTGTCAGCCTTGGCTTCTCATCATATCCCCCGTAAAATATAGTCATGTTACAGATATCTGGTCCCCTAGCTATGGAAGGACCAATGCAGCAGGTTTGGGGACCTATAATTTTAGCAAGTTTCTTAAATTATTGTGGTGACCAACCAGGGTGTACCATCCCTTCTCTAGAAAATTAATATAGAAGGTGAATACAGGCAAAAATCCAAATATGCAACTGTTATGTATACCATAGGGACAATGTGGGATACAAAAGAGTACTCTTTTTCCTATGTGAGCCTTCGTTTTGTCATCTGTGAAATGGAGATACTATCATCTGCCACAGTGTTGTTCAGGTGAAATACTTAGCACAGTCTGGGCACAAAGTAGGTTACTCAACAAATATGGAGACCACCTTCCCTTTCTTCTGGAATTTGGTCAAGTGCATTTAAGAATGCCAACAAGCAGCTCCGATCTCTAGTGCATCAAAGACATTTGGGATTAAAGAGTACAGTTGTCCTGGTTGAATGTTTTCCAGGTTAAAGACATGCCTCTTACTTCCCAGTGTCCTATAGTAACTTGGTAAGGGTTTCTCATTCAGGAGTTTCAAAAAATTCCTTTTGACACCCTGAAATTTTAGTCTATGCCACCTCATTGGTTAATTTCTGAAAATTTTCAAGGGGCTGGGGGAGTCTTTCCATCAGTAATTAGTAATTGGGAGTTTGGATAGAGCAGTTGAGAATCTTCCTGTGTTAAATTTTCCTCCCTAAAACTGAACCTCAGTTTTCTCCACCTATAAAATGGAGAAAATTAAGGAACCAGATACCACTTGCATCATTTGAAGCCCTCTTGGCCTCACCTGTCTGGGCCCAACAATCCCTGTGTGGTACAGTGGGCCTCTCACCTGCCATACTGAGGCTTCCCTAGGGGCAGCCATGGCTCTGATGCACTAGATACTAGAATGACTGTTAGAGGGGGAACTTAAGGCCATGAAGATAATCTCCGGTCAGAGAGACACAAGCCATGGATGAATCTATCCTCCCTTCCCCCCCATCCCCCCTGAGAAAGTTCTGAGACACAAGTTAGATAGCTTCTCGGGGAGGATGTACTGTTGATCAAGCCATCTGTGATACTTGGTTATGACCACTTTGATAAGCATCCTCATCTTGGCTCTTCCTCCTGCATCCTCTCTCTTGTCCCCAGAGTCGTCTTCCCAATTAAAGTAATGGTCCAAAAATCTCTTCAATTCTACATTCTGGGTAACCTTTCTGCTAAGACACATATATTTATTTCTTAGAATTGATGTGGAGATCAAATTAGGTAGTTCACAGAAATGTGTTATAAATAGAATTCAATAAATGTTAAATTATCATCATCATATATCCTAATTTGTGTTTCTCAAGCTGCAAGATATCATCCCCGCTAGCTCTTCTAACCCCTCTCCTACACCTGTCTTTTCTGGCCACCATTTATGGTTGTTGGCGGGGGTTTTTTGTTCTCTTTTTCTGAAATTGGAGGACAAATCTATGCTTAGTATGTTACTGATAAGTATGACTCCTCTGAGCAAAGATTTAAACGGCACTAATTATCTAAACGACCTGGTAATTCTCTATTAGCCTCTTACTGTCTCTTGAGTGTTTGCTCAAAAGATTGTAACCCACTATGGATAAGGGCTATCACCTCCCTTAGACCTCCCACAAGCCAGCTCCCTTAGAGCCAGTAAATACTTATATTTGGAGAGTTTCAAAGTAATGACCAGGGTTTAAGGGGAGATGGTGCTCTTTGCATAGATGGCTGAAACCTCATGAGTTGGACGGTGGATGGAGACTTTGGGGGACATGACCAGCTCACAAGCTTGTGGGTCCATAAACTCTCAGAGAGTAAGGTTCTTCCTTAATCCCCCAATCAGTGCACTGAATAGACAGAATTCTTCCCTGAAGGAAAAGATCGTGACAGGTCCAAGAACAATAGTTTGTGGGTTGAGTTGGCACTCAGACTGACTTTGTGTGCAACTCACTTAGGAGGAATTTGGAAGTCTCTATAAAAGAAACAAATGCTTAGTATGCTTTCAAACGAAAGCACGTTACAGCCTGTTCTCAGTGAGAAGAAGAGAACACAAGGCAAAGAAGGAAAGATACTTCCTTTCCCCACTCAAGGTTGATGTGTATAGGAGTGGCCTACCTTGCTTAATAGAAAGTGTCTTGCTCATGTAAACCCCCAGTGCCCGGCAGAGTTCTTGGCTTATCATGTGCTCTGTAGGAATTTGTTAACTAATAGGATGATATGATGAAGAGAGGCTCAGAGAGGCAGTAAACTCAGCAAGAGAATTAATGATGACAACGCTAAGAAATATACAAGGGGGGTGGCATGAATAGGCTGGAATTTCTTATCATCATTGAGTGCAAGCTTTAAGGCTCATGGATGGACAGTTTTATAGAAGCAGGCAGGATTCATACCTAAGTCCAACCCATGATAACCCAAGGTCCCTCTTGTCACGCAAGCACATACGCACACGTACAATGTGGCTTCGCTTTCCAGTTACAAATTGTTTCTTCCCTCACCTGTGTTCATCCAGCAAAATAGGAGCAGTACTTTATTCTCTGGACCGCACTTTGTCTTTCCCTTTTGATATCTTCTGCTTCCAGCATGGACAGCTAGGAAGCCCCTGGACCTATCATTCCTAGGGGTACTTTCCCTCCTCTCTAAGAGCCACTGAGAACTCTGTTCCTTATTTGACCCATTTTAGGGTACTTGTATTTTGAGGGAAAGACAAAGCTTTTAAGAATTCAACTTCTAAGAAAAGTTTTTAAATTAAAGTCCTCATGACCAAAACCACCCACAAAACCTTCATTATTCTGATGTTTCCATCATTCTGTCAGGGCTACTCCAGAGCTATTATGGTTCTCTGCATTTTAGGACCACTTCCTTGGATGTTCTGGGCTGGGAAACACAGAGCCCATGACCATTCTCAGGTTTTGTAGATTATGGCCTCATCTTTCCAACAAATTACCCTGATCTAGTTCCTTAGCCAGGCTTGGTCTAAATTACCTGATAATACTTTGTGTCCTTCCCAGCCATGACACTTAGATAAGAGAGTCCAAGTTTAAATGAACATCAAAAACTCCCCTGAAAAGGGACAGAACTTATAATGTGTGACATGCCTCCTGAAAGGTATGTGAAGAGGAAAAGTACATGAGAGGCTAGGCTTCCCACTGTGCTGCTGATGTGGGAGATTTTGGTTCCAATTATATGCAGAGAGTTTTTCTGGGAGACAGCTGGCATTGCATCTGTATTCTTCTCTTCCAGATCACCATTTTCATTCACTATACCCTAGATTGGTTCGAATGCATGAGTTGATGAATGAGATCTTTCTTTACAAGAAATGAAAAATCAAAAACTTAACAAACGACTCCCCAAATATTGTTAAATCCTGGTCTGCTGTATGGGATGGCCCCAGGGCAGGCAAACCCTTTAGGGAGGATGTAGATACTAAAATCCTAGAAGCATGAGAGCATCAGGCAGCTGAAGAAAGAATTTACATGTAGCAAGGGTGGTAAAAAAGAGAAGTCAGGAGAGGGCTGGAAAGACCTTTGCTACCTCCACAATGTTGCCAAGGGCCAGTCTGAGCCCTCATCATCAAGCTCATAAAAGTGCAAGCATAAAATATAGAAACAAAGACAACTGGCTCTTCAAGTATAGCCTATTTCATTATTTAAAGGTTTATTAAGTGCATAGATCATGGAACCAGTGTCTCAGATTTCCAGTGAGACCTGATTCAATATATTAGGATACAACGTTAAAGTAAAGGACTGCAAGCTTTATTGAATACTAAATATTGTTTATAGTGGGATGTCTCTATAAAACTAATGTTTGTGCCCAAATGGTTATTTCAACATTTGTGAGAAAGTGAATGAAACCTGAAGGAGTTAAGCCTTATTCATGATACACATGGCTTTGAAACAGACAAGCCACCCACTTACTAGACAACGTACATCCAAACAAGAGGAAAATCTCTGTTATGATAGGCTATGCTTAGATACAAAGAATGCAGATCCAAGCCCATTTCTTGGCAAAATAATTGGATCTCTGTCTTTGTTTTTGACTCTCCCCCTCACTGGCTGCTTCATTCCTGAATATGTCTATCCCATTTATACCCTGAGTTCTTCTACCTTTCTCCTCACTCATGAATTTTGATTTGACGACTAGATACAGTTTCTTGGGTCTTGATAATTTGTACAGGTTTGTACTTATCATTAGACGTTGCTGGCTTAGAGTAGTTGGCCATCCTGACTCATCTCACTCAGACCTCTGAATTCCCACTGTGGCAGTGACCCCCTTGGTTGGATCTCCACGGGGCTTACTAGTGCTACAGGGGCTCATAAAAGCAAGGACTGTCTGTCATTGGACTGAGACTGCCTATCCACTATGACTCTTTCCATGAACTTACTTTTACGATATTAAGTTGATTCTACAGGATGCCCATTCAAGGTAGAAAATCTGTGTTCTGGCCGAAGTCTTTCCAACAAGTGTCCCTAATATGGTTACTTAACTACACTGAGCTTAACCACTCTAAGCTAATACAGAGAATCATTGGTCACTGTTCCCCTTTTCTTCACTGAAGCCAGGGTGAACACTGCCCAGGTCAATATTAATTGCAGTTATGGAGGTGGGTGTCAGGAATGGAGGATGGAGGGGACCAATATTTATAAATGCCCTCCTATGTCCTATGTTTGGGGTTTTATATACATAGTAAGTTATCATAACAGGGAGGCAGTAGTAATCCTCTGGTATGCTTTAAAAATCTGGGATGCAGAGAGGTTAAGTAATTTTCCCAAGATCACACAGTATGTGTTAAATCATGACTTGAAACTGATTTCTGTCTGAGTCTATCTGATTGCGAATCACATGTTCTTTCCATTATATTACGTTGCCCTCATTTTCAAGTCTTCAGCTTCATTTTTTTTTTAACCTGAAAACTGCAGCTAACTATCTAACTGGGTTTTTATAAAAATAAAGTGGGATATGTATGCTAAGTATGTAGTATAGGATCTGGTATGTAATAACCATGAAAACAGATGAGAATCATGTTTATTGTTACTATGACTATGATTACACTTTCAGCAAAAATGTGTCTGGCTCAGGACTCCTGTGACTGCTCTGCACAGGGCTCCAAGAGCTGAGGATGGCAAGATGGACAATAAGGCCTACCTAGGACCTACGATTCCGACATGTTTTTGGTTTTTTTGCGGTACGCGGGCCTCTCACTGCTGTGGCCTCTCCCGTTGCAGAGCACAGGCTCCGGACGCGCAGGCTCAGCGGCCATGGCTCACGGGCCCAGCCGCTCCGCGGCATGTGGGATCTTCCCGGACCGGGGCACGAACCCGTGTCTCCTGCATCGGCAGGCGGACTCTCAACCACTGCGCCACCAGGGAAGCCCCCGAGATGTTTTTCATGCTTACAGTATAGCACACTAATAATGTATCTCATTAAATATGCATCAGATTAGTGTTGAAATTTTATTTGAACCAACTCCAAACTAATAGGTATGCAAATCTCAGTTTTTCATATTGTTTCTGAAGTACCTTACAAATCTGCCCAAACTTAAGAGCAAACAACAACAATAAAGAGTACCAAAAGCATTGTCTTGGAGTGGCCGGGTTTGTGTTCCTGAGCACATACTGATGTATGAAATAACTTTACAAATTATTCTCCTATACACCACTCTATATCTAAGAAATTGAGACATGTATGTCCCCAGATGTATATGAGAGTGTACATTTGACTTCTGTTGTTAACAGTTCAAAAACACATCCCAGGCAGTGAGTTTGTTCAAATCACTACTGGACATACAGTGTGGACTAACACAAAGTTTGGTTCACAAACATTTATCGAGGGCCTACTTCATGCACTTGATACAACAGCTCTCTGGCACACAATAAGACTCAATGAATATGAGCTGGGATGATGATGGTGGTGGTGATTGAAGAAGGAATAATGTATATTCCAGCTTTGGATGAGAGCTTAGATAGTTTCTGAGGTCAATCCATTAATATTTTATAGTTTAATAACCCCTACACACACACACCCCACTTACACACACACACACACAGAACTATTATACACAGGCATAGGACTGAGTCCTCTGTGCCTCCAGCTTCCTAGAAAAACCTTTGATTTCATGAAGTTACATTAGGTGTACTGAGCCTATATCATTGGGGTTTTTTAGGGAAATTCAACTTTCATGGCTCTACTTACATTAACTGCCACCAGACATACAGTGTGTATTCTATTAAAATTTGCTCAGTATTTTATACGATTACTTTTAAACTCCACATTAATAAACTCAGCCCAAACAACAGGAGAAAACATCCTTAAATAAATATAGCCCATTCTCTTTCCATGGGGGTGTATTATTGCTATTGATGTTCTAGTCATCTACTTTTAAAGCCAGGTTGAAAACGATTTTTTAGTGCTAAACCTCATTTATTAAAACCTTGGAAGTTGATTGCCTTAATTTTCCCTCAATCAACAAGATAACACTTAATTTTAAGGTCTGGATTAGGGGCACTCCCAACAATGAAGTAATGATACCATTTATTTACATTAGAATCAACACAAGTTCAGAACTTAAAGCCCTCATCAATTTTCCAAATAAAACTGCAGCTGTAGAGTGGAACCGGTGAAATGAGGTCTGTATTTCTCAGATGTAACATAGCCAAGAGCTTAACCCAGGCTTCATGAAGTTTAAGAGCAATAAAGCCAAAGTTATTTCAGCCCTGCAGGATACTTATTTAAAGAGATGGATGTTATTGGTTGTCTTTCAATATAGTGCTTATACTGTCATTAAAACTTGAAATGGAATCTTCGGTTTATATGTGTGAAATACCATACTTTGATAAGACCCACCCCTCTCCCCAATCTCTTTGAAACAGAAGGATAAAACAGTTGTAAAGCTACACCCAGAGTACTGTGATGTTTATAGACTCCTATCTCTATCCTCATTCTTTACAGAAAAAAACATAAGATTGTGAGATTATGGAATATCAAGTATAAGAACCAGATACATCTGTCAGGAGCTTTGGTCTAAGAGTCAGGAACCTAAGGCAGTTCATTAGAACACTTGGTGGCATCTACAAAAGTGTCAAATTAATAGCATGAAAGAATATATTAACTAATCTCTAAATTCTGTGAAGGAAGGAACCATGTCTCCAGCTATAACACTGTCTGTTGAGGTGCCAAGCAAGTATCAGTTACGTAGTAAATACTGAATTAATTAATGAAGAGATGCTATACAGAAACAGCCAAGTCCTTTCATGGTGATTAACTGTTCCAAAAAAGTTCCCACCCATAAAGAAAATGTGAGTATGTGCTACAGCACAAAATCTTCTAATGTAGAAAGGTAAGTTGGAAGAGGGAGAGAACAGAGAAGAGTATTTCATCTTCTTTGCTTGGGTGTCTATCTAGGGTAGAAATGCTTTTAAAGTGGCCCTGCTTCTTCCTCTCTTCCTCTACTTCTAAACGTAACAGGTTCAACAAGTTCTGTCAAAGTAGCATTTATTCAGTGTAGCACTACTCTTTTAATCTCAGCACTCTCAGTTTATTAAGATAAAGCCGAGTTTAAATGGAGATGATCAGGCCTCTTTTATTTTCATGATCATTATCAGGTGCAATCACATTTTTCTATCTCCCTGCATAATAGCTGAGGTTTCTATTCTGCACTAATTTATGCTAGAAGTATTATCACTAGTATATTAAAGAGTAAATTGGGATAAGTTAATGATGCTGAGGCATATCAAACTGCTTATGACTGTGTCAAGTCAAACCAAGACTTACGTTTACATCATGATTCCCATGACAATAAAATTCTTTGGTTTCTTTTAAAACCAAAAGAAAAAATGACGAATTGAAATAGGTCCAGACAAATCACAGATATTGGAATTCGCAGAGGAGCACTTTTTAAAGCGGCTATGATAAATATGTTCAAGGATTTTGAAAAACATAAATATTATGAGTGAGCAGATAGGGGGTTCTCAGAAAATTAATGGAGTTCATATAAATTAACCCAATGGAAATTCTAGAACTAAAAATGTGATATCTGAAATGTAAAATTATCTTATGAGCTTAACAGACGACTGCTAACTGGAGAAGAAACAATCAGTGAACCTCAAGAAAGGAAAATATAAATTATAAAATTAAAGGACAGAGAGGGGGAAAAAAGCTTAAAAACGAACAGAGCTGAAGTGATTTGTGGGGCACTATATAGTCTAACAGATATATAATTGGAGTCTCAGAAGTAAGAGAAAATGATTGGCAGAGAAACAAATATTTGAAGAAATCGTGGCTTAAATTTCTTTTCCAAATTTGATTTTTAAAAAATCAATCCTTAGAGGAAGCTGAATGAAACCTCAGCAGGCTAAACATAAAGAAAATGACATCTAGATACATCATAGTCAGATTCTTGAAAACCAAAGAAAAAAGAGAAAAATCTTAGAGTAATTCAATGGAGAAAGAAGTCTTTTCAAATACTGATAAGCACAGAGTATCCATATAGAAGAAGAAAATGAACCTCTACGCCTAAGTGTAACTATACACAATAATTAAATTTATCATCAATAACAGACCTAAGCATAAAAGTTAGATTATAAAGCTTCTTAAAAAAAAAGGAAAATTTCTACATGCCTTGGGTATGTAAATATTTCTTACAAAGCAAGCCTTGTACAAGAATGTTCATGGAAGCTTTATTCATAATAGCCTAAAACTGGAAACCAAAAAAAAAAAAAAAAGTGTCCATGAACAGTCAGATAGATTTTTTTTTTTAGGCAGATAGATTTAAAAACAACAAACAAACCAACCTGTGGTACATTCAATATATTTAAGTCTAACAATAAAAAAGAAAAAGTACAAGTGCACATAAATCCCCAAAACTTTATGCTGAAAGAAGCCAGAGACAGAAAAGTATGTACTATCTTACTCCAGAAATTTTAGAAAAAAATAGGAAAAAATAATCTGTCGTTATAGAAATCAAACAGTAGTTGTCTCTGGGTGATAGAAAGACTGACTGCAAAGGAAGATGAGGGAACTTTCTTACGCAGCAGAAGTAGTCTATATCATTAAGCGTTCTGAATTACATAGATGCAAGCATCTGTCAAAACTTGTATGTAACTGCAAAATATCTGTGCATTTTACTGTGTATATTTTATCTCATTTTTTACAAAGGAAAAAAATTACAAATCAAACTCATCTTCTTCTTTAAGCCACATTATCCTCTCCTGACTTCCCCATTTATCATAATGGCAGCTTTATTCTCAGTCAAAACAAAACTATTGTTATTTTTACACCTGTTACCCTTTCCTCCAATATTTCACCATTTTCCAAATTCAAATAATACTATAGTGGTTACCATTTTTGTCCAATAGTTCACTTATAATCTCATTCATTTTGTGTACAAACCCATTGGTTTTTATCCACTGTGAGGAAACTAAGATTCAGAGAAATCAAGTCACACATAGTCGGTCAGGAATCAGCATTTAAATTCTTGTCTGCCTCTTAATTTTTGCCACCAGTACTTACTACAAAATCCCCCTCATGTCTCTCCCACTTTAAAGCAGTACCCTCAACCAAATATAACGTGGATTTTGTCCTCAAAGTAGCAAACAAATAAGCAAATAAGTGGCTAAGACCATCAAAGATCCCCATGTTAGTAAAGCTGATAGCTATCCTCTAGCCCACGTCTTATTTCACCTCTTGTCTGCATTTATCACTGTTGACATTTTTCCTACCTAAAGCATACTTCCTTTACTCCTTTTCCCCCTGCAAAGTATCCTCCTGGTTTCCCTCCTTCTCCAGCCATTCCTTCCCCAGTTCATTTGAGTACTCAACCAAGCCTATTCGGTAACAGCATTCCTCGAAATGCGGTTATAGATGCTATGTTCCCTTTATGCCTCCTATCCCTAGATAATCTTATCCAAACAAAAGGGTTTATCCCTCTCTCCATCCTCTTTCCCATCCTAAAGAAAGATGATTTCTTCACTTTCTTAGAGCAGAGTCTGATCATTTTACTTCTTCCCAAATATCTTCAACCCTCCCTCTCCTACCGCCAGCCAAATGATTCCCCCTCTTGATATGAAAACAAGATCTTCCAAAATGTAGAAGCAACTCAGCTCTCTTAGCCCCGTATCACACTGCTCCTTTTTCTATCATCTATGACTCAATCACACAGGTTTCTGTACCTTTCTGTCATCCTTTTTACAGTGTGCCATGACTTGTGCTATTTCTTCTATCCAGGAAATCTCCCTAGACCCCAATTTTTGATCATCACTGTTTTACTTACCTTTGTAAGAATAGAGTGACATATCTTCCTTGAAACTTTCCTATACTCCTAAAGTCAGAAGTATCATTTTCCTTCTGTAAAAGCCCAGATTATTATATTGTATGGTTTGCACACAAAGATACTGAAGTGGCCAAAAAATCATACGGGGAATTGAGGTGGAAAAGGGGGTCACGGCCCAAGTTTCAAGTCTTCTCTTACTGTTGGGTAGTAACTGGCATCAGGATGGGTGACAAAGACATTGAGGGAAAATGGATTAACTTTAGTGCCATGAACTTCAAGAGGAGATAAATATATGGTTTCCTTGAGAATATAAAATCTTTTCCTATGGCTTGAAAATACTAGTAGTACAGAAGAATGGAGACTAGTCAAGAGGGCTTCAGAGGAAGTGGCATTCTTGGGGGGGAGCCAATTTTTCATAATTTATGTAATTGGAATGTTGAATAAAAATTGTATCTACTCCATGGACAAGGTGAATATCTTCATATTTTTTTAATCCAGAAAGAAATTTTCATTCCTAATATCTAAAGAGATGGCAACTGAGATTAAAAAAAATAAAATAAAAACATCTCTACGGAATATGTTCTTGCCAGTAAAACAAAACCAAAACTACTAAAATGTTTTCTTGGGAAACAATTAGCTGCCCTATAATTACTCTGGGTATGACTTGTTCTAATCATTCCCCTCTTTAAAATTCCTCACATGGGTCTTTTTGCCTACAAGAGTGAATCCAAACTTGGAAGATTGAATGATGAGGTTTTTCCATTTTTGTCACCTAGTCACCTTAGCCTCATCTCCATCATTCACCTACATATTCTTTATGGTCCAACAGTACCATTACTCTTATTTTTTATTCCATGCAATTTCCCCACTAGGTGCCACTGCGTGGGCTTTTGCCCTCTTCTGGAATGTCAGTACCCTCATTCTTTTCTACCAGGCCAACAGATCTTTTCCTGAACTGAGCCACCTGAATTAACTGGTAGTTAGTTGTTTATTACATGTACCGTCCTATATTACATTCATTTGTTCACTTTTCTGACTTGCCTACTAGAATATGAGCTCGTATACTGCAGCCCTTATTACCCTGTAACCCCAGCAACTAGGACAATGGCTACACGTAGCAAATGTTCAACAAGAATTTCACTGAAATAATATAATCCACAGGTTCAAGAGAGCCTGGCAATCGCATAGAAAAATGGCTAAAAGGTCCAAATTGATAGCTTGGCATATTTGTATCAAATCATGACTTACTGATTTTGTGATTCTGGAAAGTTAACTTCTGTCAGCCTCAATTTTATCATTTGGGGAAAAAAGGCAAATGGAGATAATAATACTCTGTGGAGTAATCGTGAAGACATGAGATGATTTGTATAAAATGCATAGCATATTTTCTGTCATATAGTGAACACTCAAACTATAGCTGTGATTATTTGTACTACTACAAAATTAACACCCCAAAATAGAGAGGAAATACTAAGAAGATTCATGATACACCTATGGAAAAAGAGCTCCATGCGTTTTTATTACCACTGAGCTCTCAATGCTCATATATTTATGGTTACTTGAGGTTGTTACAGTAAATTTAGTAGCTATCCAAGCCTCTAAAAATTTAGACTAAAGGATGCCTAGTTTTTCTTTTCAAAGACCCTACAAATTTCCATTTCCTTCAGACAACCAAAAGTTGAAGACTGCCATAATGTCACCACGAATACACACCAGTATGAGAGGGTCTAGCTATGGAACAGCATGTAGGAGAGAGGATAGAGAAATATGAAATAGATATAAAAACATACATGATTCATGTAAATGGCCCAATAAAAAGTAGCAATTTCTCCATAATTTTCAAGAAATAGCTGAGAGGAAAAGCAGTAGCTTAAAAAGTTGCGTACTTTCAAGTTGGTGATTCACTCACAAGCGACTTTTGTATGTATGCCTCAGAAATTGGGTGACTCAGGAGTTGTTTCTGAAGGGCCGGTAGTGGAATGCCTCTTAGCTTTGTGAATAGGTATAAAAGCACCAAGGAATTTCATCCTCAAATGACATTTCTGAATTGATTTCCTACTAATAGCAACACTTGGCAAACTGTTCTGGGCCTATTCACTGATGAAATCTCCTCCTCTTATCAAACTCTAGTTTGAAAGTACAGACAACGATCCAGGATCATGCGAGGGACATGTAGGTCATCCATCTCTCCAGGTGTCTGAGGTAGTACACTTGATTCTTCTTGGGTCATAGAAAAGCTATTTACTTAGGCTACAATGTCTCTGCTCTACACGGAAGTGCTTTCACTGAGATTCATTTGGAATGCATGCCCCAGCATCTAGCAACTATCTCATCTGTGACTATTTGAAAGGTCACTAGCTGAATGGCTTACTCTTCCCCCGCCCTTTACCTCAGACCGCCTGCGTTGGCTTTTCACCTTTTGTGATGACAAAAATATTACTAAAAATCAAAGCCTTCTATCATTAAAATAACCAAGATTAATCAGAACAGAATATAGTTATGGTAAAAATGCCCTTCGTGAGGTACCAGTTGTTTGAGTGTCCTCATCACAGGCTCTCCAAGCCTCTCTTTTTCTATAATTTGCTATTTTCCTTCCTTTTGGTGACAGGTTTTTGGTAAGATTGGTTGGATCGTTTGTTTCAACTGTGAACATGATTCCTACAGCATTCCTCGGCTCCAGAACCATATTCCTCATGAAATCCTGCAACTGGGAAGCATAGCTTTATTAAGACTAAGGACTGGATTCAGTTATTTCAATTCGAGAGCCCCATCCTAATTTCCTTGCTTTCATTACATCCTCTAGGCACCAAAATTATCTAGAAATGCTGACCTCCCCCAAATAAATTCTGATGACCAAGCCGTTTCCCCAAATGCCAATGAAGCATATTCCCTTATATAAAGTAAAGGGAAAACAAGAGGCAAACAAGAGGGGGCAGATGTCTGAGCACAGGCAGGGACACAGCAGCCTCAGCTCATAATCTGGAAAGTGCCCTTGAGGCAGGACTGAAGTCACAAGTCCTTCACCTCTAGTTTCAACATTCTAAAAAGAAAGCAAGGGGCTGGCACTCTGAAGAGAAAACCCATCCTATTACAAAAAGTGAGTATATGTTTTCCCTACGTACTTCTCAAATAATTAAATTAAATTTTCTATCATCCTCTGATTCAGTTTCTCAACACTGTCTGCCTGCATTACTACTGTCATTGAGGGGACTATGTTTAAAGTCTCTAGTATCACTTTCCCTAATAACATCAACCAATGTTGCCTGATTTGAGTTCTCTTCCTAATTCATTGGCAAAGTGATGCTTTAGTTAACAACCTCCTTGGTCACAGTTCTCTGAAGTCAGCATTAATTAAAAAGAGGTCGGGACCATTTTGAGCCTCCTTGGTCTGGGTGGGCAGACAAAAAGAAAATCTCTCATTTGTTTGGGATTGGATCTGGGACTTGCTGAGGAGAAAATCAAATTTGAAAGAGACACTAAAAGGAAAGGAGGGGCTGCTGACCAAAAGACAAGTACAAAAGGTCCCAACTTACAGTGGTTTCATTAGGGTTTTCCAAGTTTACAATGGTGCAAAGGCCATACATATTCAGGAGAAACTGTACTTTGAATTTTGATCCTTTCCTGGGCTAGAAATATGCACTATGACACTCTCTGCAGATCCCATTCAGCTATGTGACCTCAAGGGTAAACAACCCGTACGCTTACAGCCATTCTGTACACGTACAACCATTCTATTTTTCATTTTCAGTACAGTATTCAATAAATTACACGAGATATTCAACACTTTATTATAAAATAGCCTTTATGTTAGATGATTTTGCTCAACTGTAGGCTAATATAAGTTTTCTGAGCACGTTTAAGGCAGGCTAGGCTAAGTGATGATGTTCGGTAGGTTGAGTACTAAACGCATTTTCGACTGAAGATTTTCGACTTACAATGGGTTTAGTGGGACATACCCCACCATAAATCGAGGATGATCTGAACAAGAATCAACGTCAACACTGAGGGTTCAGCTGTGATGGGGGCAGCTCGGTCTACCTGCCTTATGACTTTGCCTCTCTTCCCCTATGTCCTTCTCATTGCCGCTGTAACCTTTGTTCCAAAAGGCAAGTCTGAAACATCAACACTCTTTAAAGGCTGTCAATTACAAGGAAGAGAATATTCTGACTCCTCAGTGGGACCTAAAAGGTCCTTCGCAATCTGGCCTCTGCAGACCTCACCCCGTTCTAATCCTAAGAGACTAGGGCAGGTCCTGACATATGTCATGATGCCTCATGCCACTGACCATTCTGCTTCCTCGGCATGGGACACTTCCTCATTGCACACCTGGATGTTGCCTGATTGACATGCATTTATTCTTCAGAACTTATTTCCTGACATCCCCAAATAGAGATGACTATTTTTTGTGTGTGTGTTCCACTCTATGTAAGGAAGTTTTAGGGCCAACTGTTAAACACACTATTATTAAAACGTAAATTCTATAAAATTATACTTAAATAAATTATATTAAAAACTAAATTGAGAAATGCTCAAAGCTCATCACTTCCTAGATATTTTACTACATTTTACTATCATATATGCTTTGGAGTTCTTTATTTCTATTTTATATGTATGTTGGAAATACTATAAATGACATGCCACTGTGAATCCCTTTCCGTCTCTCTGATCAGTGACATCCTGTTAGTAGCTTGAAATCAGCCATGATAGAAATATTGACAAACCATGGGAATTGACAAATACTACACATCAGGGCTTTCTTGTTGTCATATTGATTGTCTAGACTTAAGAAAATGGTTGACAAAATGTTAATAATACAGATTAAATTTAAAATTCACCATGTCCCTACATGTTGCATCATGAATAACACAAAAAAATTGAAAAGAGTCTTTCAGGATTTGAAAATTGTTATACAAATGAGAAAAGTTGCTCTGTTATTGATGACTAAGAGAAGTGCTGACATGCATCTTTGTTGTTTCCCTTTCATTTTACTTGTTAACAAAAATCAAAACATCAGCTGTTATTCATGTTGGAACTGTACTTGTTTGTCACTTGCAACCATCAGTTGGCTGCAGATACAAGAGGTCAGCCTAAATCCAATGTAGGCATTCTTTGAGGGGCTATTAGTTACGTAAAGTCTAAAATAAAGAACATTGTATATTTTGTTATTAATATTTGTAAATTACATGCTCCGCCTTCTTTAAATCAGTAATATTTATAATAAGCTTATGTACGTGTTTGCATTCATACTTTTACCCTCCCAGAAGGCTGGTTGTTAAATATTTCCTAGTACACCACTTCATGTGCTTATCTCCCCCAGGAGACTGGAAGTTTCAGTTTGTTTATTTGCTTTTTAAGAGTTAGGAAAATGTCTGAATCATCATCAAGTCTTCAGCACCTATTGGATACCCAGTAGTTACTTTACAAATGCTTGTTGACTTGTGTTAAAAGGAGGATGGTATTCCTGACTATTCAGGTTTGTAGGGCCTCTCCAAATTCAGAGAGACTGCCATGTTTCTCACCTGGGCCAAGGTGACTGGGGAGCAATAGACTAACTATTCTGTCTAAATAGACAGGAACAGAGGAAGAAAAAGGGTGTCTGGCCAAAGCATCAATATTCCAGAATACATACCTATAATTCTTTCATTAATTTTATGTTTGAAAACTGTGTCATCAGAAGATCCATTGAATACAATGTATTGGTCTGATTGACTGAAATTGTTTTTAGAGTCTGTAGTAAGTGCAGTTACATCATCGGAAGCACATTCTCCACCCATTCCCCCACACCCATAGGTTTATATATTAAATACACGTAACGTTAATACTTTCTTAGGGGAAAAGAGCTGAAAACATATGCATGCCAAAACATAACTTGTACTGTTACTTAAAATCGTAAAAACCTTCCCTTTAATTGTGGAATTCACATTGTAACTGTGTTTGCCCCCATTTGGCTTAGGACAGAAAACAGAAATCGCTCTTAGTAGAAAGGGAGTCAACAAAGAGCTTCAGGCACTTATATTATGCTTGAGGCACAGGGAAGCATCATCCTATAAGCTGGGCCTTCAGGAATGATCCAGAACTTCGTAGAACTGACCTACCTGAGGGGTTTTCCTCTGCTACAAGCCACCACTTGGATTAGACTTATAGCGATGCCTGGATCAAGAAACTGCCACCGCCCTGAAAACCCACAAAATTTACAGAATGTTCACTAGTAAGGGCTACTATAAAATTTTACATCTCCAGTTTCTGTGAACAGCCAAAAGAAGCAGGGAAATGACCTCTGCCTTACTTCCAAACGCCATAGATGTACCTAACTGGCAGAATCGAGTTCACATCCAGAGTCATAGCTTCAAAGGAGAATGGGAAATGTGAATTTTAGATCTCCCACTTCCACGGAATAGGAAAACACTATAGAAAGAGATGGGTTGGATGCTGTGTGTGAGCCAACAATAAACAACAAAAATCCCTAACTGGTCAGTTTCTGCTCTCAGCCAGATGGTTATGGAGACTATATCCTTCAAACTGTACAACAACACAACCAACCACTATGCCACTTATTCTTCCAAAGTGATGTTTGGCTGAAATAAAATAACTAATAGACTCTTCACCTAGAAAAAAGTTTTAAAATATGATCATGATCATTGAAAATGTTGCATGCATTTTGTATTCTGCTTTTATTTTCACTTAAAATTATGTCATAAGACTTTCACTGTATCAATAAAACATTTTCATAAACATTTGCAAAGGATACCGAATATGCCATTTTGTGACTATACTATATTATACTTAACCATTTGTCTTTTGCTAGTCGTATAGGTAAGTTACAATTTTCCACAAATGCTAATGATTTTGTGAGCAACATCTTTGTGGGTAATATCTGCCGTCCACTCCAATTATTTTGTTAGGATAGATTATCAGCCTTCTCTTAAAAAAAAAAATGGGTCTTAATTTACTGGCTCACCAAATCTAGGGCTTCTTATTTGTTCTGTAAATGGGACCAAAGTAGAACTACATTGTTTTAGAAGGAATAGGGGGGAAAGTCAGCAGTATATTATTTGTGCTAAAATAGCACATCTTCTAAAACACCTGGGACCTTGTTTAGAGACATTACATTAAAGCACAGATTGCAGTAAATGTTGATTCATCCTGACTTGTGTTTTAGGCCCATAATCTTGATGTAATTAATCAATATGTTTCTTATTTAAAATGATACTTAATCATTAGAAACTAGTACTGGCAAATACTATTGTTTATTTTCCTAAAGACAACACCTGTTTCTAATATTTTTAGTTTAAATCAAGTCACTAAGTATGTACTTCCCCCCCATGCAAAATTCTGGTACCATCACAAATGTGTAAAATAATGTCCCTAAATTCCAAGAACTTACAGTGTTTTGGAGGAGCGAGCAAATTGCTTTATTGCTCTATTTTAAACCTGCATTTTGTTCTAAGTTTTTCTTTAAATCTGAGTGGGAATGGAGTTGGGTGAGAGCACAAAAGATTCCCTTTAGAATCTCTAGACTGTAAACTCCTCAAGGACTGGGGATTTATTTCAAATTTAAATTGGTATGTCTATTACTTAGTTTGCAACTTGATAAATATGGATTGGATAACTGAATGAACAAATGGATAGTAAATACATGAATCCACTCTGGCTGTATTCTCTATGACAGAAAATCAGTTCAAAAAATGGTCAAAGACCTATGTGGCTTAGTAACTAGACAAATTATACTGAACTTAGAGAACATTTAACAAGAACTTAACTGAAGTCTGTTATAAGCCCTGTACATGGTGTACTTCATTTACTATTCATAACTACTTTAAATGGTCAGTTCAATTATGTTTCCCAATTTATATAAAAGAAAAATAAGACTTATGATTGATTTGCCCAAATTATGCAGTGAGTAAGAAGTGAAGAGATTTCAAGCCCCACTATGTTCTTAATCAGTATACTAGGTTGTCTCCTATAGATTATATAACAAATATCAAGAGTGGATACGGGGTAAGATTTTATAGCAAGTCAATAAAACAGTGTTTAAATGCTATGACCTCCTGCATGTCTTTTCATGACAGAGTTACACCATTTTCAAGTTTCTATGTGTCCTTTTGGTAGGAAACCCACTATTACCATTTGAGGTCCTACCAACTTTGAACTTCCCCCAAATGTTAAAGGCACACTCTGTCCCAAAGTGTTCAGAACTTAAAGGAACACAAAGCCAAGAGAAAACCTAGTTCTGTTGGTAATCACTGCCTTTGTCTCTAACTGGTACACCATGTTGCTGTTGAAATGGTATAGTTTTCTATCTGTCATGAATGTCCACTCTGCAGTGATGCTTTGTTGATCTGAGTATCTGCCAGCTCGAGAGGGTTGCTTCTCACTTGAGTTTGAGCTTATATCTCAGTGGTAGGCAGAATTCTAAATGGTTCCCCAAATGCCTGGCCCCTGATGTACCTATGCCTACCCCCCAGTTACTCAACTAACACTAATCTAGGTATTGCTGTGAAGGGACTTTGCAGATGTAATTAAGGTCCCCAGACAATTGACTTTAAGATTGAAAGAGAGCCAGGTACAGCTGGTCTAATCTCATGAGCCCTGTAAGTTTGAGTCTAGTGGTCAGAGATAAGTAAGTCAAAAAGATTAGAAGAATGAGAGATTCAAGAGGAGGGAGATGAAGGTAGAAAGACACAGGGTATAGAATTCAGGGACCCTCCAGAAGCTGAGAGCAGCCCCCACTGACAGCCAGTAGGGAACTGGGGAACTCAGTCCTACAGCCCCAAGAAACTGGATTCTGTCAAACACTGGATGGATGCAGCCTCCTCTCCAGAGCCTCCAGAGAAGCCAGCTCCTGATTTTAGTTTTGTTATAACCTGAACAGAGAACCCAGCTATCAGTACCAGACTGTGAGTTCTTAAATACACATTGATTCAAGCAGATAACTGTGTAGTATCTGTTACACAACACTAGAAAACCAATACATGTTCTGTTGTTCGCACTCTAAGGCTAAGGATTTTTCTCCACAGTCCAAATGCTCGGTCCTGAGGGGCTTTTAGCATGAGTCACATTGAGGTCCAGAAACTCCCGCAGCCCGTAAACCTTCAAGTTTTGCGCTGGGGCCAGGGTTCTTTCAGCATTCTTATTGAGTCCCCATTTTTCATTCACAAAAGCAAACTGCTCTTCACATCTAGGGACAGAGCCTTATTGTCAAGCGACAACAAGTTCCAATGTAGTCTCTCTACTCAAGTCACTGGCTACCTATTGTAGATATTCAAAAGTGACCTTCCAATTAAAAAAAAAAAAAAGTATCACGTGACTTGAGATTGTCAACTGTAGGCAAAGAAGAATTTTACCCCAAGGTTTACCATTACCTGTGAATTCTTTCTGCTAACAAGAAAAAAAAAAAATACACACACACATACACACATATTCACACAGACTACGTTTCCTTTTCAGATTTTGTGTCAAAGCAAAATCAAAGTAACATTCAAAAGAGGCAAATGTACACTCAGAATACTAGCTGGGAGTGCTGAGGTGGTAACTTGATGCTTTTCAAAATAAATAAATCAGGAATATTCATTTGAATCCTTCATGATTGCCTTCTTTCTTTTTGTTTGGTATTTGCCCTTATTCTCCCTTTACCAGACAAATAATCTTAAAGTCTTAACCCGCCAGCACTTTTATATATCTGTGCGTTTCCGAATAATATTTACTTTTAAAACATTTTGATAGTGAGATAAAAGAAAAGCCTGGAAGGAGAATTATATTAAACAGTGATTCATAAGGGTTGAACATCAATGAGAAGGGAACCAAATGCTATCTAGAGGTTACTCCACATCTCATCATCTTTTGAAATATGTTATATCTTATACAAGAGAAAACAGACTTTATTCAGCTTTGCAGGTCTGTTGTTTTGGATTTATTTAAAAGAGCAGATAATTTCCTCCTCCAGTGCAAGGACTTGAAGAGTTATGGTGTAATAAACCCAGCTTTAACGCTGTCAACCGCTACCTCAGGGAAGTCCAATTTAAGAAGTCAAAGGTTCATTTAAACGTCCCCAGAGTTTTCTGCAAGAGGTTGATCTTAAATTTTAGAAAAAGGCAGACTCATCTACATTCTAAGTTAGGCATACCTAAATTCATTTTAAAATCTGTTTTTAATAAATAGACTCTAACCCTGCAGGTAAACCTATGATCCTTTGTTGAATTTTGTTTGTATCCAAATGTTTTAACAAAAAGTTCTGTTAAAAAGGATAACAGTAAAATTGAGTAGAAATTGTTGAGTTTCACCTTCTTACTTAAGCTTTTGGAAGAATAATATTAAAGATCACAAGGTTGTAACCCAGGCATCACCGTCCATCTGGTAGTGGTCTAAGAACAAAAATATAAAGCATAGAATACAGCAAGAAATAAACATCTTTTTGAAAACTAACCTAGAAAACACCATTTCAAATTATGAGTGTAAATACATGCCCTTAAACAAGTAATTGTAAACAATTTATAAGACATAAAATGAGATGTTACGGTACAGTCATATAGAGAAAGAAGAGGCTGAAGAAATGTACTTAACCTATACTAAACAGAGAAGATCCTGTGAGATCAATACTGTAGTGGATCTCAACACTGCCTACACAAAAGAATCACCTACAGAGAGTTTCAAAAATGCCTATACCCGGCCCGCACCCTCAGAAGAACTAATTTACTTGACCTAGAGCAGTGGTTCTCCAAGTGCGGTACCATCACCTGGGAACTTGTCAAAAATGCAGATTTTCAGGCCCACCCCAACTTAGTAAATCAGAAATTCTAGAGATGGAACCCAGCAATCTGGGTTATAACAGGTCCTCCAGTGATTCCATTGCTTACAGATTTTGAGACTCATTGATCTAGAGCAAGGAGGCAGATAAGTCAGACCTTTATTGTTTGAAAGTTCTAGAGATGATTCTAATATACAGCTGAGATTGAAAACTCTGAGTTAAACATTCAAAATTGGGTATATCAAAACTCAACAATAATGAAAACCTGATTTAAAAATGGGCAAAAGATCTAAACCGACATCTCATCAAAGAAGATATACAGATGGCAAATAAACATATGAGAAGATGCTCCACGTCATATCTCATCAAGGAACTGCAAATTAAAAGTGAGATACCACTACACATCTATTAGAATGGTACAATCTAGAATACTGACAATATCAGTTCTGACAGGAACCCTCATTCATCGCGGGTGAGAATACAGAATGGTGCAGCCACTTTGGAAGAAAGTTTGGCAGTTTTTTACTAAGGTAAACAAACACTTACCACATGATCCTACAATTGTGCTCTTGGTATCTATCAGACCAATCGAAAAAAATGTCCACACAAAACCTGCACTTGGATATTCAGAGGAGCTTTATTCAGAATGCCAAAACTTGGAAGCAAGCAAGATGACTTTCAGTAGGTGAATGAATAAATAAACTGTGGTATATCCATATAATGCATTATTATTCTAAAAGGAAATGAGCTATCAAGCTATGAAAATATGTGGAAGAAGCTTAAATGTATATTAGAAAGTGAGACAAGCTAATATGAAAAGGCCGTACACGGACTTCCCTGGTGGCGCAGCGGTTAAGAATCCACCTGCCAATGCAGGGGACATAGGTTCGAACCCTGGTCCGGGAAGATCCCACATGCCGTGGAGCAACTAAGCCCGTGTGCCACAACTACTGAGCTTGTGCTCTAGAGCTCGCAAGCCACAACTACTGAGCATGCATGCCACAACTACTGAGCCTGCGAGCCACAACTACTGAAGCCCGCGTGCCTAGAGCCTGTGCTCCACAACAAGAGAAGCCACCGCAACGAGAAGCCCAGGCACTGCAACAAGGAGTAGCCCCCACTCGCCACAACTAGAGAAAGCCCGTGTGCAGCAACAAAGACCCAATGCAACCAAATAAATAAATAGGTGAATAAATAAATTAATTAATTTTAAAAAGAAAAGAAAAGGCCGTACACTGTATGATTCCAATTATATGACATTCTGGAAAAGGAAAAACTATGGAGAGAGTAAAAGATTGGGAGTTGACAGTGGTTGGGGGAAGGAAGGGATGAATAAATGGAGCACAGAGGACTTTCAAGGCAGCGAATCTATTCTTTTTATTTTAATTTTTTTAGTTGTGGTTAAAACACACACATACACATATAACAGGACATGGTACTATAACAGTGAATTCATATCATTACACATTTATCAAAATCTACAGAATGTATAAAACCAAGAGTGAAGCCTAATGTAAACTGCAGACTTGGGGTGATTATTATATATCAGTGTAGGTCCATCCATTGAAAAAAAATAATGTACCACTCAGGCACTAGATGTTGATAGTGGAGGAGAGAGTACTTCTGTAGGGGTGTGTGGGGCATATGGGAACTCTCTGTAATTCCTATTCAATTTTAGTGTAAACCTAAAACTGACCTAAAAATAGCCTATTAAAAAATTGGTAGAGGGCTTCCCTGGTGGTGCCGTGATTGAGAGTCCACCTGCCGATGCAGGGGACATGGGTTCGTGCCCCGGTCCGGGAGGATCCCACATGCCACGGAGCGGCTGGGCCCATGAGCCATGGCCGCTGAGCCTGCGCTCCGCAACGGGAGAGGCCACAGCAGTGACAGGTCTGCGTACCGGAAAAAAAAAAAAAAAAATTGGTAGATTACATTAAAGGATAGATTTCATAAAAAGTAAATCATATATAAAAATATAAAACAAACGGGTCAAAAATTTTAATTAACTCATCAGTTGGTAAGGGTGCTAGAAACAAACATTATAATAAGTTCAAAGGAGAATCCAAAGACCAAACACGCCTGACCGTCAGGAATGCTGAAATGAATCTGCTTAATAGAGGCAAAACAGGTTTCTTCCAACAATGCACAAGGAAAATCAATTGAACCTCTAGCTGGCAGAGTTTATCTTCATTTATATAGAAAAGAATTATTCGAATTACTGTCCGTTTTTTACAAGTTAACTTCTGACTCTACAAAGCTGTATAATAGCTTCAAGACAATGAAATACACAAACCCTAGAGAATCAGATAATTCAGAGGGAGTGCTCTAAACAATACATAGTTTCTCTACTGAAGAAGTCTAATAATCTTTTGGTTCATATTAGAGTTATGTACAATTTTTCCTTACAGTTAGATGGGAAAAAGGGCAAGGCGAAGCTTGGCCCCTTAGGAACGTGGCCAGCTGAGATGACCAGGAGGTGATAAGTCTTGAAAGAGCAGAGGTTTGGAATTGAAACATCAGGTTCAACAGCATGCCTGTCCTTTGTCAAAGGGTGTTAAGTGTCATGCTGATGATCTTGTTATTCCTCTTATGGTAATGCTAAGTCGTTGGAGGTTTCCGGAAGGAGATGTGTACGCTTAATGCCCTGCTTTAGGGATACTAATCTAAAGTAATCTCTAAAATGGATTCAATGCCAGAAACGATTGAAAAGGCTAATAGGAGCTGGTAAAATCATCCAGGATTAAGGTAAAATTTAAAGTTTTCTTATCCAGAGATTTCCTAAGAATTTCTTTGGAGACAGACACTCATCCAAACCCATTTTATTCTACAAAGCTCACAAAACCAGTGTGCTGTCTCTCTCTCTCTGTCTCTCTCTCTCTCTCTCTCTCTCTCTCTCTCTCTCTTTCTCTCTCCCCGGTGGCCATGCTCTACAGAAATACGTTGAAAATAGAGACCATTTTTCTTTCCAGACAAGGTGGATAGTTATCTGGAGTGAAAATTTTCATTTTCTAGCATTTTTCATTGAAAGTATCACCTGATAATTACACTGAACAGAAAGTAACCATTAATCACATCTTTAGTATACAATTCATCACTGTCTCTTGCGCGAAGCAGAAGAACTAAAAGTAATCAGTCAAACCAAACTCCATCACAACCAAATGCCTGGGAAGCGGTGGGGGCCAGAAATCCTTTTAAATGGAGAAAATACATTTCCTTCTGCTGGCAGGAGGATTGAGGCCTCCATGGTAACGTTACTTTCTATCATCATAGAAAGTGATTTTAATCTCCTCCCTTGCCCAGTTTGAGCAACTTCAAGTTTGTAAGAAATTCAAAGCTCTTAAATGTTATCTGAACCACAAGGGAAGGAGGAGGTAGGTGAGTTCTGTCATCGCCCTTTCATTGCACAAAATTTTGTTAATGAAAGGCTTTTAGAAAACAAATTCACATTTCAAATTGCAACTGCTGCCTCTGTCCTTGTCACCCTGGTTCTCAACTGATAAGTTCACTCTGTCAGGTGACCCACTTAGAGGTGCCTAGTTCTAAAGCTCTAGGAGAGAAGGTGTGTGTGTGGTGGTGATTCAATGTAGAGGCTGGCTCTAAAGACTCCTGGTAATGAATAAGGCACAAGGAGAGCTATTCATTCGTTGTTTATCATCCTCTGCCTACTTGACTTATGTTGGTGCCATGGAAAGAAACCTGTTTCATTTCCCCAGCTAGACTATAAACTCCTTGAAAATAACAGCCAGGTCTTATATTTTGTTAAGTCACTTTCCAAGTATGGGAGCTCCTGTATAACTGCTTGATAAATAATTGGATGTTTGGTTAGTTATAAACCATGGATTCTCTAGAAAGTTTAGGAGAGGAAAAAAAAAAAAGGATTCTCTTAGGGGCTGAAAATGTCAAGGCACTTATTTCTAAACGCCTAATCTAGATTATAAACCATTATTATGTTTTACATGGAGAGATGGGATTTAGCATTTCTGAGAGAAATGCTTGAAGACTTTCAGTGACTGCCGTCACAGTACATTATTTCCCCCTATAAGATTCAGGAAATTGAAAATTGATGAGAGTCAAGACTGTGGCAAAATAAAAATGATCAAGCCACTGAGCTGTGGGTGCTGAGCGGCCGAATCCACGCCCTCACAGGAAAGAGGCTCCCACTCAGCCCAGCACCGCACACGCCACGCCCGGGCCTCCTCAAACTTGCAAAGCACTGCATGTTGGAAACCTGTGTGCGTGGTCATTGATCAAAACAATAACTTTAAATTCAACACTTTTTAAACGTACCGAGCAGCCTCATCTTCTCTATAGCTCCCACCACGGTACAAGATAGATGATGAGGGCTCAATACATTTCGGTTGGATGAAATAACTTGTCGATCATTAGCCTCCAGGGCAGAGTGACCACATTTGAGAATAATGAAGAGGGGAAGGTAAGGGTCAAAAAAAGCAGAGGTGATGATGCCTATGTCAGATATAGTATTCATCTTCACACAAATCAAAGGAGCGCTTTAATATTTGAGTTCTGAGTTAGACACAGAAACTCAGAACACATGTATTTTTATTTTCTGCCAAAAAAAAAAATGAATGAAACAGAAGGATATTGAATACGTGTTAGCCTGAGAGCCAGTTACAACTGGAGAGGACAATTCATACTAGCAGCCAAAGAAAGGAGCCAAAGGTCACCGGGGCTACCAGCCAAATTTGACCGGAGCGTCCACACATTGTCTCAATTTCTAATTTGTCAGTATGCGAACTGGTTTGTAGTCAATGTGCTGACTGTGCTGACAATTTAACTTCCTTCTGTTAGTGAGCTGTTTAGTTGGAGTTGGCTACTTGAACAACCCAGTGTCAAGCCTTGATTTTGCATTTAAATGAGCGTTGGGAAAGATATTTTAGAATAATCAAGGAAAAAAAGTGGAGGGGCTCGGTTTCCTAAGAGAAAATAGACATATATGCTACTAATCCAGGATGTAATGAAGTGAAAAGAAATGGACCATATAAGTTAGAAATGTCCAATGTAACAATAAAAAGAAGCTATGTATATAAATAAAGACATAGTGATGACAATAAAATTCATGCCTCGATTTGAAATGCACACAGCTTGCAAAGTGCCATCACATATGGTACCTCATTTGATCCTCAAAGGTTATTATAAAATGTATTTGCACATTATACATATTCATATAATGGACTTTTAGGTACCAAAGCCAACTATATTTGAACAGAATCAGGCTATCATAGTTCTTATGAGCGATACTCTAAATGTCCATTGTTTCCCTTTTACTTATATCTTCTTTCTTAGATGTTCAAGCCCTATGAACCAATTCTTCTTAGAACCCATTGATAAATTTATAGGTTGCTGTTACAAGTTGAATTGTATTCCTCAAAAATGCATATGTTGAAATCCTAAACACACGCATTCAGAATGTAACCCTATTTGGAATTAGGGTCATTGCTGACATAGATAGTTATGATGAGGTGATTAAGGTGAACCTTAATCCCATATGACCCTGTCCTTATAAAAAGCAGAAATGTGGACACAGAGACAGGCACACAGGGAGAATGCCACGTGAAGATAAAAGGCAGAGATCAGGTGATGCTTCCGCAAGTCAGGGAACGCCAAAGATTGTCAGCAAACCACGAAAAGCTAGGGGAAGGCACGGAAGAGATTTTCCCTCACAGCCTTGAGAAAGAACCAACACTGCCGATACCTTGATCCAGCACTTTTAGCCTCCAGAACTGTGAGATGATAAATTTCCGTTGTTTAAGCCAGCCTATTTGTGGTACTTTGTTACAGCAGCCCGAGAAAATTCATACAGTGCCATCACGCTTGTTCCTCTAAGAATGGAGACATGTCTAAGGGTATAGGGCCATGGGTCTTTAGGAGAGCTTGCCAAAGAAAACCCTTCATCATCCAACAGCAACAGCTCGGGTGTCCTAAGCTCTTTCAGCCTGCAGTCAAGAAGAATAACTTGTGGAAAGCTGAGGTGTCCAACTAGCTCCTCAGGTGTGTGATACTGACCACCCCCAGTCTGCCTCCAGTCCATATACTGAGCCAAGACCTCCTGTTCTCTGCAGGAAGGACTGTTGGCCAAGAGCACTGTCAGAAAGGAGGCTGCTTTCTCGCTTTACCTATTACCAGGTACGTGTTCTTGGACAGACTACTTAACTCCCCCATTTATAAAGTGAGGAGGAGGAAACTTCTCTCACTAGGTTGTTGTGAGGTGTAAATGAGTTAATGTCCATCACTCTTCCCGGACATTTTCTCTTGACATTTTCTCTTCAGTGTTGAAAGCTCCTGAAGAAACCAGGGAGAAAGAATATAAATACCACCTTTCTCCAGCCTCAGAGACTATATCCCCAGATTGCGATTCTTGGTTCTTTCTTTGTCTCTTTCCACTTAATAAAACACCATACAATTTGCTTCTATAATATCCACCTGCTTGCTCTTTCTCTTAATTTCTATACCCCCTTTACCATGTCATACCCATAACTTTGTCCTGAGACAAAAAACCACGTGCATTGTCTCCCCTTTACTCATCCTTATCTGGGAAAAGTACTTTTCCCCTGTCCACTGGTGGCTTCAGAATTTCTATATAGGATGGCTTAGAGGCAATAATTTTGTTGGAAATGTGTGCCAAAAGACAGATCTTGAGTCTGCATTTGCGGAGTAGGTGCTGCGTTTTTGTTTAGGGTTGTTTTATTTTGGGGTGGCTTGGGAAGAGGAGATGTGCTAATTAGCTTATGCATAATGTAAAGCCCCATATGCTAGGTGTTCTGGTTTTCCAGCCTAGATCTTATCTCCACCCTCTCCATCCTACTCTGTGCCCCGAGAGGGAAATCTCTATGGACTGTTTACCCAAGCTCTCTTGTCCTCCTGCCAGGAGATCACAGGGTTGGAATAGAGAGAAACAGGGGTATTGACACACCCCATTTCCAGGTTCCTTCATGCAACGCTATCGTTTTGACAGCAGCTACATTTCTCCTAAGACTATAGCTTCTTTCCAGCAACTCTTCTCCTAATGCTATAGCCCTTACCGAATTCCAGTGAGAACAAATTCCAGTAATACCATTCCTTCCCCTCCCTCTCCAGGATCAGGGGTAGTAACATAAACAAGTGTAATAGCCATTCTTCAATACATCCATCCCTTAAAAATTGGGGGACTTGCATTATTGCTCCCTGGGAGTTTCATTATACTTTAACCACTCCCACACCTCTGTAAATAGTCCACTCATTAAAACTCTCTTCAATTACACTCACTGAGGTGCCATTTCCTTTTTTCTTTTTTTTTTAACTGTACGCGGGCCTCTCACTGTTGTGGCCTCTCCTGTTGCGGAGCACAGGCTCCGGACACACAGGCTCAGCGGCCATGGCTCACGGGCCCAGCCGCTCCGCGGCATGTGGGATCTTCCCGGACTGGGGCACGAACCTGTGTCCCCTGCATCGGCAAGCGGACTCTCAACCACTGCGCCACCAGGGAAGTCCGAGGTGCCATTTCTTTACTGTCAGGACTTTGGTCATCCTGGCACTGCCATCCTAGAACTGCCGTCTCTCTCCCTAAGAACATCATACAAGTATAACTGGTACATTGTTGATAAGGAATTTCTATTTTATCCCAGTTCATCTATATCCTGAAGAATTTTTTTTTTACATCTTTATTGGAGTATAATTGCTTTACAATAGTGTGTCAGTTTCTGCTTTATAACTAAGTGAATCAGTTATACATATACATATGTTCCCATATCTCTTTCCTCTTGTGTCTCCCTCCCTCCCACCCTCCCTATCCCACCCCTCTCGGTGGTCACTATCCTGAAGAATTTTAGTGATGCTTTCAATCACAACCACCAGCTATCTGTTATTAGGTTATCATGCATCTCTTATATTCTTCAACTTTTCTTTCCCTTTTTCCTGTCTTCATCTTTAAACCTGTCATCTGTGAAGGAAATCTGGGCCAGTGGAAGGAGCTGGGACCAGGGTCAGCCAACTGGTCAGGCTTGGAATCAGACGTTCAGCTATTATGAGTATTATGAGCCTATGAGTACTGCAATTTTGAGCAAAACATGAATCTTCCATCAATCTTATGTGGTATAACACCCACAAATTAATGATAAAGAAGAAATAAAATAATGCAAGTGAATGAAATAACACATAGTAGTGGATTGACAGTTGTTTTCACCTTCCTATATATAGTTCCATATTGTCTGAGGCTTCTTACAGACAGTGCTGTTCTCATCCCCAAAAGGCCCTGAGACTTTCATTTCCTTCCCTATCAATGCATTAAGCATGGGGTTTGGGGTCTACTTGGAATAAAATGTTACACTTCTTCCATCAGTTTATCCTCCACCACCTCTTGGCACTAGTCATGATTTCCTTTTCTCTACTACATAATCAAATGTAATAATCGTTCTCTGATGCTTCCATCCCTTGGAGAAGTGGAGATTTCCCAGCAAAGGACCATCTATTTCCAACCACTTTCTTTCAATAATGTTGGTTTTGCAGGCTACTCCTGAAACAAATACTGCAAATACTTTTTTAGTTACTATCAGTTACTGCTCACCATCTTTCTCATCATTGTTGACCCTATCAGTCAGTCAGTCAAGAATTATTCCTTGCGGGCTTCCCTGGTGGCACAGTGGTTGAGAGTCCGCCTGCTGATGCAGGGTACACGGGTTCGTGCCCCAGTCCGGGAAGATCTCACATGCCGTGGAGCGGCTGGGCCTGTGAGCCATGGCCACTGAGCCTGCGCGTCCGGAGCCTGTGCTCCGCAATGGGAGAGGCCACAACAGTGAGAGGCCCGCGTACCGCAAAAAAGAAAAAAAAAAAACAGAATTATTCCTTGCATTCCTTCCACGTGTGAGTAGACTTTCTCCCCTGGAGAGTGGTCTAGGATAAACACAATTTTCCCAGCAGTTCTCAGAACTCTCTTAGAACTCAGTAACTAGGTCAGCAAACCCAAGAACAACTTTCCTTTTCAAGGGATTGTTCATGCTCTTGGTTTCCTGAGCAGAGAAGCCTGCTTTTGGATTATTTTCTGCTTCTCTCTTTGATAACTTTTGACCATGTCCTTGCTCCTTTTCCTGCACTTTTCTTGTTCCCCAAACTGACCTATAAAGAACTCCTCTGTTAGCCACAATTATTCTTTCAGGATCATCTTTCCAGATCCTCTTTTTATTATGTAAGCCTGTTAGTGCCTTCTTTTCTACTCCCACACTCGAAAATGCCTACAAATCATGATTTTATTTGGGCTTGGCCTGATTGTTCATTTATCTATTTATTTTCTCAGATCTCCTTAATTCCTAACCTACAAATTCATTTATTTGTTCTTTGAATTTTACTGTTTTCAGTTTTATGTTTTCAGTTCATTTTTATATTCTCTGGGATGGTAGAGAGAAGAATCACAGGCTTTGTATGTGGCAGTTCATGATATTAATCTCAGCTTGACCACAAAACTTCAGTTTCTTCATCAGTAAGAGGAGATAACAGTATCCACCACAGTTTTAAGGATGATCACACTTTAAAAGCCTGTCATAATGCCTGGTACATTGTGTCCTCTCAACAAATGTTAGTTTTTGTACTTCTTCTTCATTAAACTCAAATATCAGGAGATATTTATCATTCACTGTGGTTTTAATGTTTTCCCTGAAACTTCATGCTATAGATCTAATTTAGCACGTGTCACCAGTTGGACAGGTTGAATGGGGTGGAGAGATCTCCCTCCTCCGATTATTTTTCATATATTTCTAAATCTTTCGTGTTCTAATAGGAAGTTATTTATCTTTTTCTTCATGCCACAACAAATTCATTGAGATTTTGAGGAATTACTTTTGGTCATTATTACAGAATGACAGATACTATTTTGTCTCCCATTTTACCATCTATTTTCTTCCCTAGAGACAAAGTACCTAATGTCTACTGGTTCACACCATGTTTTGTTGATTTTGTTCCAGACTGTTAGCATATTTATCTAAATAAGCACCTTAAAATCTGTATGAGCTGATCAATTCAGAGTATTTAACCAAAGGGTAAAAATTTGGTTACTTCTGATTCTAGTAGTTTTATACAATTATTTACAAAGGATAGTGCTTCTTTTTGTAATGAGTTTCTCTACTCTTTAACAGAGTTGATCACCTTCCTCGTTTGTGTGTGTGTGTGTGTGTGTGTGTGTGCTATGCATAGGGGACAGCAGAGTGGTAATGGTCATCCATTTATATGGTATGATATGGTATATAATATTATATAGTATATATATTATACTATAATATAATGTAAGTGATCTAAGGCTCATTATGATTCATCATCCAATTAAGATATCCTTTATTTTAAAAATCTACATGATGAGTTATTAAATGGAAATCCTGTCTCTGGATGGCTTTCTCCTTCTATAGATCCAGCTGTTCGACAGCTATACACGTCCCTAATGTACTCCCCATTGTTACTTGGGAACAAATTGTACTCGATCTCTTCTCTCTCAGAATTCCCTACTAAGCAACATTTTAATAAATATCTGAAATGAAAGACCGAGGCACGTGAATATCTGGGGGATAAGTGTTCCAGGCAGAGGCAAGAAAAAGTACAAGTGCCCTAGGTTGAGAGTATGCCTGGCAAGTTTAAGGAACAAAGGTGTCCGTTTTTCTGAAGTGTACAAAGTATAAAGTAGAGGATGATAAGATAATGGGGGTATTGGGAGTTAGAGAAGGGTGAAGAGGCTGTAGGGTCTTGTAGGTCACTGTAAGGGTTTTGGCTTACACAGTGTGAGATGAAACCTATTGGAGTGTAATGAGTAGAGAACTTTCATGAGCCATGATCTGACCTTGTTTCAACAGTACTATTCCAGCTGCCAGGTGAATTGTTCACAGAGACAAAGTGTGGAAGGAAGCAGGGAGAGCTGTTAGACAGAGCTTGTAATGATGTGTGTGAGAGATGATACTGGCTGCAACCTGGGTAGGAAGAGTGGATGTGGTGAAAAGTTTTCAGACTATGAGAATACGTTGAGGGTAAAGCCAATAGGATTTGCAGACAGGTTGTCTGCGAGACGGATAACACCAGCTTTTCGAGGAGTTGCCATTAACTGAAAAGAGCGAAGATGCAGCGAGAGTACATTTGAGGTGCATGATTATTAGAAGTCAGAGTGGAGGAGAGAAGGCAGCAGAAGCCTGGAGGACTGGGGAGAGTTACAGGATGGAGGTCGGTATTGGGAGTCACAGCCTCTAGATGGTAATAAAAGACATGAGAATGAGGTCTGAGAGAAAAGGAGAAATCAACAACTGAGACTGAAAAAGAGTGATCAGTGATGTAAAAAAACAGGAGAAAGGGGTGTCCTGGAAGTAAAATGGGGGAAATGAGGTGTTTCAAGAAGGAAGGAATTGATCCACTGAACCAAATGTTGCTGACAGATTAAATGTGACGACGGTTAAGAACTGTCATTAAATTAAGCTACAGAGGTTATTGGGATCATTGACAAGGTATTTTTGAGGGGAGTAGCAGAAGGGAAGCCCTGATGAATTTGGTATTATGAGACAGTGAGAGGAGTGGAAGGAGAGAGAGAAGCAATATTTTCAAGGACACTGTCTCTGAAGGAAAGCTGATAAAGGATGAAGAGAGGATTTTTTAAGATGGAGGAAATTGCAGAATGCTTATATGTTGATGATAATAATCCAAGAGAAGGGAGAAATTGACCGTGCAGAGGAGAAACAGGACAATTACTGGAGTGATCAACTTGAGGAGCAAAAAGTAAACAGATCCAGTGCTCGGGCAGAGAGCTGGCCTCAGAGAGCAGCTCACACACACACACCCACACACCCCGTAACAGGACGTGGACACAGGTGCAGTTAAGCAGATGCAATGGTGGGAGGCTGCAGGAGTTCTCTTCCGACTGTCTGCATTGTCCCAGCAGAACAGGAAGTCAGGCCACCAGCTGTGTTAGAGGGTGAGGGAAGAGGTGTTGGAGAGTGGGTAGGTTTACAATGTCACCTAGGAGAAGGAGAATGAATGAATGACCAACAGAAATGTTTGTATGATTGTTTGTTACTGTTGTAGGTTAACTTAAGGACAGAAGTTTAGTTGTCATGAATTTAATGTGCAACCAGTGATGGTGGGCTTTTCTCCGCCCACATGTGGCTGCACAACCTCAGGTATGAAGATGTGAAGGGTGGATGCGTGGAGGCTTAGCTAAGTATGATGATGTAAAAAGGGCTCAGGAGTTGAAGTATCAGTGACGGAGTGATTATATAGGAGGGCTCTGGAGGTCAGGAGCACACACAAGGTGTAGGATAGATGGATTTTAGGCTAAGTAGGGTTCAATAAACTGTTCGAATTGGGGCATCTCACACTAGTCTGGTTCTTCTGAAGTAAACAGATTCATTTTGCTTTGTTCTGGTTTTTTTCTCTGCAAGGACTATTTCCTGTGTATGCCTTGCTCATCCCTATTCTTTTTCTCATGCTGTATTTTAGCACGTGTAAAGTGTGTTTTTTCTTTTAAAATGTCTCCTTATTTCTTCTGAAATATTTCACTACTTTTTTGTTCTCTTTCAGTGCTGTCCTATAGAACTTCCTGTGCTATGAAAATGTTCTGTATCTACATTATTCAATAAAATTGCCACTGGCCACCTGTGGCTGCTTATCACTTGAAATGTGAATAGTGTGACTAAGGAAGTAGATTTTCCATTTTATTTAATTAGAATTAATGTAAATTTAAATAGCCACACGTGGCTAGTGGCCAATCTACTGGAGAGCACAGTGAGCCTAAGAGCTATCTTTATATCATTTGATGATAAAAAATGTCATTGGCATTAAAATATTTTTTCTGGTTTCCCAGAAATCTCTTTCATTTCTGCCTTCTAAATTTGGTTCTACGTTCACTGCAGCACTATTCACAATAGCACTATTCACAATAGCCAAGACATGGAAGCAACCTAAACGTCCATCAAAAGATGAATGGATAGGGGCTCCCCTGGTGGCGCAGTGGTTGAGAGTCTGCCTGCCGATGCAGGGGACACGGGTTCGTGCCCCAGTCCGGGAAGATCCCACATGCTGCGGAGAGGCTGGGCCCGTGAGCCAGGGTCGCTGAGCCTGCGCTCCGCAACAGGAGAGGCCACAACAGTGAGAGGCCCGCGTACCGCAAAAAAAAAAAAAAAAAAAAAAAACACACACACACACACACAATGGAATATTACTCATCCATAAAAAAGAACGAAATAATACCATTTACAGCAACACGAGATTATCATACTAAGTGAAGTAAGTCAGAAAGAGAAAGACAAACACCATATGATATCATTCATATGTGGAATCTAAAATACCACACAAATGAACTTATCTATGTAACAGAAACAGACCCACAGATATAGAGAACAGACTTGTGGTTGCCAAAGGGGAGGGTGGGGGACAGGGAAGGATTGGGAGTTTGGGGTTAGCAGATGCAAACTATTATATACAGAATGGATAAACAAGGTCCTACTGTATAGCACAGGGAACTATATTCAATATCCTATGATAAACCATAAGGGAAAAGAATATGAAAAAGACTATATATATACATATATATATAACTGAATCACTTTTCTGTACAGCAGAAATTAACTCAACATTGTAAATCAACTATATTTATTTTAAAATAAATTTTAAAAATCAATGACATTACTATAAAATTGCAGTACCATGTGCCACAAGCTATGATCAACAAAAGTGTGAAGGGTAGTAGGCATACCACAGGGGATGGACAAAGGGAATATATTCTTCAGCATCCTACCAACTGAGGTTTGAATCCTGGCTTTGATCCTTCCTTAGTGAGTAACCCATCTCACAAAGTAGTTTGTAAGAACTTAAAAAATGGGTGCATGTGTAAAGTGCTCAGCACACTGCCTGCCTTTATATAAAACTAATTTCCTCTTGGGCAAAATGCATAATTTTTTTTCATTACAAAGTTTACCTGTGAGTTTTTTTAAATTGAAAATTATGCTATCCTTCTTCTCCATTATCAGGACAGTATTTCTGAGTGCACCTCCTATTCAGCTGATCTCTTGAGTCACACGTGCAGCATGAACCTGACGGTCTCTGTGCCCACTCTTATCTGCGTCTAGCCTGAAACGGAGCTGCTCTGTCACCACACATCACTATAATATATTAAAGGTAGTTATCGCCCAATCTGCTATTTTTCTTGAACACTTACTGGGTCAAGGAATTTACTTGAAAATATTTGGTGTCTTTTGTCCAGAAGAATTATAAAATGCTGGAAACTTGGAGATATAAGCAGAGCCCCTATTCCTGCCATGAAATCATCAGATCTCTGCTTGACAGAGGAGCTCTCTCACAGGAAGGCAGCTTGACTCACAGGGAACTCACTCCCTACGAAGCAGTTCAACCCATTATAAGGACTTTCATCAACAGGAAGTTTATTTTTCTGTAGAAATGTAATCTACTGCCCTCTGGGTCCCTCCATCAGTCCCACTTGTGTCCTCCACCTTTCTTTTTTATTTTAATTAATTAATTTGTTTGTTTGTTTATTTTTGGCTGTGTTGGGTCTTCGTTGCTGCACGCGGGCTTTCTCTAGTTGCGGCGAGCGGGGGCTACTCTTCCTTGCGGTGTGCGGGCTTCTCATTGCGGTGGCTTCTCTCGTTGCGGAGCACGGGCTCTAGGTGCTCAGGCTTCAGTAGTTGCGGCACGTGGGCTCAGTAGTTGTGGTGCACGGGGTTAGTTGCTCTGCGGCATGCGGGATCTTCCCGGATCAGGGCTCAAACCCGTGTCCCCTGCATTGGCAGGTGGATTCTTAATCACTGCGCCACCACGGAAGCCCTGTGTCCTCCACCTTTCTGAAGTGGCATTCCACTTGGGAGAGAAATGGGGTGGGGTTACAAGTAGGGCTAAGGTTACGCAACACCTAAAACCTTTCTTATCTAAGCAGTATCCAGCTAGGAGTCACCCATACTTATGATGTATACATTGTCCACCAGATGAGTCCTGTTGGAAAGTGTCAGAACCATCAGTCTAGGATAGAACGGAAGAAATCTAATTCTTTGAATTTGAAATGACAACCTTTCACATTTTCACATATTTATATAGCCCATCCCCCAGGAGTCTTTCCGATTCCAGCCTAAGTATCTCTGATTCCTTCATCTGTCCTTTATGTCCTAATTTCAAGTTTCCTCATCCTTCTCCCTCCTTGCGACCTGTTGCCAAGGTCCCTCGCTAAGGGGTCATATGTGGATTCTGTTGACTTATATCTGAACATCTAGTTGGATGGCTTCTCGGTGTGCTGGTTGGATTCTTGGGTCTCACAGTGATACTGAAGTTGAAGAATCTTTCTTTCCTATTTACCTTTGAGGGAGGTACAATACCTGGCTATACCTTGGGTTCCCCGACTTCTGGTCCATAGTTTCGCTTTTCAGTGTCTGATACGAGGACATGAAGTGGCTAGAGGGGTTGCTGAGAGTAAAGAAGAAGAGGAGACAAACCTCCATCCCCCATCCCAGTTAGACTTTCTTGGTACATTCACCCTCTTTGACAAAAGAAACACAAAAATTTGTGTTCCTTTCTTGATCTGCTTTAGTTCAAATATGCCACTCTTCTTATTGCCACCAACATAATAGATAGATCTATGGAGAGATCCATAGATAGATAATCAATAGATAGATAATTGATAGATTGATAGATGATAGGTTGATAGATATAAGTGTGTGTGTGTGTGTGTGTGTGTGTGATTATCACTCTAGTTCTAGTTCTCTTGTTCTTTTGCTCTTCTTTCATTTCGCAGCTTTCTTTTCATTGCTACTCAGCGCCCTTTCTATTTTCCCACTCTTTTGTTTTGCCACACACTTTCTCTTCCCCATTACCCAGCTTAAAAATGGCCACATCTTTAGGAGGAACAGTAATGCCCAGAACAATGCAAAGTATATTTCCCGGGGGACAATAATAACTTGATGGGCCTCATTGTGGGGCAAGGTCAGAAGAGATGGGAGGCAATTTGTGTTCCAGCAATTATCAGTCTGTCAGGTCCTTGCCGTTGTCTTAAAAATAGCTCCCACGTATCAGGACATATTTTAGAGCTAAGTTCAAAGCACATTTGCTTGTTCAGAGCATCTCTTATGCCGAAAACGCTGAGCTTGTGGAAAGCAAAGTTGGGAGTATTTATTTGTAACTTGCAGTCACTCTAGAATTCCCTCCGGGAATTCTTTGCAGCAATTTGAGCTCAAATGTAGAGCACACAGAAGAGTCTGTGCTTTTCCCCACTCTCACAGGATTTGTCTTGTACCGCCTTCTCACATGGATAACAAGTAGAAGAAAAGATGAATTAGAAGCCAAAATCTGCACTTTATCAGTGACTCCAGGAGACTTTCTCAGTCAGTGTTACAAGTTAGTACATTGAAACCAAGCCTCTGCCCCTAAATTATTCTGTTCCCACCCATCTTTTTCTCCTTCAGGGTGCTTTTTATACCAGGATTGTTAACACATTATATGAGGAAAAACTGTTGAATGTCACATTAAAAAAAAGCAACTTAGTTGTGCTTGTTTGTTTAGTTTTAAGAAACACGTAACACCTTCTACTGCTCTGATGTTTACATCAAAAACACATAAATTCTATTTGTACATCAAATGACTATAAATATTACAGCTTTGCTTTGGCTTCTGCAAAAGCAAGAAAAAGACTGGTATGGAGAGAGAGACATAGACTCAGTGACATAGAGACAGGCACATCAGAACGGGCAGAATACAAAGGCAGACGAAAGACAAGGTGAAGACCCAGAGGGACAGATACCCCACAGCTGGGGTCAACGACATCCTCTTTACCTCACTCTCAAGGTACTGGATTCAAAATTAAACACGAGCGTGTCTCCCTAAGCAATCTTGAATGGTATAAGTCGCTATACAATGACATGAGGTTATTTTTGTCAGTGTCAGTATTAGTGTCCTTGCTTAAGAGTCAAACAGGTCAGATCTGAGCATGAAGTTGCTGGACTCAGGTGTGAGGCAGTCAGGATGGGTGGGGAGTATGGCAGGATGGAGAAATAGTGAGTGAATCAGCACTGTGGATTGTTGCATTCACGGCGGTAATGATATTGGACAGTCTTCCTACGTAATGAGCATTGTATTTTCCTTGCAGCTCCTCAGATGTCCCAAGAAACCTACAGGGACAAGGCCTTGAACCTCAACAAAGCAGTATGGCCTAGTGGCTGTAAATGCAAGCTCTGGCTATAAACTGCCCGGGTTCAAATCTGAATTGCACCACCTACCAGCTATACAATTCTGGACACAATTTTTAACCTCCATGGATATGTTAGTTTCTTACTGCCAAAGTAACAAATGATCACAAACTTGGCTTTAAAAAAAAACACAAATTTGTTATCGTACCATCTGGAGGCCGCATTCCCGCTGGAGGCACCAGTAGAAAATGTGTTTCCCTATCTTTCCCAGCTTCCAAGGCCTCCCACATTCCTTTGGCTCAGGGCCCCTCTCCCTCTTCAAAGCCAGCAGCATAGCATCTCTTCTCCTCTCTGACCTTTTGCCACCCTCTTAGAAGAATATTTTGGATAATCCAGGATAATCTTCCCATCTCTTGATCCTCACTTTTATCACATCTGCAAAATCTCTTCTGCCATGTGAGGTAACCTATTCACAGGTTCTGAAAATTACAGTAATAATATCTTTAGGGGGCCATTATTCTGTCTACCTTAATGGGTAAACCAGGGAAAAAACAGTACTTACCTCATAAAAGCACTATGAGAAACACAAATAAAACACTGAAAGTAGCTCCTTTTTTATTAATGGTCACAGCCATTAACACCTACTTAGTGGAACAGGGAATGGAGGATGGGAAATGAACTGGATGGAGGATGGGGTAGAGTTTGGTCAGAGGCAGGGGCAGCTCTGAAGCTCTCTACAGCCCTGTCTGGTTTCAGGGTTATGAAACCTGCTTGGAATTAGGAAAATAAGACACATAACTTTTGATGTTTCTGTATGTGAAAACACTGATACCATGAGTAACTCCAGAGTAGAATTTAAAAGGTTGGAGGGATCTCAGAACTCTAACCTAAATGTCTAAATGTTATACAGGAGATACCTGTCTCAGATGCAGAGAGAGAGAGAGTTGTCCAAAGACACACAGTGGCAGAGCTGAAATGAAAACCCAGGGCTGCAAGACACCTGCCAGGTGTTCTTTCTACCACGTTTGATTCCACTTAAGGAAGACTCAACGGTCCAACTACAGTTTTCCAACTGGCTTCCAAATGCCACGTGGTACAAGGAAATAGAATTTAATTTGTAGACTACCTGAGTTTAAAATACTGTCTCTCCTAAATGTAATGTCATATTCTGGATTAGATCCTGGAACAGAAATATGATATTAGTGGAAAAAAACTGGTAGAATCAGAATAAAGTTGGTTTCTTAGTTTTGAGAAACATACAGTGGTAATACAAGACATCAACGATGAGGAGGGGCTTCCCTGGTGGTGCAGTGGTTGAGAGTCCGCCTGCCGATGCAGCGGACACGGGTTCGTGCCCCGGTCCGGGAAGATCCCACATGCCGTGGAGCGGCTGGGCCCGTGAGCCATGGCCGCTGAGCCTGCGCATCCGGAGCCCGTGCTCCACAACGGAAGAGGCCACAACAGTGAGAGGCCCATGTACCACAAAAAAAAAAAAAAACCAATGAGGAAAACTGAGTGAGGAAGATAAGGCAACTCTCTGTACCCTCTTTGCAACTTTTCTGTACATCTAAAGTTATTCTTACATGTAACATTTTTTTAAATATGATTTTTTTTCTTTTACTGTGATAATGCATATTTCCTTAAATAACGCCTTTCATTGTGTAGTATAAGGTCCTGACATTGTTATTCTTCTCTCAGTCCCATTGTCCTCACTTGTCCCTCTGCCAATAAGGCCCTTCCTACAGGCAGTGGCATGGCTTGTCCCATCACTCTCCTCAGGACTTTCTGCCCACATCACATTCTCAGTGAATTTTCCCAGTTGTGACGGATGAGAGAGAGAAAGAAAGAGAGAAGAGAGAGAGGAAGGAAGGAAGGAAGGAAGGGAGTGAGGGAGGGAGGGAGGGAGGGAGGGAGGAAAGAAGGAAGGAAGGAAGGAAGGGACGGATGGGAGAACTGAAAGAAAGCCCCTGAAATTTCCTCTCTCTCTTCCCTGCTTTATCTTTCTGCTTAGCACTCACTACTATTAAACACAACGTGCATCACCCCAATTTATCTTACATGTTGTCTACCTCCACTACCACAAAGGCTAGGATTTTTATTTTTGTCCATTTTGTTCGTTGTTGTATCCCTAGCAACCGGAATAGTGCTTGGTATACAGAAAGCACTTCATAAATATTTGTTGAATGAATGAATGAATGAACAATTGTAATTACCCTGCAGGTTGAGTGATGCATGTGTACCTAGCATAGTGCCTGACCCACAGCAGACACTTAACCAACATCCACTTTACGTACAAGGAATCTGTGGCCCAAGGAGATCAGATCACATACCAAGAAGTCACATAGTTTATAGGTGCAGGTCTGAGATTACACTGCAGGCTTCCTGACGTCTGGGCCAGGTATTCTGCACACCAAAATTCCTCATGCCAAGCTCCATCCCCAGGGTTGGTATGTGTTGCCCCACTCTCGTCACCCTGATTTCCATGGCTGCTTTCACTCCTCCACAGAAGCCACAGGCGATCTCACTAAATAATCTGCCAGGTACAGAGGAGATACGTGTTTATATTGTGGGATTCCTAATGGCCATTGGCACTAAACTTAACTAAAGTCCATTTCAAGAAGCCCCAGCCAAAGAGAGTGGCTTGTCCCCATGACTCAATAAGATGCTCTAAGAACTGGGGTCAAAACGAGTGAATAGAGCAAGCGGGCAATGGGTGATTTCCTGCTTCTTCAACTCCATCCAATCCAACAAGTATTTACTGAGGACACGCCCTGCACCGTACTAGGCATTTTGAGGATTGTAAGAGAAGACCAGTACCTGCCACACAAAAGAAAACACAAGACCTCCTGTCCTTACTCCGTCCACTATGGCTAAGATGGCAGGGCTCGCAGAGTTCCAGTCTCGGCGGGACAGGAGTCCAGCCAGGAACACCCAAAACTATGAGCCCTTCCACAGTCAGGAACTTACATGCCTTCTTGCTAAAAACTCCATGATGAGACCTGACTGAGCTCACAGGAGTTTTAACACTCAAGATACACCTGAATATTTCACTTACATAACTCATTTCAGACTGACACAAGGAACATTCCTTGAAGGCAATAAGAGCCTCTTTGGTCCACACCGCTCTAAGTGATTGGAAGTGAATAAAATTATTAATAGGTGAAAGGACAGAAAGATCATCTGGTGAGCGGAGATCTTTAAATCGCTCTCTTCACTGTGATAAAAACAAAAACAAAAACAGTGCACCAAAGCCTAAAAACAGAAAATATTTGCGCAAGTCTTTCCTAGGGTGGAACAGAAATTATTCCTGAGGAATCCTTCTCCCTCCTGCCTTTGCCTTTTTTCATTCTTTCTACCATTATCTTCCTTCATTTATCCACCTCATTTCTCCCCTGTGTTTCCCCCCCGACCACCGCTTTTTCCTTTTCTCCTCCCTCCTGCCTACCATTTGCAAGGTACTATGTTGCTGCCAATGGAGAACCCAGGGCATCGGGAGCAAAATCGATGTCCTCCATTATTGATAGCACAGGGAGATCAGCTCGGTGCTGTGTGACCACCTAGAGGGGTGGGATAGGGAGGGTGGGAGGGAGACGCAAGAGGGAGGGGATATGGGGATATATGTATACGTATAGCCAATTCACTTTGTTACACAGCAGCAACTAACACAACATTGTAAAGCAATTATACTCCAATAAAGATGTTTAAAAAAGTTTTTTTAATAAAATTTTAAAATAAATAAATAAGTAATATAAAACTTGTATGAAGGTCTACAATACGCTAGGTACTTTTTATAGTATCATATACACTTTCTAAGTAAGTAACAGTCATTCATGAGGATCAATATGGTGTCATGGGAAGAGTAGGGATTTGTTATCAGGCCACCCTGGGCTTGAGCCTCACTACGCCTCTACCACCGTTGTAGTGATCTTGGAAACCCACCTCGACCTCTATGGGCAACTTCCTTCATCAGTTAAATAAAGAGAATATTTACCTCTCTGTTATTGTGGAAATTAATTAAATGTGGTATATGAGGTGACCTAGCATAGTCTAGAGAAGGGGCTCAGTGTATAGTGCCTGTTGATGAAATTCAAGCAGAAAATTTACATTTTTAACTGGGAAAATAATATGTAAAAGTGTTCATAAAGTAACGTCAGAGGATCACTTCAAAACTGTGTGATCACCTCATTCAGTCCTCACAGGACAGCAACCTTGAACCCATTTTATACATTTGGAAAAGCTGGAGCACAGAGAGGTAAATCGCCTAAAGTTGTAGGAGAAACTTAGTGGTAAAACTCGGGCCTTGGTATTTCAAACCCAGTTCTCCTTCCATCCCACGGCGAATCCCCTGCAAGCTCTATCTTACCACGTAGCAAACTGACAGAGGCTTCAAGCACACAGCAAAGAGACTTACAAGTAGAGTAGAGGGCAGAGGGAAGGTATAGTGTGAAATGGGCAATGAGAAAAGTAAAGAATACCCAAAACACTGCCTTTCTTCACTCTGTCCCTCTGACTTTCATGCTGGCTACTGTCCAGACTAACTTGCTTAGTTTCCAGTCTTCTAAAGTGTGCCACTTCAAAGCAAACTAAATGAATGAATGAATGAAGCCAGGGCTCCGTGACCAGGAAAAACCAAATCATCTCCTCAGGAAGTAATGAAGCAAGACTTGGGGTTGTTCCTCTTCTTAGTCATTTAACGGCCATATTGCTAAGGTGGGGAAGAAATAGCAGAGACCACCATAATATTGTTTGTATTTGCTTATTCCTCTAACAATTATTCTCCAATAATAAAGATAGTGGTAGATCTTTCACTTAAATCTCTGGAAATGTGGATAAATTCAAGGCATACTCATTCCTTGGTCCATCTTTTTGGAAGTATAAATTCATCCTTCAGAGTGGAGTGGCTCAGTTAATTTATATTTAGTTGAAAGTCTTCTGTATTCTTAATATGCAAATAATTTCATTTGAATAAGAAACAGTAATATTAATTGTGATACAGCATATTCACTTTTAGTAAGCTCTGTAAATGTTATTGTATATTTCTGAGAATTCCACTCAAAAAATTCAATATGATTAAGCATCCATGGAGCATTCAAAAGCCTTATAAAAAAACAGCAAGGAAATAAAGAATTCCAAACATACCAAATTCCCCTTCATAAGGATTTTTCCTTAATATTAAATCAACTCAATTTGGAAAGGTTACATATAGTTAAACACATGATGCCGTATAATAAATCAAGATAAATGGAAAATATATAATTCCTTTTTACAGAGTATGATTTCAATACTTAATTCATCATCCACCGTTCTGACAGAGAGCTTCAATATGAATCTAAGCTCCAATACACAATGAACACACTATAGCTATTTATTACAATGTTGTGTCATTTGTCACTTTTATTGAGTTCAGTGTATTTTGCAGGCTGTGAAATGGGCTAGAGTGATTCAGAAATGATCTACACCATCATTATTTCTCATTCCTAGTGCTTGAATTGCATCTACTCTCCCCAACAGACTTGATTTATTAGGTGAATAAATAACAGTATGTTTCAATAATGTATATCTATTGAGACTTCATTAGCTGCCCAGGAGTTGCTATCCTGATTTTAAATAATTAAAACACACATGTGATGGAGTCCAATGGACTTGAGATGATTGGGGTATAAATATTTGCTAAAGCAGAGTAGTGGAAGGAAGATGCTTTCAGAATAGATTGGCGTTGAAGGGACACATTCAAATGACAGTAAGTGTTCTTTGTAAAAGTACAGAGATTTAGAGGCTTCTTCTCTCAGAATAGAAAGGCACCTTAGAGCGCAGGTGAGGAGATTGGTTTGTTTTCTCTGAATCCCAAACAGACTGTCCTCTATCATTCAGCTGACTCATTCTTTAAAATGGACCTATAATTCTGGTCAAATTCATTAATAACTTAATTCCCAAGCCAACCCAGTGCCGAGCCTCAGAGTCCAATAAAATGAGGACCAAACAGTGAAGTATACCGCTCTCTTCAAGGCTAACACTTTATCTTCTGCTAGTCGAGATTATTCACTTGCTAGGTTAAATGAGTTTTGTGCTCTTAATTAAACATCTTTTAGCTCTCTGTCTATAATGCACAATGTGATGAAATAAGCTTAAATCTGTAGTCAAAATGTCTTAGTTCAAAGTTTCAGAAATTTCTAGAATGGTTTGTGTCAGCAGCCATTTATAACAGGTACAGCTGAGATAGTTAAGAAAGATAAACCTGGTACAATTTCTAACCTACTCCAGCTGGCATATTTTGGCTGAAAATGTATTTTGGGGAGGAGAATATTTATTTCTTCTGTAAAGTAGACTTAGAAGTTCCTTGCTTCTAAGTGGACAAAAAATTGCCTCACAAGTGATGAATAGATGTTAAGGAGAATGTTTATTTCTTCTCTAAAAGCAAACTGGAAAGCTCTTCTCTCTAATTGAGAGTGGGGGGCATAGTCTCAGAAGTAAGAGATAGTTGCTAAAGGAATAACATATCTACAGCAAAAAAGGTGTGTGTGTGTGTGTGTGTGTGTGTGTGTGTGTGTGTGTTTCCAACGGCATATGGGCGGCAAGGGAGATATGTCCTGCAGCCACCAGAACCAGGAATCTAATTAGAGATGTCAGTAATGTGATTAGGGTCAGGGGCTTAGCTGGCAGCAGGGAGGCAGATCCTATGGGTCTGGTGAGAAATATTCCAGACACAGAAGAGCACACAGAGCTGGTTTAGGCAGGCGGGAAACCCCAAGGCAGGAGAAAGGAGGTGCTGAGGATTTCCTCAGGGCATCCTTAGGATTCCCTGCTGGGAGGACGAGCCTGCGTGACCACAGATGTAAAGAAAAGGGGTCAGGTGAGGGCAGCTCATTACCTAAAGTGTGAGGATAAGTACGTAGTTAAACATGATGAATCGAACAAATGCTTTCCAACACTGAACACATTTATGGGAGGCATCAGAGAGAGCCCACGTTAGCAGTTGATCACACGTATATTTTTTTCCTTCTAGAATCTTTGGAGGATTTCTGCATCCCATAATTACCCTGTTTCTGTAACCTAATGAAAATACAATGCGATCAATCATGCTTGGTGATCTGAGGACTGAGGCTGTCTTGGGAGAGGTGGTGGAGGGAAACAGAACAAATGGGAGTGCACATGAACGAGCCTCACTGTAGGAAGCCTTGCCCTCATGCATCAGCTGTCCCTACTCCCTTCTCCTTCTGGACCAGTGTGAAGCCTATGCAGATACAAGGTGTGTATGCCCTGTCTTTCTGCCAGCAAAGGTCTTCCTATCTGACACTAGACTAAATCTTCTTCTTCCCCCTAAAGCTTCAGTTTCAATTGATCTGATATCCTAGGTCCTGCTAAGGAGATCCTGGGCGTGTGATACCCTGGAAATTTTGAACAGCATGCAACCCAGCCTAATCGTGCTCCATATAAGTCGCTTAGCCTCAAGAACCCGTCTCCTCTTGTGATTTTGTCTGTTGCCTCTAAATACATTATATCTATTTCTGTATTTCTAAGTCCAATTTTTTCTCGAGTTCCCATATATATTCAAATGCTACTACACGTTGCTACCTGAATATTCTCAAAATGTGTGTCTAAATATTTAGTGCCAGTTGCTTTGAGCTCCTATATACCAGGAATTATGTTAAATGATTTACATATATTATTTATAACCCTTGCAGCACAGCAGCCCTCTGAGGTAAAGAGCAATTTATTTGAGAAGAATCTATTGAATGCCTGCAAAGCACCAAGCATCCTGCTAGGTACTGGAATACCACAGTGAAAACATTAAGGCCTTGCCCTCACTGAACTTAAATTCTGATAGAATTATTAATCTTAATTTATTGGTGAGGAACTAAAGCTCAGAAGGTTTGATGAACCAACCAGTGGTGCCAGATTTAGTAACTGGCAGATTTATGATTTTTTCTCATGTCTGCGTCTTTATTCCTGTCCTGCCCCTAGGTTCTTCAGAACCTTTTTTTTTAGATTCCATATATATGTGTTAGCATACAGTATTTTTCTCTTTCTGATTTCACTCTGTATGACAGTCTCTAGGTCTATCCACCTCATTACAAATAACTCAATTTCATTTCCTTTTATGGCTGAGTAATATTCCATTGTATATATGTGCCACATCTTCTTTATCCATTCATCTGTCAATGGACACACAGGTTGCATCCATGTCCTGGCTATTGTAAATAGAGCTGCCGTGAACATTGTGGTACATGACTCTTTTTGAATTATGGTTTTCTCAGGGTTTATGCCCAGTAGTGGGATTGCTGGGTCGTATGGTAGTTCTATTTTTAGTTTTTTAAGGAACCTCCATACTGTTCTTCATAGTGGCTGTATCAATTTACATTCCCACCAACAGTGTAGGAGGGCTCCCTTTTCTCCAGACCCTCTCTAGCATTTACTGTTAGTCGGTTTTTTGATGATGGCCATTCTGACTGGTGTGAGGTGATACCTCATTGTAGTTTTGATTTGCATTTCTCTAATGATTAGTGATGTTGAGCATCCTTTCATGTGTTTGTTGGCAATATGTGTATCTTCTTTGGAGAAATGTCTGTTTAAGTCTTCTGCCCATTTTTGGATTGGGTTGTTTGTTTCTTTGATATTGAGCTGCATGAGCTGCTTGTAAATTTTGGAGATTAATCCTTTGTCAGTTGCTTCAGTTGCAAATATTTTCTCCCGTTCTAAGGGTTGCCTTTTCGTCTTGTTTATGGTTTCCTTTGCTGTGCAAAAGCTTTTAAGTTTCATTAGATCCCATTTGTTTATTTTTGTTTTTATTTCCATTTCTCTAGGAGGTGGGTCAAAAAGGATCTTGCTGTGATTCTAAATCACTGGGACCAAAGTTTATCCTAAAAGGAAAACCTGTGATGATAGAATCAAATAAAATTAACATTAAAAGAGACCACAGAGGAAATCATTCTACAGTACTTGCACGTGGCACATAAAGTAAGTATGGGCTTGGAGAGGCCAGGGTTATGTATCAGAGGAAGACACAATATAAGCTAACTTTCTCTTTTCTTCCTCTATTTTTAAAATTTTTCTTTTTTTTTTCCTTTTTCTCTTTGTAATCCATGACAATATCTGTGATGTTCCAGGAAAAAAGTTTTTTCTTCACCAAACTAGGAGAGGAGTAACTTCTCATCCTCTAGCCTCTACCTCCTCTTATTACCAGCCCTGATCACTGATCGTCTTCCATAAACCTCTGTGCTACTTCCTCACAATCCAGGCAGATCCATGCAGAACAGATCAGTAAAACAATCCCACAATCCAGATGTCCCTTTCTTAGGATGCACCTGTGTCAATTATGGAATCTACCTAACAGGGGACAGAGATGAGGGAGCTGGAGTGGGTGAGTTTGATGTGAGGGACTAGGTAGATTTATTTCCTGTTTCTCCTGTGACAAACTGCCACAAAATCAGTGGCTTAGAATGACATGAATATAATACCTCACAGTTCTGGGGGTCAGAAGTTCAAAATGTATTTTGCTGGGCTAAAATCAAAGTGTTGGTTCCTCCTGGAAGCTCTAAAAGAGAACCCATTTTCCAACTTCTTGGGACTCCCACATTCCTTCTCTTGTAGTGTTGAGAAAGTCAGCAGAAATCCTTGAAAGGTATTCTTAAACGTCTAACATTCTCTAAAGCACTCACATTTTGTTTAACAAACATGTATTGAGCACCAACTGTATGTCCAGCAGTGTGGTGGGCCTTCAGCATACAGCAGGAAGGATGGAAATTCCTGCTTTGAAAGAGCTTACAGTCTGATGGAGGCGACACAAAAATGAACAAAGAAGTAAACAAGTTGAGACAGATGTTATAAAAGAAATCAAAGTGGCATGGAGTGGGATTGCTTTAAATTGATTGTCCAGATGCAATCAGAGGATGACGTGTGAATTGATGCCAGAGGATGAGAAAACACCAACCATGCATAGGGCTTGGGGGCAGAGCATTTGAGTATAGAGGGAGCAGAAAGTGCAAATGTCCTGAGGCCGAATAAAAGCTTGATGTGTCTGAGGCCAGAAAGAGGGGCCATTTATCTGGAAGAGCGCTGGGGTAGGAGACAGTCTTAAGTTTTAAAAATTACTTTTGGTTAACGTAAAGTGAATCAACTGCTCAGTCAGAGGACATCCAAAGACCTCTCAGCCAATCACAGTCACAATCAGGCTGAGGATGTGTGCTTCACGCCCTGTGTCTTCTGTCCTCATATGGGCTGTCCAATTTGGAGGCCAATAAGCACCACATGGAGGTGATTACTGGTTTTGAGCTTCTCCTGAACAGCAAGTAGTTGCCCAACTTTTTGTTTCTAGCCATGTTCATGAATTTTTTTTTTTTTTTTTTGAGGCCCATGATTCACCAACTGGAGTGTGGAGGAGACTGCTAAGAGAGATGCTGTGCCTCTAGTAATAAGATCAGGGGCTGAGGGATGGGTACAGGGAGAAGATTGGACATTTGGAAAGATAATTCAAGCCTGTAATCAAGATCAAAGGTGCAGACCTTGTGAAGAGTTCCTCAAGAAGGTCTGGCTCAGGGTTAGGGTTCCACTTAGAAGACTGTCATGACTGTGGTCTGAATGAGCCTCAAGTAGATCAACTACCTGGCAATTATCCTTGCCAAGGGAGGGAGGGAGAGAGGAAGGGAGGGAGGAAGGGAGGGAGGAAGGGAGGGAGGGAGGAAGAGAACGCTGTTTATACTCTGTGTTGACACTCTTATTTTCATTTTGCCTCCTCAACTCGCTCCAATTGGTTTTTGTTCCCCGCCCCCACTCTTTAATGCCACCAATGATTAGATCCCTGCTCAAGAAAAATGTCTAATTCCCCGTCATCACACTTGACTTCTCAGCATCATCTCACAGGGATCTCGAGTGTTACTGTACGACACTCATTGCTCTCCTTCTATCCCAGAAACCACTCTTCTCACTAGACCTTGCTAGGACTCATCTAGAAAGCCTCCAGATCCCCAAATCTCAGAGCTCAGTCCTCAAACCCCGTCTCTTCCCTACTTATACACTTTCTTTCCTTGATCTCAGTCTTACCACCTTGACATTGATGCCTTCCGAAGGCCCCTCTCCTCGAAATTCTAGTCTCCTGTCTAGTAATTTCACACTCTCACTTGTGCATTGTGAAAGTCAAATGTAAAAAGGCAGGTAGACTGAACTGCTTCTCTCTCCCCATTAACTTTGCTCTTCGCCCACAAAGCCTTCTCCCCCTCGGTAAATGGTGCCCACATCCACAGGATGCTTTAGGCCAAACCTAGGGAATGACCTTCATTTCTCTCTTGTCTTCCCATCCTGCAATGCTGTCTACATGATATATTATCATACACACTTAACATATATATATATATATATATATATACACACCATATATATACATATCTTATATATACATATACGCACAGCTCTTCACCATCTGTTTATTTCTCACCGTTTCTCCTGCTACCATCCGAGTCTGAGCCACCACCATCCCTCTCCCAGACCTTGGTGGCAGCTCCCCAATCAATTTTCCTGCCTCTCTTCTTGCCCCTAAGTCGATGCTCCAACAGCTGCCAAAGAGAATTTTCTAAACCTTGAATCAACCAAGATGGTCTCACATTTTCCCGTTTTATTTTCTTCCTAGTACATTGAAAATCATCTAATTCCTCTGTTTTCTAGTTATTATCAATCTTGTTCATTAAAAGTCCAGCTCCATGAGGATGGGGTATTGTGTGTTCTTTGACCTTGTATTCCCAATCCTGGAATGGTGATAGGCAATAATCAATATTTGTATTAATGAATGCTGATTAAGTCAAAGGTATGGCATAAGCTTTGGTGCCATGAAATCCTCAAATAGATATTTTTGAATGAACAAATCTATTGTTTGATATTCTCTTACATCTACTGTTTGAATCTAAGCAATCAAATGTCTCTACCCTGGTAAAAGGATTCCCTAGATTTGAGATCACTGACAGCCTAAATGGCTGGTCAGTCATTTACAACTCATTTGATATCCAGCCCACATTATCACCTTATCTAACTTATCTCTCATAAAATGACAGAAAACTACTGAAAAGCACTCACCTTTCTTGAATTCCCCTGATATAGACCCAGAGTGAAAAAAAACATGAATACTGCTCTCCCCAGGGGGAATCAATCCCCATCTTAGTTACTGTTGGATGGATTAGCATTATGATTCCTAGGCATAGGAAATCTATCATCTTCAACTTCTCTATCTACCCAGGATCAGACTGTGGTAATAACTCAAGGAGCAGCATTTCAACTCCAGCTGTGGATCCTATTTCCACTCATATGATTTAACCTGGAAATTATCAGTGACAATCACAGAGGGGAAATGAACAGCTGATTTGGGAGATACAGTGAGAGAAGCTGGCTCAGCCTGGCAAGAAGAAAAGACAAATGATACACATGGCAAACGGGAATAAAGGATGTCCTTGTGGAAGTGAAACGTGATATACAGTAATTCCAACTGTGAAGCCACCAAACAGTCTATTAACAAATAAGTGGCTTGATGTGATCATAGATAAGACAAGTGAAATTAAAGAACATCACATCCATCTGGGAGCTTTGATTGAGTGGTAGTGAGAGGTCTAAGCAGCAGAAGGAGATGAAGACTTGATCACGCTTCGAATGAAAAAATCAAAGGAAAGGAAAGGTGGTACACGGGGGAAAGTCTATGTATTTAATTGGGGTGCAGATATAGGAGGGAATTAGTCTCCAACTCTATAAAGTCCGAGAACTGTAAGAATGTGTAATGAAAAGTCAAAAAGCATCAGCATCTTTAGCTATAGGCATTCCATTCATTGAATAAACATTGTTAAAAACCTAAGGGCCAGGCACTGTGCTAATCTATAGAAGAAGATTGAAGACATCATCTCTTCCCTGCAAGAGACTAAGTTTGGGGGAAAGACAAGGCAGCTGAAAAATACAGGAACAAACTTTGGAATGGGAATCAATATTCCCAGGAGAACTGTTCTTTGCATTTCAAGAACAAGAACCCCTTAATGAGTTGATCTTGCATATATTCTGTCACTCAGACTTCACAACACTCTGTGAGCTAGGCATTGCTGTCCCCCATTGCTCTGGGAACAAAACCGATGCCTGAGATGTTTACACACATCACAGAGACAAAGATCAAAGACGCTGGGGTTTGAACGCAGCATCTGCTCCAAAACCTGTGTACTGTCCACCACATCACGTTATGTCCACAGGTATTTAGTCAAAACAATGCCTGGCAAATCTATAAAGTACACAGGCTCCCCCTTTCTTGTGATTTATGTCCCGCTGAAGTGACCCCACGTTACCTTCTCCAAGAACAAGTAGCTGTAGAATCTTTCCTGGCAGGATTAGAAATTTGTGTACAAGTTGGATAACTGGGGGAAAAAAACATACGCTTCATTTTTCACAAAAGTATTTGAATGTTAACATGTGCTGTGCTGTAGAGTTAAGATTGAAGAATGAACAAAAAACTCCGGAGAACGATCAAGTCAGAGAATGAACAGAGAGGGAAAGAGGGAGGTGTCTGAGGGAAGGAAGGAAGTCTCTAAAAACTCTCCACAGACATCCCACAAATAGCACAGGGATGAAGCACAGGGTCTGCCACATGGAACCTAGTCTAGGAGGCAGGAGGGCAAGGCCTCTGTTTGTTGCAGTAGAGTAGCATCTCCATGGGCATATGCCACCAGTAGCAGTCCGCTGTCCCAGGTCTACTGTCTGCAACAGTGTTGTCCAGTCAGGGGGCTGCTGACTGAGCTAGAGCTCGGAAGAAACTTCTCACAACCCAGAGCCCGGCCAAAACGCTAGGAGGCAGCAAAGTACATGGTAAGGGAACTCTCTTCAATTAACTTCAGTTCTGGACGTATTTATTTCTTTAAACATCTTCATTGGAGTGTAATTGCTTTACAATGTTGTGTTAGTTTCTGCTGTATAACAAAGTGAATCAGCTATATATATATACATATACATATATCCCCATATCTCCTCCCTCTTGCATCTCCCTTCCACCCTCCCTATTCCACCCCTCTAGATGGACACAAAGCACGGAGCTGATCTCCCTGTGCTATGCTGCTGCTTCCCACTAGCTATCTATTTTATGTTTGGTAGTGTATATATGTCCATGCCACTCTCTCACTTGGTCCCCGCCTACCCTTCCCCCTCCACGTGTTCCACGTGTCCTCAAGTCCTTTCTCTACTTCTGCATCTTTATTCCTGTCCTGCCCCTAGGTTTCAGAACCTTTCTTTTTTTTTTTTTTTTTAGATTCCATATATATGTGTTAGCACACGGTATTTGTATTTCTCTTTCTGACTTACTTCACTCTGTATGACAGAATCTAGGTCCATCCACCTCACTAGATGTATTTATTATTTGGTGAATATGGGTCCTTCTGCTGAAGTTGAGAATGCAGTAAAGAACTAGAAATCATAGCCTTGACCACTTAAGGGTGTACTATCTCATTGAGGATATAAGAGAAATAAACCCGGTCGATTTTTAAAGGGAAGCCGGGAGTGTTCCAGAGATGGTGACACTAAGAGCATGTTTTAGGAAATAAAGAAAGACCAGAGCAAGCTACCTAGTTCAGGAAAACTTTGTGGAATAGGTGGACTTCGAGACAATTGTGACGAGAAAGGGGAAGATCTTTGGTGGCAAACAAGCATCTCAATGGCAAAATGAACCTAGGAAAGATGGAGGTCGGGGAAGCTGCATTGCAGGAATACCAGACTGACTTAGAGTGGTGCATCTATTACCTAACAGCCTGGGGCTACAGGTTTACACTCGCCCTTTAATCTGACTCTGACAATAACTGTGTTCAAGGAAGTGCTTTGTTTATCCCTAGTATAAAGAGAATCTCAGAGATAAGTGATTCCTCTAATAGGCAAGCATCAGAGCCGGAAATTGAAAGATCATTCACATCATTCTCTATTCAAGTGTCTGCAGGGGTCAGATGCAAATGAGACAAAGGAAGATATTTTCCCTGGACTCAGGGAGCACACAGCTTGTCTGTGGGGGACACAGACAAATTAATCAGGGCTTTTGATCTGGTATAATGTGTCATGGCAACCAATTCAGTCAGGGTCTTGGTTTGAAAAAGACCCTGCGTGGTACTTGAAATGAGTCTTGAAAAATAAACAGAAGACAAGCCATAGACTGAGAGAAAATATTGCAAAAGACACATCTAAAGAGGGGCTATCATCCAAAATATACAAAAATACTTCTAAAAATTAAGAAAATAAATAATCTAATTAAAAATGGGCCCAAAACCTTAAGGGACACCTCATCAAGAAGACATACATATAGCAAATAAGCACACGAAAGGATGTTCTACACTCTACACCATATGTCATCCGGGATACAAATTAAAACAACAGTAAGATACTACTACACCTATTAAATGATCAAAATCCAGAACACTGGCAACACCAAATGCTGACTAGGATGTGGAGCAGCAGGAACTTTCATACGTTTCTGGCACACATACAACACGGCGCAGCCACTTTGGAGGCAGTTTAGCAATTTCTTACAAAACTTAACATACTCATCACACGATCTAGCAATGATGCTCCTTGGTACTTACCCGAAGGAGGTGAAAACTTTTGTCCACACAAAAACATACGTGTAAATGCTTAAAGCAGCTTTATTCATAATTGCCAAAAATTGGAAGCAACCAAGATGTCCTTCAGTAGGTTAATGGATAAATAAACTGTGGTACATCCAGACAATGGAATATTATTCAGCACTAAAAAGAAATGAGCTATCAAGCCACGAAAAGATGTGGAGGACACTTAAATGCATATTACTAAGCGAAAGAAGCCAATGTGAAATGACTGCATGTTGTATGATTCCAACTATATGACACTCTGGAAAAGGCAAAACTGGAGACATGAAAAAAGAAATGAGTGTTTGCCAGGGGTTAGTGGGGAAGGAAGGATAAATAGGCAGAGCACAGAGGACTTTAAGGGCAGTGAAACTACTTGTAGGATACTACAATGATGGATACATGTCATTATACATTTATCCAAACCCACAGAATGTACAACACCGAGAGTGAACCCTAAAGTAGACTATGGACTTTGCATAATAAGAATATCAACGTAGGTGGAGGGGTGCTGATAATGGAGGAGACTATGCTTGTGTGAGGGCAGGCGGCACATGGAAATCTCAGCACCACTGCTCAGTTTTGCTGTGGGTCTAAAACTGCTCTAAAAATAAAGTCTATTAAAAATAAAAAATAAATGGAAAATATGCAGGAAAAGGAAGGAGCAAGGGTTGCTTCAGGATGAGAAAATCGCCTGCATGTAACCCCAGAAGTAAGAAGGACCTGGTTCATACAGAGAACTGTGCAGCACGTCCTACAGTCTAAGGGCAAAGACTCTGAAAGCAGATGTCTAGTCTAAGTCTTGCTAACTGTGAGACCTTGGACAAGTCACTTAACCTCTCTGTGCCTCAAGGGCTCTCATCTGCAAAATAAGGACAATAATATCACATGTTTCCTAGGGTAGTCATGAGGATTAAATGAGCCAACATTTGTAAGAAACTTAGGATGGTACCTGGCAAATACATTATGTGGTTTGGCTGAAGTCTTGAAAACAAGTCTGATCGTGGCTGTCCCTTTGTGTTATGCTAAGGAGCTTGGAATTTGTTTTGCGAATGGGGCAGGGATGTTGAGGGGGGTTTAACCTCTGCACAGTGAAATCTCTGGACCAGCATTTTAGAAAGCTGGGGGTGGAGACTTGCAGTAATTTAAGTGAGAAATGGGGAAGGCCAGAGGCTAAGGCAATGGCAGTTGAAAAGGACAGAATACAAAGGGTTCGAAAGATATTGAGAGTGGAATATACAGAAGAGGTGACTAAATGGATAAGGGCAGAGATGCCCTCTAAGTTTTAGGTTTGGTGATGTGACCATTTCTAAAGGAGGTAAAATGCTTTCCTGTGATCCTTGGCCTTCCCTTTCACCCCTCATCATCCCCGGACTGCTTCCCTATTTGTAAGATGAGCGCTTTCCAGGATATTATCTCTAACTGGCCCTTCTAGTTCTAAGAGCCCTTGTGTATCATGAGTGTTTCCAAAGTACAGGAATGAGACCAGTTGTCTCTCGGACCAGTACCATGGTAGCCATCCTTGCCCTCTTACCTCCTGTTTATACAGACACATTTTCAACGGTCTGCTTAGAAATGAGGCTTTAAATTAGCTGTCTCTTCTTCTCAAGCTAACACGTGAAGTACACAGAGATGGGGCACAAGAGTTACACATGGCTCTCTGAGTGGAGTTTCATCCCACGCCGTGGATTCCCTCCCTGCTGTGAGACACCCATGAAGAGTCAGTGAGCGAATCTGGGCCAACAAGAATGATTTGTTTCTACCCCCTGAATCCACCCACTCGTTTGTTTCCTGCATGTGTCCAAGACTAACTGAACGTTCCCTGGAGGCCAAAAAAGTGACCCAAATGAAAACTTAATGCATCCCCAATCCTTCTCCCTCTGCTGCTAACACGAGACGAATGTAGTCAGTGAGAAAATTACATGTTACTTGCTTTGATTTATGTTTCTATATTTTAACGTTCTTCTGCTTAACAGCTATTCCCCTGCCCCCTTTTAAGGCCATGCATCAGCGTGTTTTTAACACACCTCTCTCTACCTAAAACTAAACAAGATGTTTCACATTGCAACTCCCCTCCCTTAGAATCAACTCTCATGTATGAACCAGAGGAGAAATGAGTTCAGTTTTTTTCCTCACTCTATTACAAACACGTGGTACCACAGAACATTCGGGCATGGAGAGAAGTAATGTCATTTCATTCTACTTCTTGGGGATGGCTGCACCCATAAGTCCCAGAACTCAAAGACCCCACGGCCACCAATTTTATGTGTTTTCAGCAGCTCCGGAAGTGAAGTAGATGATGACAAACAACACACTACTTCAGAGACTCACCAAGCGAGACCTCCAGGCTTCTCCCAGGCAGAGAAGCATGTGTACGCAAGCACTTTCTTGATCTTGATCGAATAACTTAGCCTGTTATTAGTCATCCCATCTCAAAGATGAGTAAGGGGAGGATTAGAGGAGGTAAGCGACTCGCTCAATTGTCCTACTGAAATATGTCAGGGCCAGGATAAGAAATCAAGTAGCCCTACCACCTTGATCTCTGTATTACTGATTAGAGGCTACGTCAGTGGAATCTTGTTTCGTACCTTACACAACATCACCGCTTCTGAGCATGGTGGTGTGACAGAATCAAGAATACAGCGAGACTTTCCATATGCTACCACCCCCACTACCTGAATTCCAACTTGCTCTGGCTTCTCCAGAGAGATAAATCATACGAAGACCGGTAATATACACCTCTGCCTCGATTCAGTGGTACTTTACACGTATAAGGTATTCTACATGCTTTATCTCATGGAGCCCTCAGAGCAGCTGTACTGAAGACCAGCTAGGCAGTCTCATTTGTATCCCTTCACCTCCCCTGCCACCCAGCTTTGGTCCTGGGAGGCAGATCTCGAGACCACATCATGGTGGTCCCTGCACACAACGGTGGTCCCGTTTCTGCAATACAAAAACAGGAGATGAGGGGAGGAGAGACAGGTCAGTGAAGGTGGTCACCAGCTCCCTTGCCCTGTGGGGTCAAGGCATGACTGTCTGTGCTCCCCAAAAGAGGTGACATTTTCTGTCCAGAGGTCCACTTCTAGACTCTTCTACAGCGACAGCGTCAGCAGATCCAGCACTCCAGTGACTACAGATCTGCTGGCAAAGGTGTACCACGACAGTGGGAAGCAGTCGAACAACCTCAAAAGGCTAGTATCTTTGCTATCTATGTATGTGTCAAACTCACATGCATATATGTATTGTGTGTGTATATACATACACACACATATACTCATAAATACACACACATACACGTTACTAGTGCTTTTCTGATTGAACCATGATCCTGACTGATACACAGAGGATTAATTGGCTAAGGAAGGCTCCTGTAGTCACACAGCCAGAGTCGGCTACAAAATTTGCAGGGCCCAGTGCAAAATGAAAATGCAGATCCCCTGTTCAAAAAGTAGGGAAAAACCTCTTTCCTTTCTTCTGTGGTCTCCTTCTTGAGCTATCATGGTGTTTATTTTTACTATTTAATGTCGCACTCCCTGAATGCAGGTGCAGTTCACTTACAAAACACAAATCCAAAGATAAAATGATTAAGAATTCCAAGATGGCAACTACAGGGCAATAAACCCCAAGAGAAGGGCGCCCTTTTGATGGAGCCCTGCACTACTGTACGCTCTAGATGCTGGCCCTACACACAGATAGTGTCCGATGGAGCCAGAACTTGAAGCCATATCTGACTCTTAAATGTAAACCCGTGCTTTTCCCATGGAATCACATTGCCTTCCAAAGCCAACAAAGGATGTCTCACATGTAGGGAGAGTACGGGGGTCAGAATGAGCATGAACCCCACAGATCACATTCTTAATTTCCCAATCCTAGAACCCACCTACATCTGCATTTTGTTAGCCAAGAAAAGAGAGTTATTTGGTTTTCTTTTACAATTAAGAAAACACAGTTGAGCCAGGCAACATTTCTACTTCTTTTTTAAAAAAAATTTATTTATTTATTTTTGCCTGCATCGGTCTTCGTTGCTGCATGCGGGCTTTCTCTAGTTGGGGCGAGCGGGGGCTACTCTTCATGGCGGTGCACGGGCTTCTCATTGCAGTGGCTTCTCTTATTGCGGAGCATGGGCTCTAGGCGCACGGGCTTCAGTAGCTGCGGCACGCGGGCTATAGAGCTCAGGCTCAGTAGTGGTGGTGCACGGGGCTTAGTTGCTCTGCGGAATGTGGGATCTTCCCGGACCAGGGCTCGAACCCATGTCCCCTGCATTGGCAGGTGGATTCTTAACCACTGCCCCACCAGGGAAGCCCAGCATTTCTACTTCTAATCTCAGCATCAGACGCACACTGAGTCTCCACTAAGTGTACAGGCCGAGCAGAAGTGGCAAATTTTAGGAGATAAGGATGTCACCACCTGCCTTAAAACTGAATAGTGCACTTGACCTTTCTTGCTGGAGGTGGAAATACTGGTCAAGGGAAAATTCAAAATCAACAGACTGGAAAAACATTTCAGTGCTTTAGGCACAGTGCAGGGAGATTGACTGAGAGGGTCTTTGGTTGCCTGGGTAACATCGAATTCTGACTCTCAAGAATGGAATGATGCTGGTGTTCAATGTGGGTGGGGTCAGAGGAAACAAACAGAGAACAGCTCCCCAAGAAAGAAATAAAGACCACCAATGTGAGTTTGCAAGCCAGGTATACGTCTCAAAGTAGAATTTCTCTGTGAGTTTTTCATACATAACACAAGGGACAGGTGTCCAGGTAATGAAGTGGCAGCACAGAAACAAAACACTCATCAAGACTCTTGTATGTGTAAGATTTGCTCCACCGATCGAAGTACAAAGAAATCCAAGATGGGACTGAGTTTTCTTGCACGTGAGACCAGAACTATTTAATAAAAATAAACAGCACCTGTGCTTAACATGTGTTGAACGATAAATGAATGCTATGAGGGGCTGAAGAAGAGTAAATGGACTTTATGGAGTAGGAAAAACTTGAACTTTTTTTTTCTGCAACAAGAATGAAGAGTCACATAAATGCGTGTCCTGGCTAAGAGATCACAGAAAGTCTGAATTCCCTGCACTCAATCAGTTATAAAGAATAAGGTGGCTTCCCTGGTGGAGCAGTGGTTAAGAATCTGCCTGCCAATAAAGGGTAGGCTGGGACAATGTGAGAGAGTGGCATGGACTTACATACACTACCAAATGTAAAACAGCTAGTGGGAAGCAGCTGCATAGCACAGGGAGATCAGCTTGGTGCTTTGTGACCACCTAGAGGGGCAGGATAGGGAGGGTGGGAGGGAGACGCAAGAGGGAGGGGATATGGGGATATATGTGTAGGTATAGCTGATTCACTGTTATAAAGCAGAAACTAACACACCACTGTAAAGCAATCTTACTCCAATAAAGATGTTAAAAAAAAAAATACAATGTAAGCCGCATGTGCAATTTAAGATTTTTTAGCAGCCACATTTAAAAAGTTAAAGAGTTGGAGTTAATTTTATATTTTATTTAATTTATATCCAAAATACTATCATTTTAACATATAATAAAAATTGTTGAATTATTAATATTTTTCATTAATTTTATTAAATCTTTAAAATCCAGCACATATTTTATATTTACAGCACATCTCAGTTCAGACTGGTCGTATTTCAAGGGCTCAATAGGCACATTTCGTTGGTGGCTGCCATAGTAGATGATGTAGGTCTAAACTCTTTATTAAGCATTAAAGTCCATTCTATCCATCGACAAGGCTTTAGGTAGCCTCTCCTCTGCTTAGTCATGGATGGATTCCAAGGTAGCTCTTTATGTCTGGAAGCTTGTGAAGAAGAGGGAGCATGTCAAATTTCTTTTTTTTCCTGATCAGTGACCTGGCCAGTGCCATGCATATAGTTCATGATGTAATGAATGAGTGAATGAATGAACAAATGAATGACCAAGTGTCACTATGAACTACTAGCAAGATTGAGAGGGACCAAAAAGTAGGGCAGTAGAGAAGAAACACACATTATCACAACTTTAAACTCGGTGTGGTATTCAAGACCCTCCACATTTTATTTCTTATCCCCAGTTTTAACCCTATACAACACTTCCCAGTGAATGCTGTAACAAAAACTAATCTCAGGAGCTACTCTGCACAAAGGAAAGAAAAGAGGATTTTACCAATCGACAAATTACACACACATACACACGTACACATTGTAGTCCCTACCTGGAGATTCACCACACACACCAGCATGATGATAAAAACAGCTGAAAAAATTTCTTTTCAGCACGATCTTTCAGAGCCTTGTTTTTAAAAAAATTTTATTGGAGTAGAGTTGATTTACAATGTTGTTTTAGCTTCAGGTGTACAGCAAAGTGAATCGGTTATGCATATACATATATCCACTCTTTTTTAGATTCTTTTCCCATATAGGCCATTACCAAGTATTGAGTAGAGTTCCCTGTGCCATACAGTAAGTCCTTATTAGTCATCTATTTTATATATAGTAGTGTGTATATGTCAGTCCCAATCTCCCAGTTTGTCCCTCCCCGCTTATCCTGTGGTAACCATAAGTTTGTTTCCTACATCTGTAACTAAATACAAATATCATACGATATCGATTATAGGTGGAATCTAAAACAAGGGTACAAATTTACTTATCTACAAATGAGAGCCTTTTATATGCTAGTATTTAATCATTCTCATTCTCTGCCATGTCTCTCCACCTAATTGGTGAGCTTATTGAGGTCAGAGATCACGTTCATTGTGCTTTTATAACCATCACATGGCCTTTTATTCCTGCTTGGACTCTTGCCCCTACAATCGTTCTCCAAACACTGTTAGTGTGGTCTTTTACAACATAATCCAATCATACTACTTCACTGCCTTCACTCAGATCCTTTAGTAAACTATTTTTTTTCAGAGAATCTACAAAAATGGGATGTTTTATACAGACCTTCCTAAACAAATTTGAATCCTTTCTTCCCACCATAAAAATATTACCTTTTTCTGTAATGAGTGGTCTATACTCTGTCCAATCTTGTTTAGAAAATGTTAGCAAAGAGAAATGATTAGCAGTGTCACCCTCCCCAAATCTCTGTTACGTTCCTTTAGTATTCTTATAGCATCCTACAAGGATCCTATGCCATCCTTAGCATCCTATAGCATCCTTAGCTCTATGTCTTATCAGTAATTATGATATACTGAAATTGCCTATTTTGGATTGGTTTCCTATACTAGACTATAAGCTTCTTGGAAGCAAGAAACATTCTTGATTTATCTCTGTATCCCCCAGTGATTAATACTGCCAAAAATATAAAAAAATTTAATAAGTGTGTCTTGACTTTTCCCACCACAAGACTTTTGCCCTGGCCTGGAACATTCTTTCCCCAAATAGGTTTTTGGCTCACTTTGTCACCTCCTTCAACTCTTGACTCATCTGTCACTTCTCAATGGAATCCACACTGACCACTTTATCTAACACTGTAAACCTCTCCCCTTGAACTTTCTGATCTCCATCAACCTGTTCTGTTTTTTTCCCCAAAGCATTTATCACTTTCTAATAGACTGTATATAGTAATGTGTACAGTATACTTATTCTCTACCCCTTCCCCTCACTAGATAATATGCTCCAGAAAGGTGAAGATTTTTTTTTTATATTCACTAAAATATCCCTAGCACTTAGAATGGTTGATACTAGGTGGTCAAAATAAATTGGTTGAATCAGAAAAATGAATTTATGAATGAATGAGTGAGGCCAAAAGGACGAAGCTACACCTCAAGGCTCATCTGAGATAGGCCTGCAGACTAGCAGACCCTGCTATAATCAGAGCAGATGCCGGGGACTCTCTTCTCAATCCAGAAAGAAACTAGAGTTCAGGCCAGCCATGTTTAAGAACAGCAGCGCACAAATAAAAGCTAACAGCCCATATGGGAGAGGAGTTTGCCTTGCTTAATGACTTGGCAGCAAAGTGAGCGTGGGAAGGGGAAAAAGGACAGGGGAAAAAAATCTAGTCTTGTTCAACCACCAGGAGGCAGAATGAAACATTAGTATGAAAGGAAAAAAATAAATAAATAAGAGTTAACTCTCAACTAATTTCCACGAAGGAATAAATCTACTTTGAAAGAATGGAGTAGGTTGCTTTTTACCTCCGGCTGTCTTCTACTTATTCATCAACTTTGCCTCAGAGGCTGAAAGAGATTGAGGATGTTGTCAATATGGGGTTTGACTGGGGTTGAGAATAATAGAAACAAGCAACTTGGCAAAGGACTTTAGATGAGAGCTTAAATTTGCACTTAGCTGAACCTTGAAACAATATGGCACCAAACTTAGAGATGACAAAAAGCAGGAAACAAAAAGAGGAGCTAAGTGATTTAAGTTAATTCTTTTTATTAAAAAAAAAAGATAATGGTAAGAAGATAAGAACTTTGTTTTCCTAACAAATGAATTTTAACAATTAGTACTGTTATTAACATGTCATGGTCTCCCTAGGTCCCAACAGGAAATGGAAAAAGCCTTTAGCAGAATTAACCTAGTCTTTGAGGAGAAAACACATTTGAAGTTTTTTATTCTATTAACTTGGAAAAGAAACCCCACTATTCTCCTGAGCAAAACCAAGGCTTATTTGAATAAAGGGGAGACTTTGGGGCTTCCCTGGTGGCGCAGTGGTTGAGAGTCCGCCTGCCGATGCAGTGGACGTGGGTTCGTGCCCCGATCCGGGAAGATCCCACGTGCAGCGGAGTGACTGGGCCCGTGAGCCATGGCCGCTGGGCCTGCGCATCCGGAGCCTGTGCTCCGCAACGGGAGAGGCCACAACAGAGAGGCCCGCGTACCGCAAAAAAAAAACAACGGTGAGACTTCGTTTATTCAAGCTTTCAGGCATATTTAGTAGAACCAAAGAGACTCCTAAGAAAAAACCCACCCTGAGAAATGAGAGGCCGACTCCACTCTTGATAAAACCCTCACTATCAAATCCTTGATTTTGGAAGCACGGTGTAATTATGGAACAAGAGAAATAAAGTAACTCTCCATTTTTGAGAACTTATATGCTAAGGTTTTTTTACATGGGTCTTCTCATTTTTATCCTACAAGAACAAGGCAGTCCTCATTACCACTTAGCAGACGAGAAAGCTGTTGCCTACTGACAGAGGTAGGTAGACTGGGGTCACACGGCTAGCAATCAGTGGAGTCCACCGCAACTGAAGCCAATTTGACGCCAAAGCTCTTTTTCCTCTATATGAAGAAATAAGGGGGCCAAAAACTGCATTCCTCAGCAATACAGAGGGGGCTAGCAAGGCTGAAATCCAAAGGTCTCCACGTATTAGTAAGGTAAGACTTCTATAAATCCAGGTCTAAAGCTCTGAGTGTTTCATCCCGAATCAACTTTGTGGAAAGGCATTCCCCAGTCATGGCTTGTGGAAGACTTGCATCCTTTCCTACCAAATAAGCAGGCAATGTAGGTAGAAGTAGATAAAGATATCTGGAGACACACACACACACACACACACACACACACACACACAAGCAGAAACTGGTTGTTAAAAATCCCCCATTGGCAATCCATTCCTTTCTTCTTTTTACACTTAAATTATTTTTCTCGCAGCAAAAATAATAAAGGAATCATTCAATAATTAAAGTTAAAACCATAACCTCATCACACAAAGGCAAATACTTCTAGTTTCTTCCTGTGATATTTTAAATAGTTTTCATCATACTGTACTGTTTCCTGCTATTTGCTCAACATATGACATAAGCATTTTCTTGCCATTAATATTCTACAGGTTTATAATGTTTATAATTTTATATGAAAAATGAAAACATTTTGTAAATGTAATTTTAAGATGTAAGTAACATACCATCATGTACATGTCATCATTTACTTAATTCCCTAAATGTTAGTCATTTAAATTGTTTCCATTTTTTCTGATTATAAACAATAAAGATTAATTCCTTTGACTTAAAGTTTAGCATTCTACAATTACTCAAATGCCTTAGGAAGGCTGGAATATAAAATCTGATGACCTACCTGCACATTGAGAGAAGGAATTTGCCATGTGTTTTCTTGGAAGTGGTTTTTAAATGGGGTGGGTGTGAAATGGGAGGGTGTGGACTGCCTGGCAGTTGGAGAGAGGGGCTCCCTGAGGGGGCAGGTGGCACAGAACAGAGAGGGTGGGCCAGCATAGCCCCCCCTCACAGTGCTGACCACCTGACTGCACCCTCACACAAACCACTGAGCAGAATACAAGTGACTCAACCCCCCAGAGAGCCAGACATCTTGAGCATGTCCAGGGAGTATAAGGCTAATTCTAAATTGTAGGACAAAGTAGATTCCTGTACATTAAAAAAAAGAACAGTGGTTGGGAAAAACTGTGATTCAGTCTCCATCAGAAGTCATATCATCCACTAGAAAAGGTATTTTCCAAATGGTCACAGAGCTCCTTTAAGAAGGTTCTGAGTTCATTTGTATCATTTCTTTTCAGATTCTGCATATAAGTGATATCATACAATATTTCTCTTTCTCTGTGTGACTTACTTCACTTAGTATGATAATCTGTAGGTTCATCCCTGTTGCTGCAAATGGCATTATTTCACTCTTTTTAATGACTGAGTAATATTCCATTGTATATATGTACCACAACTTCTTTATCCATTCTCTGTCAATGGACATTGAGGTTACTTCCATGTTGAAACATTCTCGATAGATATATTCACCTCTTAAAGATGTAGAGGAGATGCAGTATTTAAAAAAACAAAGAGAATGGAGTTGGAGGGTGTGTAATTTCAGAAGCCAATTTCTGAAGGCAGCCCACAACCTTTTCTGAAGATGGGATTAAGAAGAGATTGGACAATACTATTTCATGTCTGGTTTTAAAAGTGGGGAGGCAGCTAGAGGCAGATGCAGAGTTAAGGGGAAAGATGTCCTTTCACAGAACTATTCTATAACAAAGTGTTTGTGAAGCCTCTCAGTTTATATGCCTTTTCTTTTAAGTCCCAATGTAATTAAATCAGGTCAGCAATAACAAAATATCATAAATAATTTTAGTGTGTAATATATGCTGACAAATGCTATTAAGGAGATGGCTGCAATAGACAGGGAAATATTTCGTATGACTTCATCTGAATGTTATATTGTTAAGGAAATTCAATAATGAGTTGCACTTTAGTTATTCCCATGAAGTGACTTATCTAAATGATTTTAAAATCACGACCAGAAGTACTTAAAGAATTTCCAAACTGCTTTTAGGGAGGACTTGCTGACTTTATCAAGTTTATACAAAATATTCCAGGTATAAGAAAAAATATGTACATAGAATTCTTACTACTACTGATGCATGGTTCACTGGTCACCTTTTAAAATAGGTTTACCACACTTCCAATGAGTTTTTATTCTGTTTAGTTCTAACTAGATGACAACCATCTAACCATCTGTCTTGGAATTTCCATGACAGTTCTAATTACATATTTTCCATGTCAGTCCTTCCAAACCATATATTGGCCTAGATATGTCAATGTAATGGTGTCAAGACTCCTCTTATAAGATGATTCTCCACTCTTGAAAATGACACAAAAATCCTTTGTCAGACTATATTCGATTTCTTATTTGAAAAATATTATCACTCCATTGGTTTTATGAAAAAAGCCGAATTGATGGTATCTGCCTTTAAAAATATGTTCCACATTCCCTCTGTCACTCAAACCTTAGGTTTCCACCCCTATTGTGTACTTTAATATTCAAAAAAAAATTAAAAATATACTATTCATTGACAATGTGCAGTAGGGAGGCAATGAGTTAGAGATACATGGAATTATCATTACCTGCAAGACTGGCATCATTATCACAATAACATTACTAAAAAACATAATAGGCACAGTTCCTGTTCTAAGTGATTTATCTGCTGTGCCTGCATCACTGTGCTTTTGAAGACTAAGTGTAGTATTGTATGTCGGAGGCCTCTGTTCATTCACTCTTGCGTGTAATCGTTTTACAAATATTTATTGAGTATCTTCTTTGTGCCAGGCTTTGTATGATGTACTGAATATACAACGAGAACAAAACAGCCACGATGTCTATGCACAGGGAACTTAACAGCTGGTCAAAGATGACACTGAAGCTGAAACATGAAGGATACAAGAGAATTAGCCAAGCAAAGGGAAAGCAGAGGGGCAAGCAAGGAGAGGCAACAGCATGTGGAAAGATCCTGAGCAAAGAAAGTGCTTGAAATAGTCAAGAACTGAAACAAAACACATGTGATAAAGTAAAGTGAATTTGGGGACACTGGCATGAGGACGGAAAGGGTCTAAAGGTCTTATGGAATTAAACAAGGTCTAAAGGTCTTATGGAATAGCTTGGATTTTACTTTAAGGTGATGGGAAGGAAGTACTGTGCTTCCATCAGAGGTGTGAAATGACAAGATATATATTTTAGAAACATCACTATGGCTGCTCTGTGGAGATTAAAGAAGGATAAGAGTAGAAGCAGATCGGGATGGTAAATCATCTATTGTGCTTATCAGTATTTGTTTTCTTCTTCTTTGAAGGACAAAGAAGACAGTCACTTCTTGGCTCTGTAGTAGTTTGATTGGTCCATGTGACTGATCTGGTGGAGGGGCCATGAACCAAAGTGATATGAAGCACTTATGAGCCCAAGTACAGAGCTGAGTGTGAGTCCTCTGTGTGTTTCCCCTCCTACCCCAGCAAGCACAGAGGTGTGTGCTCCATGCGGGTCATCTCCTGGAAGTTGGAAACGCTCTCATTCTGGGTCTTTAGTAACCGCAAGGAGAAGAGATGGCTCCCATCCACCCCATCTGTCACCTACTAATCCACACCAGACTGTAGCACGAACGAGAAATAAATGTTATGTTAAGCACTCTGAGATTTCAGCACCACTTTGCTACCTCAAGCTGGCCTAACCTATTCCGACAAAAACATGGGGATAAGAGCCCTCAGTTTTGCAGGTGTGAGAGAGTCAATATAGTGACAGATGTAAGAGCAAATCACAGCAGCAAGGACATAGCAGATACTAAGAACAGGGCAGCTAGAGACTATTATTATTGACTCTGTCGATTCTAGTCTCAGTTCTGTTATAACTAACTCTCTGGACTTTGGGTGACCCCTTCAGCTTTCTGAATCTCGATTCCCTGCCCTTCTGAATGAGAGATTTGTACTGTATCTCCAAAACTGACAACCCAGGATTCTAAGCCGATAGGATAAAAATGCAGGGGAGTTCATGGTAATTTGAAAATCTGGACAATACTTTCCCTTTCTCTTCTGTCATCCAGCAGAATAAGCATATTCTTTGGATACCAGGTCAATAGATAAGTGGCCCCAGGAGCCAGGACACTAATGCTCTCCTTTGCATAAGGAAAGAAGTGAAATAATTCAGAATTCTTCTAAGTCCATCAAACAAATCCTTAATTTCTCTGGAGATTTACAAGCCCAGTAGCTAACACGGGAAAAGAAAGGCACTGATTCTTCTAGCTAAGACGGGTCACAGGTGTTGATAAATTACCGCTAAGAGATTTTCCAGTTTTAACTTCTGTCCTCTTCTGAGAACTGCCAGATGAATCATAAAACCCCCAGAACCACTGACTTGGACTGCCAAATGAGAAGGAAGTTTGGGCGTTCTCCATGTCCTGGACATTTCTGTGAGCAGACAGTGCATGTAATCCATTTATGTGACAACATTTCTCAGAAAATCAGGGCTCTGGCTCCAAAGCTGCCACTAACTAGCTCTGTGATTCTGGACAAATAACTCTACTTCCTCCATGACTCAGGATCCTCATGTGTAAAATGGTGATAGTAATACCCGCCTTATGTATCTCCTGGGGTTGCCCTAATGATCAAATGAGATGGAATTGAAGTGAATGTCCTTTGAAAAGCATACTCTGCCTCATGGATGCACTTGAAAATCATCGATGCATTGTTGTTATTATTGCTATCATGATCTTCCCTGCTCCAAGATCATTCATCTCAAGAGATCGAGGACCAACAAAGAAAAAGAAAGAAAAAAAAAAAAGAAAAGCACCCCCAACGCCTCCCTTCTCTGTTTGATGCATGATGTGGCTGTGACGGGAGTCTGCTGACTTGAAAATGTAAACAGCCTCTTCCCACTGAGATGATTTTCCTTATACAGAAAGAAACAACTGTTTTTTTTTTTTCTTTCTTAATGCATATGAATTTCTATTCTCCTGAGAGATCCTAACTGCTTTATCTCTGTAATCAGTTTACCTTCTCAGGTGCTTGCTATTCACTGAATAAACTCACTAAAGTAAGTATCTATTCCTCAGATCTCATGGGAGTCTAGTCGACCATTTTACCCAATTCTCAACCCCAGGGACACTGGTTGACATAAAATTTTAAAACAAGCCAAAGGAATTGGAGACAATGGTCTACAACGCAAGCACACACCTAAGGCATGCTATGAGGTCAATGAGGTGGGGAGGTGCGGAGGGGTACTTGGTGGGGTGCCTTTGTCCAACAATCTAAGAGGCGCTATAAAAATCCTCCTTCCTTAGGAAGCTTCTGTCTTTGGGGTTATAAGTCTTTTCAGACGTCCAGAGTTCTGTCTAGTGACACAAATACATAGGAGAGTGTATCTGAAATTATTAGCTAAAACCTTGGATGGACTTACTGAGAGCTTCCTGAGAGTAAGCTTTAACCTGGAGCTTTAACCAAAAATAAGGGGGTGCATGTGTGGGGAGGGGCAGAAAAGGACAGAGAGATTATAAAGAAAATAGAAACTTTAGAGTTAAATTACAGCGATCTAATCAAGTAATTACAAAAATGACATAATTGCAGCCCAAAGAGGTTAAAGAGTTAATTAGCAAGAAACCAAAATTACCTCAATCCCAGGCCAATATGGGAATTTCAAATCAAAATGGCTCCAATAATTACAGAAGTGGGGAAAATATCCCCTTAAGAGAAAAAAATCTCATCTGGTGGCGGCTCTCAGTTTCAATATTATCATAGCAGGAAGCATTCTACTATGTGTCAGATAGTATACAGGATATGCAGCATAGAAAAACAGGGCAGCTCTAATAAGGCATGGAAGTGCAGGCAATTCCTGTCAATATAGGTAGTATGGGGCAGAGTCCTCAGGAAGTATGGAAAAGGAACTCCAAGCCCAGCTATGGGAGGACTGGTGAGAGATTCCTGGAGGTACCCAAGCAGGTCTTGAAGGATGTCTCCAGAAAAGGGTGAACATAAGTACACAAATATACAAATGTGTGCGATCTCACTGAAGTGCCTGGTGCCAGGAAGGCCATAGTGAAAAATGAGGTTAAAGAGACTTCGTTGGAAGGGTATCTTTCAGCTCTCTCCATGCTGCTCTAAGTTTGGACTTGATGAAAGCAATAAGGATTCATTTGGGAGTTTTACAGAAGAATGTAACATGGTCATATTTGTATTTCAGAAAATTCAGTCTGGCAGAAAGGAAGGGGGTGAATTTCAGGCGTGTGCTGCAGGGAAAACACCGTAGGCACTGATGACATTAATTCATACGTCGGGGCTCACAAAGTGGAGGTCACCCCAGTGGCCCGCCCGTGTCACAGATCCAAACCCCAGTCAGCCTGCACTTATGGGAAACACCTCACTGTCAAGGAAACCTCATGTATACCAATCACAAGTCTCCAACTCGGCTTTAGCTAACAGAGAATAGGACCCGCTAACCTTCTAGTCAGATTCCTGACCTCCTAGCCAATCATTCTGTGTCCATATTGCTTCTTCTAACAGTCTATAAAACACTCCTGCCCAAAATCTATCAGGAGGAGTACCCCACTACTTATGAGGCTCTGTACTCCTCAACCCATGGACTGCTTCCCCCTGAATAAAGAATATTAAACTCATTACTAAATCATTTTAGTTTTGTCACTGGACAGAACAAATGCAGGAGATATTCAGAAGGTTAAATCATCTAAATTTGGTGAATGCTTGGATTGGGGAGTGGTGAGACAGGGAGTGATTAAGGGCAAGTCCCTAGTTTAGCAATTCTTTTAACATTGGGGGAAAAAATAATGATTAGCTTAGAGAATATTTTAATTTGTTTACATCATATTCTAGTGCTACAGTGAGGGGGAAACTACTAAGATATGAAGGAAATGAAGAGGTAGAGAGGTAACCTGCTTTCCCCAATCTAGCTAGTATTCCCCATTTTTACCCAGTAGTTTTAGTGCTAGAAAGCTTGACTATCCTAAATATAATAAGGAAAGGGTGTCTTAATAGTCAAAAGAATTGTCTTAGAGTTATGGAAGCAAGATGATGTTACTCTTCACTTAATAGAAACCAGGAGATATTTGTTGAATGGGTGAAGGCTTAACATTAAAATTACACCAGCTGAGCTATGGGTTAAGATGGTAGATTAAACACAGCATTTAATGCTGCTCCCTCATGAAGCCCACTGAATTTATAGTAAAGGATGAAACCCACACACACAAATGCTGGGACAACAGGAAAGGAGATATTAGCAAAACAATTTTGGAAGCTGAAAAGCAGATGAGCAAAAAGTAACTTAGCAGAACTGAGAAAGTCCAATCCTAAGTCAGTATTGAGGAAAACTGAGAACCAACACAAGTTATATCATGGGATCCTCAAGGGGGTAAAAAAAATGCCAGTCCCACGCAATTTTTGAACTGCAAGTTTGGGAGAGAGGCAGCAAGGGAGCAGGAAGAAGCTAAGTAAAGAGGAGGTATGGGTGAAGCAGTTTGAGAATCAGGTAAATCACTATTTCTCATTCACCCCAGCCCCATGATCCTGGGAGATTTCTGTCACAGCATAAAATTCTGGAAGCTTATTCCCTTAGAAAATAGTAAAACACAGGGTCTCTGGGGACAGCAATACAGTTAAGAGTGTGGATACTAACCTAAAAACAAAGGAAATAAGTCACAAAAATGCTGACTGTTGCAACCCCAAGTCTGTTCCCTGAAGAGTCTGGGCAGTCAGATTTCCACTGCTGCCTGCGAGTGGGAGAGTGTTTTCTGGAAATCTGACCGGCACAAGAAGGAAGTTTCAAAGATACTGAGCATTCTCCTAGGCAGGAGCTCAGTGTTGACCACCTACCAGGCAATCAGATTCACATAACCTTCTTAGTATCCCATTCTCAATCATCAACAAAAACCAGGTTTACCAGGCATCAGCGTTAAAGGAAAACTTCTAAGTTAGAGAAGACCCTCTCACATGGAATACAGAGATCAAAGTGACAAACAATATAAAATCAACTTGGAGAAAATAGAGACAACGCCAAAAGAAAAAGAAAAGGAAACGTTTATAGTCTCAGAAAGATAATACAGACATGAAAGAAGCACAGAGATAAAATACAAGAAAAACATTCATGTAAGTTAAAAAGAGTTCTTAGTAATACAAAACATAAACAGAAAATAAAATGGAAATCTCAATACAAGAATTATAAGACAAAGGGAATATACCATAAAGTAGAGGAAAAGAGATGAAAAATAGAAAAGTAGAAAATTGGTTGATTACATCCAAATAATAGAGTTCTAGAAAAAAAAAAACAAAATTACAAAAACAGGAGGGAGAAAATCATCAAGAAAATAATTCAAAAAAAGTTCCTGGAAATGGATGACCAGAGTTTTCAGATTTAAAGGCCTCATGAATGCCCAGCACAGTGGAATCACAAATTTGTATAAGCTTCAAAAGAGGGGGAAAGAATAAACTTAGCAAAGAAAAGAGGCTGGAAATGACTGCAGTTTTCTCAACAAGCACCCTGAAAGCAAAAAACATTGGGAAAATGCCTTTAACATTCTGAAGGCAAGTTATTTCTAATCTAATAAAAATTACTATGATGCTATTATAAAGACATTTTCAAACATGCAAGGTTAAAAAATACTTCCCTCTCATTCTTTTTCATTAGGTTACTACAGTATGAGTTCCACCTCGTACCAAAATAAAAAAAAAAAGGGGAGAGAGAGAGAGAAAATAAACCAAAAAAGAAGATGACATTGTAAAATAGGTTATTCAAAACAGGAGAAAGGATGAGATAATCCATTAGGGAATCAAAACGTATTACCTCCATAGGACTGCTGTGCAATAGCTTTGGTGGGCAACTAGTAGGGTTTAGACAGTGCATCCCAAAAGACAGACACCCTGAGGGCTGTCATCTCTAAGATGCCAATGCCATCCTCCTACTTTTTATAAGAGAATAAAATGCCCAGGTAAGCCTGACCCTCATTTGTAGCTGGTCTTGGTTTATCTTGACAATGTGCTGATGCATTTTCTGTTCTTCACACTGCCATACATCCTAGATCAGTTGAAGACGCTCATTTTGCTTTACACAAATGTTCATCTTTGACCCACTCCTGAGAGCTATAGGTAGGGCATGATGCATTCAGAAGTAGAAAATAACACAGAGCCACCCAGTCCCCTTGTCATATTCCTGTGGGATGCCTAGTATCTGGTCCATACCTTAACTCTGCCACATGCCCTGCAGAAGATACATGTCAATTTTACTACAGTAAAGGTGAAGCCACGTGATTACTCAGACTCCATTCAGTTTATCTTCCCTTGAGAGGCTTCATGTAATAGTGGCAATATTCTCCTTTCCTCACATAGCTACTCAAACTTCAAAAATAATCTACATTTTACTTGCAGATATTTACACTGGTGATAACATCAAAAATAAAGCAAGGAGATAACTGCCAAAAGTCAGGGTAGCGAGTACTTCTGGAGGGTGGAACAAGAAGATGCAATGATGCAATCAAGGAGCGGCACACAGGAAGCTTCTAAAATGTTGGCCATATTCTAATTCTTAAGGTCAGTAGTGGATGGATAAGTGGTTGCTTTATTATTTATAAACTGTGCATATGTTTTATACACTATCTATGTAACATATATCATAATCTGTAAAAGTAAAAATAAACACATATTTTTCAAAGCTCTTTGCTTTTGGATCCAACTGATGAACATTTATTTGCTTGTATTTTACATAATAAATACTTATTTGCTCACCATTGTCAAAAAAGAGGTTATGTGTGACATACACAGCACATTGTAGAAGTCTTCATAGAGATTCCTGAAGACAGCAGTATTTAGAGAAGGCTTCCAAGAGTGAGTGGAGTCCATGAGGGAAGGCAGGGTGTGGTTGTCCTCTCCATGCAAGTATCACAGTTTGTTTATTCTTCTCCTCCACCCCAATGCCAAGTATAGTGCTTAGAATATAGAAGGAGCTCAATACACACTGAGCAGCTGGATGTATCTGAGGAAAAAGCATACCAGTCTGCAGCAAGAACGCAGTCTGCTCTGATACTGTAGCTGTCTTCTTGCTTCCCCCTCTAGACTGTCTTTGTCCCAGCTTCCCAGAATTACTGAACGACAAGTTTCTAAAATGAGGTTTCATTTAAATCATATCCGCTTTTTATTAATTGACATGAGTAATTTATTCTGGAACAGATATTCACATCATGTAAAAAATGAATAATACAGGTTCCCCAGTAGTTCTCACTGGCCATCAGTGGTTTTCTCACCATACAGCTAAATTGGATGATTCAAAAAAATATTTTTCTTGTTTTGTTGATTCTACAAAACTTAAGAATTGATACTATAATTATGCCCTTAATGGTCTTGTGGGGTTTTTTTTTTTTGATATCTTATTGAAGACAGAACTTCCACAGATGCTTCTGCTGCAATCATTATATGAAAGTGATGAGCTGAGGTCAGCAGAGTGACTTGGAAGAAACCCTGGAGGGGATTTGAGTAGTTGAGTTATTGGCTTGTGCTCTGAGGTTTTATTGCGGATGCTCATGAAAAATGGAATTGAAGACCTGCCACTGACCTCAGAGCAGCTAAATGTTTTTGAATGAGCCCCCTTTCTCTGACTGTGGACTATGTTTATTCCCAAACTCCTCAAGTGAGTTTTCAGTTTAACTCACAGCAGATTGTTTACATAATAATCATAGAAGGCTACTTTCACTGCCTTTACTGCCTCACTCATACGGCCTTTGTTTTATTTGTGTGTGTGTTATTCTGGCTGGCTTTAGCTAGTGATATGTCTTCTTTATTATACATCCAATAGATATTTATAAAATGGCAATCATGTGCCATGAACTGTGCAAGATGCTATGAGTCAAATTATGAGAAATAACACATTAAACACTCCCCCCCAAAACGCACTCAAACTTATTTGACATTAAAAAAATGACGCAAATATATTATACTCCACAGTAACTGCTTTGAAGCAAACATGTAGACCAATGTTCTAAACGTGTCTTATATTAACTGGAGAAGCAAATTCCTCTGGCCAAAGTGGAATGAAGTTTCAAGAACAGCTTTCCCTGTGAATCAAACATCTAAGGTAAAATTGCAGGGGAGGGATGGGATAAGGCAAGAAAAGAGAGAGGAAGTCCTGAGGAGAGGAGAGAATTCGGGAAGGTGTTCAAAGCAGGAAGTCACCTGGCAGTTCAAGGACCTGAAAGAGAACAACATAAGTGGAGCCCGATGAGTGAGATAAAGCAACAATGAAGACAGAGGCAGGGGCCCATCATACAGGCAGTGGGACCACATTAGAGTCATTTCTCTCTATCTTAAGGGATCCCATGATATAACTTGTGTTGGTTCTCAGTTTTCCTCAATACTGACTTAGGATTGGACTTTCTCAGTTCTGCTAAGTTACTTTTTGCTCATCTGCTTTTCAGCTTCCAAAACTGTTTTGCTAATATAGCCACCTTTCCTGTTGTCCCAGCATTTGTGTGGGTTTCATCCTTTACTATAAATTTAGTGGGCTTCATGAGGGAACAGCATTAAATGCTGACATCATTGCACCAGGCAGAATGTGAGGCATCCTCAAGCCTCCGAGGGCAAGGGGAGCAGAAGTTTAGCAGAGCCTGAGAAGGGCTGGAGGAAGTAGAATTGGGACCAGCTGACAGGGCAGGTGATGGAGATAAATATCCTGATCTTTCCCCTTCCTGATGCTGCTCTATTGCCAATGCTTCCCCAGCCAGACCTACCTGAAGAGCATAGGTGAAGGTCAAGGCAGAACATGGCAGATAAGGGCCAAGAATTGATCTAGGGAGAGGGTTGTGAACAGAGAATAACAAGCCCAAATAGTTAGCGTTTTCCTACAGTTATGCACTTTTGAAGATAAACAGAAGTGAATGGTTTGGAGACATATCTAGGAGGCAAAATCAATAGGCCTGATGCTGAATTCCTGGTGGGGGTGAGGAGGAAAGAGGGCAAAGATTTCTCCTCAGGTTCTGCCTGGTGCAATGATGCTGCAGTGAGATAGCTGCTGATACTCTTGACAAAGATAAGAAATCCTAGCAGAGGAAGGGTGGGTGTGGTGGTATTCAGAGTGGGTTCAGCTCTCAACCTGCTAAATTTTAAGTATATTTGAGACCGTCTAGTGTGGATATTAAATAACCTTTTGGTACTCTCAAATCCATATGGACCATCAGGCTACAGTGAGTCCCACAGGTGCAGCCCTTGATCATGGCCAACCACACCATGAATCCAGGGCATCAGTTACAAGGGGAGAAGGAGAGAACGTGGATATATTAGAACATACCCTGTGCTGACCTTCATCCTAGAGTTTGAGTTGATCATCCGGCTCTGTCTAGGCAGCCTTATCCCTCACAGAGAACCAGGGAAAGAGTAGCTACACCCTGTAGCAACAACACTCCCACAAAGTAATTGAAAGTTGATTTTCTAAGGTATTTTGCCTGAGGATAGAATCCCAAGCACTTCTGACTACCGGACATAAAAAGTAATTCTCTCCCATTACCTGTGAACTCACTGGCTTGTATTTCCACAAGATCCCAGAGGCACTCAGATGGGTCCCTTAGCTGGTATCTACTCTCTAGCTACTTCTCTGTAGTGCCTGTGCTTGTGAGGATGGAAGGTGGCCATTCCATTGCCCATGCCCTGGGATGAGAATGACCCAGCTGGTGCTGGATGTGTTCCCCTTTCCCAGGCTCATTTTCAAGGCAGTTTCTGATATAATCCCCCTTCGCATTGACACTACACCTTCCATTTCTGAAGGCTTTACCTCTTTACTGTTTGAGATTAGTTTCTAATTGTTGGTCTTCTAACTAGGCGCCCTGTATATCCAGAATTTCTGCTAATATCTTTCTAATTCCTCCTTCCCCAGAATCAAATGCCCTTCTTTCTTTGTGCAGCATGATGTCAGCACCATAAAGCCTGAAACAGTAACTTCTTGCTCATAATTTAGAGACTAAATTAACACATAATTACCATGACTGAGAAAACAAGAACAACCGCACCAGACAACAATTCTTCCCATGGTACCAGTGCAGGACGTTAGGGAATATTCCCATTTGGATTGAGATTTTGATAAAAGGTAGATTGGTGGAACATGATAGGCTATAAGCCATCATGTTCTGTAAACCATCTGCGCTTTAGGAAACTTTTTTTTTATTGAGGGAAACAGGGCATTATTGAAAAATTACCTGGCTGAAACAATGCTTCCAGGATCTAGTGAACCCACATTTTACACAGAGCTAGTCATAGAGTGGACAATCAATAAACTCTTGTCTAAAGATTGATCTCACAACCATAACCGTATCTCATTCCACGTGGTAAGAGCTATGATAGAGGCAACCACAGAATCCAAAGGAAGCCCTAAAAAGGGACCCCCAACTCAAACTAGAGAAAGGGGAGTGTAGCTGTGGATCATTTCCCGAAGTAAATATTCTAAAGGGTGGGAAGATGATATAACATCAAAGGGGGACAGTCATAGGAAAAGTGAACAGCCATCCACAGCTTGGGAAAGATAACTGCATCAGTATAATTGAAAATAATGTCCACTTATCCCTGAGACAAAAAGGCACATAAACGTCTTTTCCATGGGATATCTTAGATTATCATAATTATACCTCATTCATAGAAATAATGCTTGTGGTAGCAGATTTCAAATTGTCTTGTGATTTTTTATTCTCTCTACTCTCTCCCCAACTTTAGGAATCCAAGCAGTGATTGTGAAAAGGAAACAAGATCATATAAAAGAAACAGGAGAATTTACTCCCTTGGCTATCACTGTGCAACCCCTCCTCCAATTGCCAATGAAGAAAAGGGAAGACAAGGGAGGAACCCATATTTTCTTGTTGACCAACGTAAACTACCCTTGCTTCCGTGATTCTATGTAACGATATGACTGAGGTTGAGGGATGCAACTTAAGGTATATTGTTAGGTCAGCTCTCCCCTTGGCTGGCACACCAACCAGTGCCCCACAAATGATGAATAAGCACTGTTCACAATCGGATTACTATCACGGTTTGCCAAAGAGCACTCCTCTCGGGCAATAAAATATGACTTTGTTTTCAGTGTCAGACATGATTAAGTTAAACATGTGAAAATTCCTAACCTTATTGATTTCTCTGTATTATGCTCATGTTTCTCATGCTTTTCAGCACCTTATTCATGCTTAAAATAGAGGGAGACACTTGAAAGGACAGCTACTGTTTAAGAGTCCAAGAGAGGATAGGCAGGGAGATGTGGAACAGTGCTTCATGGGAAAGGTATAGACATAAGATGCTAAAGAGTAGTAGAAAGACTACTGATTTTGCCTTTTTTTCAGATCTGACTATTTACTAAATAAAGACAGCTCCATGGAGATGAACATAAAATCATACAGCAGGAACAGACCCGAGAAATAGGTTAACTTCATTTTACAGATGAGATGCAGGGCATTCAATGTAATGATGGGAACCACCCCCGAATCACATAGTAATTGATAAAATCAAAACTCAAATCTAAGCTTCTTGGTTCTGAAACAAGGTCACTTTCATGAGATTTTGTGCAATCTTCAACACCTCTAAGTCTCAGTTTCCTCATCTGTTAAATGGAGAGAATAACATATATCTCATAGGGTTGTTTTGGAATTGAATAATCATAATACAGGTAAAATTTCTTAGCACAATGCTTTTCATGTAGTACCCAATCAATACTTCCTGTTTTTATTGTATTATAATACTAATACATGCTTTTCTTCAATATTGTTCTTAGGAGATGGTCTCCTGAAAAGTCAGCAATCAAATGTATAATGACTCAAACATACTAAGAAGTGCCCATTTGTCAGATAGGTATTTGCCACTAAGATGCCTAAAATCCTTCCCTTAAGGGATATTTCTCTGGTTAAACGTGTGAAGATTCCTAACCTTTTCGATTTCTCTGTATTATGCTCATATTTCTCATGCTTTTCAGCATTAATCTCTCCCCAAAATACATTTTTACAATGGGAACATGTTTGAATTAATGCACCAATATCTATGTGTCTAAGTTGAACTGATTATTTTATTCTAGTAGAGTATGAAACAAGAGGGACTAAAATTTTTAGAAAGTTAACTTATAACATACAACTCAAAAGGGGAGGATGAGATATTGCTAATATATAAGCAAACCTTCCACACACATGCTAGGTAGGTACACTGGCCCTTCGCAGTGGACTGTGAATTCTATGTTCTTATGCTTGGGCCTCGTCAGAGCACAAATGAGGCAATGGGCAATTCTGGAAGGCCACACTTCCAACTGTATTGGACAATACTCCGGACAATACTTCCAAGAAGACTTCCAACAAAGTCTCCAGAGGAGGAAGGAATGGGATTAAAGAATTGAGAAGTTACATAATATGAGAACAAGTTAAAGCATCGGGGTATATTTAGGAAGAAAAGAGGGAAGGGTAGAATGGACATGATTGCCTCTCTCCAATGTAGAAAGGATTCCATCAAGGCACCGTGCATCCTCTCAGGATGCCAGGGCAGTCATTCACCTCTTCTTCTAAATTCCCTATGTTTTTTCTTTGCTAACATTTATTACAGCAAAACCTGATTGTTTATGTCTTTTTTTTCTCATTAGGTTTTAAGCTGGAACCATGTCTGCTTTACCTTTGGATTCTCATTATTAAGACAGCATTTGGCATATAAATCTTTTTGTTGAGTGAACAAATAAACTATCCTGTATAACTTCAAAGAGCAGAACTAAGACCATGGGTGTAGTTCTCAGAGAGATATTTCAATTGCATAGCAGGAAAACATCCTTAATGCTTAGAATCACGCAACAGTCTGTATTAGCAGTTCATGAAGAAAGAAGCATCATCAGTGGCTCTTCCATAAGGAATGTAGGCTCCTGCACTAGGCTGGGAGGTTGCATTAATGACTGCTAAGATTAGTTCAGGCTTTTAAATTTTTAACTGGAATAAAGAGCCCCTACCTGGCCTCAGTGTCATTTTCTTTCCTCTCCGATCCATCTTCCACATTTCTTTAAAAAGTATTATGCTACCACACACATGCCATCTTCACCTATATTTCTTGAAAAGTCGCTGGGTCTCATTGCCAACACCAGCATCTGTCAAAACATGTTTTTGTAAAACGCCAATCCCACGGGATGGTCAATAAAAAATGGGTCCCATTGTAAAATAAATTTGGAAAATGCCACATTCTAGTCTTCTCTTCAAGACTTGAGACTATGGTACTCCTTTACATACATGTTACAGAGACATTGGTATATCCCAAATAGGGCACAATTTCAAACTGGTTTTTTCTAGTCTCATCTGAATCCAAGATAATGTTTTCTTTCAATTTCAACATCACCCCCTGAGTGCCCATGTTTCTCACCTACTGTTCTTGGGGCTTAAAAGTTTTCAAACTGTGATTTGAGATATGGCATCTCAGTTGAGTTGGATCATTGGGGAGGATGGGGAGAAAAGAGGATAGGATGAGTTGTGCAGAGTCTCTGGAGGACATCAAGCAACACTTAATAGCTTAGTAGAGTGACCATCTGAGGTTATTGTGACCTCACACCTGGCACCATGAATAATAACTTGAGGCTAACGTCACTTCCACAAAGCTCAACAGCGTACTTTCTTCCCCAAAAATCTAGCCGTCTCCACCCTCCTGTTCTCTCCACAGAGGTCCTTTCCTCTCCTCTTCTTAGTGAAATACATTTCCTAGGCACTGTCATCTGTAAGCCATAAGAAAGGATAATAAGGGATTGATCAGTGACAGGGAAAGCTAACATCAAGTGCAGCTATCAATACCCTACAGGTGACACTGCTGGGACCCTGCCCAAACGCCATTTACCAGGCAGATGCACCCAGACCTGAGCTGCTGTGAGTGTTGGCTAACAGCCCGTAACTGTCCTCTTTGCCAGAGAATCACCCTCCAAGGAACTAAAGCACCTAACTCCAGAGTCACACCTCTATTTATCCCTCCCTCTATGTAGCCAGTGACTGACTGAAGAGGTGCAAGAGACCAAGCCCTGGCCTCAAGGTGGGAGCCAATTCTGTGGTTCAATGTATGCTCCAGAATTCCATGTAGGATCAGACTGAAGCCACACTCAAGCTGGGACTACATCTTTGCTTAACTTCCCCATCTTGCTTCTCTCACACCCTTGCCCTTAAGAGCACTCACTCAATAAATCAGCCCAAATTCCTGTAGCAGGCTCTGCTTCCAAAATATCCAACCTAAGACAGCACCAAAAGACCAATCACAGGGCTCAATTCTCTCCAAATATTCTGAATCCTTAAAAAGCATTCTTCATGGCTTTCCCTTTCTTCCTCCTTCTGTCATATATCTGCCTTTACAGCCGTGGAGTGTTTACTGTATTTCCACAAAGAAGAGCTATGCCTAGCTCCTCAAAATAGAACCATCCTGATAGAGCATCTTCCCACTCACTGCTTCTCCCAATTGCTGATGAATACATAATTATTTAAAATTATAACATAACATCAAATGTACCAGTACATTTATAACATTTATATTTGTTTCTATAATTATAATTCCCAGAGATTTTTTAGGCCCATTTATAAATGTATAAATTTTTAGTCATTATGTGTAAACAGATTCAATACCAGTGTACTGAGTTATCTAACTCGGTATTTTATTTGATTTATCTTGCATGGTTAAGGTCTTACATCAAGATTTAGTTTAGTTTAGTTTTGTTTTAAGAAGGGTTATAGGTGTTATAATCTTTGAGTGCTTGTTGGGATATAACCTATTTTTTTTTTTTTTTTTTTTTTTTCGGTACGCGGGCCTCTCACTGTTGTGGCCTCTCCCGTTGCGGAGCACAGGCTCCGGACGCGCAGGCTCAGTGGCCATGGCTCACGGGCCCAGCCGCTCCGCGGCATGTGGGATCTTCCCAGACTGGGGCACGAACCCGTGTCCCCTGCATCGGCAGGCAGATTCTCAACCACTGCGCCACCAGCGAAGCCCTAACCTTTATATTTAACAACAGTTTGGCTAGGTATAAAAATCTTGGCTAATAATTTCTGTCATTATTCTATACAGTTTCTCCCCTGTGTTCTGTGACTGAATTCTGCCATGAAGAATTTTAGACCAGCTTTCTTTTTTCTGACTGGACTCTCATAGAAACTTTGTTTTTATTCATTAGGATATGTTTCACATCAACTTTTCCTGAAACACAAAAAAGCCTTTTCTTCTTAACATTAAAATTCAGGTTTTAATTGATTTCAGGAAATGCTCTTTTATTGGGTATTTTAATTTTTTTCTGTATTATATTATTTTCTTTTCAAGTGTATCATTTATCATAATTTATATCTCCTTTGTTCAAACTTGCATATCTGTCAACATTATCTATAAACACTTCAGTCTCTATTTTTTTGGATTCTATTTTTTTCCTGTGATTATCTCAAATCTTTCTTCTATGCCATAGATGCTGTTTTTAGCATTAACTTTTTTTTTTTTTTTTTTTTTA
>NW_020185327.1:5783893-5864972 GCF_003031525.2 Neophocaena asiaeorientalis asiaeorientalis
CATGGCTCACGGGCCCAGCCACTCCGCAGCATGTGGGATCTTCCCAGACCGGGGCATGAACCCGCGTCCCCTGCATCGGCAGGCGGACTCTCAACCACTGCGCCACCATGGAAGCCCTAGCATTAACTTTTTAAATTTTTTTTTTAATGTGGTCACGATTTTTGATAGTTTTTTTCCTTCCATTCCATTTCTTTCTTAAGATCTGCCTACCTGTTTTTCCTCTCAATGTGATGTTTGTGTATCTTTTAATTATTCTCTTGGTATCTTTTCCCAAATAGTTTATATTCACTTTATCTTAAAATATGAAAAATATATTTATTTTCTTCTTCAGTTTTTTTTTTCTGTTATGTTATTAGATTTGCCTTTTGTTTTCTGTATTCCTCTCTAAAGATCTTGTGTTAGTTTCTTTCTGATTATCGTGCTTCTTGGAGTGAGGAAAGTTCTGTCCAAACCAGTGATGTGCTGATATATGGGGAACTTTGTAGGCAAAGTGTGACCTGGAGAAGCCAGTGTTTCTACTTGGGTATGTTGTCTCAGAACACTTTTATACTAAATCATGCACATGTTCTTTGGCGCTTGGTTCTCCCAAGGTTTCAGCACTCCCCTTCGGCTCAGCTTGGTTCTTCGTCAAATCTGAAATCTCACATATTCTCTCTTTCGTGATTTACCATTAGTTTTTATCTCTCCAAAAGACACTGAAAGCAGGTTCAGAGAACCCATAATACTTTTCAAGGTTAGGAGAAAAAAGGATTGGCTTCTGGCTTAATTCTGTGGAGAAAATGGAGTTTCTTCTCATCGTTTTTTCTTATCAGTGGATACTTTCAAAAAGGGAAGCAAATATTGCATTTATCCAGTTACCTTTTACTAGAATTCCACTTTCTAAACAGTGACCGTGCTTCTACCTGCTGCTCTTTTATCATTACTTTCATTTTTTATTACCTAATGAACGTCTGTATTTACTGTTGGCCTTTCTAAATTTATCTGCTGTTAATTTCCAAAATTTCTTATAGACAAAAGCAGCAGCATTTTTGTGGTATTTTGCCTTTAAGCAATTTCCTTTATGAAGCAGTCTCTAGGAATGCATCATGTACAAATTAGGGGTCATCTGTATTTTACTTTATTCATTTACTCACCCCTTATTCATTTACCAAATACTGAGTGCCTCTGATGTGTGTTAGCCCAAATAGAAACTGATGGGAAAAAATAACTAAAACACTTACCAGCACTTCATAAATCCCCTTCAGATAAACAAAAACATTTTAAGGAATTTGATAATAGCTTTAGAGGGCAATTTCAGTTACTCTGCATTTCTCACATCCATAAATATTATTAAGTGATGATTATCTGCTTTGCTCCTGACCAGGGAAATTGAATTTCATGAGCTAGCAATGAGATTGATTTTTCTAAGAAAAGGACATTGGTCAGTTATTTCAGTCGATTTTTCTTTTTTCCTTGTGCTTGTATTTTGAAAGGGGAATATATGTATCCCTGAGAAGATTTGAATATTGACTATTTTTATAATAATCTGACCACAATACATGAAGGGGAATGTAAAATGACTGCATGTAAATCCCGTAGTTGAACTAGTAAGGATATACTTCGTAGAATTCTAAAACAAATCCTTCCATTGCCTGAGTTCTTTGGAGGAAATACGTCATGTAAAGCCAATAAACATGTAAAGAAGTACTAGACTGATACAACTATCAGCTGGAAAATATAAAAGGTGGATGATGGCTCCACACTATGGATCCAGGAAGAACATCTGTTGCTGTTTTAAGGAAAGAAGGAACCATATTTAGAACTGACTATGAAGTTGCCCTGTTTCTCAGCAGAATGCAGAGGAATCTGATCAGGGACTCTGGTTATAATTATGGTTCTGACTATTACAATCAGTTATAGATACAAGTGTCAACGGAAAATGAACTGGGGAGTTTGGTCCTCTTTTGTTCACCAGGGTGTACAGGAATGGAAATTGCTTTGCCAGGTGTAGGATAACACTGGGTATCTCAGACTTTCGACTCCATTTTAGATCAATGTATGCAAAGTAAATGGCACCACCCAATGGATGTCCAAGGTCAGAGTGTGGCCAAATAACCAATACCGATTTTTTAAAAAGACTGAATAAAATGTAGTATCGCGAGGTGTCATAAACCGTTCTCCTGCAGCGTCAAAGGGGGTAAAGTCAGGACAGTATATGACTAAGATTGAGAGAAACAGTGGGAAATTTAGTGACAGGCAGGCTGAGTTTCTCTATCCTACTCATGGAGCCTCCTAGAAGCAACTAAACTCTTGGTCTCACTACCTGACAAGTGTGTATAAATGAAGAGATATTTCCTTTTAAAAAATTCCTATCAATGAGTGATATTATAATTATACAAAATTTATATCTGGAAGTGACTTTAGAACTCCTCAGTCACGGTAGGCTTCAAATCTCTTTCACAGACAAACCTTTTCTTCAAACAGTGTCTTATGTTGGACTAGTGGCTAAAAGCAAATAAAACTGGAGTTGCTGAGGGCTCAGGTGGGAGTCCCTGACCTCACCTCGCAGGCTCTGAGTAATCATAGCTGAGCAGATAAATATCCAAGGAACACAGTTTGAAAAACTGAACTGACTGGTACAGGGTACTGTAGCTAGACAGTGGCACAGCTAAGATTAGAAGTTGGATAAACAAACAAACAAAAATAATTAATTAATTAATTAAAAAAAAGAAGTTGGATAACCTGCTTCAATGCCAGTACTCTTTACCAATATTTTTCAGACTTCAATGAACACACTAATCATTTAGAACTCTCATTAAAATGCAGATAATTCCATGGTTCCGAGAGGGTCTTGAGACTCTGCATCGCTAACACGCTCCCAGGTAAGATCAGTGCTTCTGGTCCAGGAAGCACACTTGGAGAAGCAAGGCTTCTCACTAAACCACGTTGCCAGCAATGAACAAGTATGTTAGAAAGAAATTTAATCTAAGTTATAAACCACCTTTTTAAAAAATAATTCACTCAGCGCGTCCGGAGCCTGTGCTCCACAACGGGAGAGGCCACAACGGTGAGAGGCCCGCGTACCGCAAAAAAATAAAAAAAAATAAAAAAAAATAGAAGGGGGAATAAGCAGAGTAAAGAGAAGGTGAGAATCTGTTGGTCCCAAGTGGTCCACTGACTAATCCTTAAAGAATTATCAATAATATGAAAACAAGGAATGGCTCACATTAGACCTGATTAGTTTTGAAATTATAAAGCCAAGTTTGAAAATCCTAACTTTAAAACAATATATTGTGAGGGAGGATCCTCAGATGAAATGAGTACAGAGCTGTAAGGCTGACAGCTGCCTATAGAAACATTGCACAGTAGATGAAGCTAACCCTGAGAGGTCCTCCACATTCCCTTGTGGTTTCATCCTTCTGGGCACTCACCACCCCTGGGCCTCCTCTTTGCAGCCTAGCACTCACCTCACCATGTAGGGTAGCACCAAGCTTTCCTATCAAATCCCATCTGTTCCTTACCCCTGAAGTCATACTCCATACATCCGAGGCAACTGATCAAATAATTTGCAGGTTAAAAATAACCTGATGTGTTTTCACTTTAAGACAGTATTTGGATTCACGTATTGACCTTAGAAACATTAATGAAAATTAGTGATAAAAATACAAGTTAAATGTTTCACAGGCCTTCTTGTAGTCTTTATTATACCATAAAAGACAGCTGATTGCTCAGCGAAGTAGATGCTATGAAATGGATAGGTCCTTTAAAGACAGGTTATACTCCTCAAACCCTAAGAATTTGGTTATTATTTGTGGTATAAAATCCACAATGGAAACCAAAGTGAATTTCCATGTAATGAAGTTCTCACTAAATCAATAACAAGGATACAGAATGCCTTAAAGTTAGTTGGGAAAAGAGCCACATTTTGAGAAGCTGATGGAGAATTGATTGTATTGACCTTTATCCACCATAGTTGCTGCAAATATAACATAAGAAGAAGTCTTTTTGTACCTTTTTGGCAGTATCTGTATGCAAATCCCTGGTATGACTTTCAAAAATTTCTACAAGAAACTACCTGAAGATTTAGCTTCTTTGGGTGCTAAACGTCAGTACTTCATGAACACAAAAACAGAAGTTAAAAAAAAAAAGTCCGATAATTTATTCTCACAAAACAATTTATTCTATTCCATTTACATTTTTAAATGAGATGCTCTCTTCTGAATTTAATGTAGTAAGCCAGTTTAAACTCTTTAGAAACCTACATGGGTATTATATTTTCTTGTAATTTGGTGAAGTACAGGCAAAACATTTGAGTAATGAAAAAGAGGCATTTTCTCCCCAATACTGCATTAAGTAAAAGCAAATCACTAACTTGTTTCCATGGGAACCTAAGTATAGAGCCAATTTGATACAAGGCATTTCTCCTGTTATACATATTTTCCCCCTTCTTGTAATATACTTTTGATTGCTGTCCAAAGGCTAAAGAGTAGTGCTGAGAACCAAATGATCATCTTTGCTCCTTTTTACCAGGTTAAGAGAGTTGCATAAGTAGCTAAAACAGAAAACAGCACAGCCTCTTCATAGCAGGACTGGAGGAAGGACTGGCTGGAAGAATGGACTTTGAAGGAAAGAAAAAAATGCCTTAATGAATCTGATTGCCTGACTTGAGATCTGGAGATTAAATCTGAACTCCTCAACTCCATCTTCATTATTTCCTAAGTTGTGTGCACAGCACACCTCTGCCTGGTGTATCCAGCATGCTGCCTGTTACAGGACAATGTTTTCCAGTCATTCAAATGACTTTTTTTTTTTTCCTGGAACAGTTGTTCTCGAAGTGTTGTTACTGGACTAGCAATATCAGCAGCATCTAGGAAATATGTTAAAAATGCAAATTTTTGCACTCAACTTCAAATCTACAGAACCTGAGACTCAGGAGGGACCCAGAAGTATGTTTTAACAAGCCCTCTGTGTGGTTCTAATGCATGTTTATGGAATCACCAGTTACACACCTGTGTGACTTGTGGGGAGATGTGGACTTTGACTTGCAGATAAGTGACCCCTCAGCATGCAGAGAAGAGTGGCTAGGATTCATGTCTCATCTACAGTACCTGCCCTAAAAGAGATCCCTAAGGAAACTAAATATCCTGGGAATACTTAATATTTAATGCTAGAAGAAGGATGACGTGAAGCATGGTGTTATATGGGGTAGTGGATTAAGATTAAATAATTTTTAAAAAAGAAGTAGCAGCAAACTATTTCTTATATCATATTGAACTTTCTCTTACAATGAAATTGGGTTAGAGACTACCCTTGACTCCAAATGGTAGCTAACTAAACAAATATATGGATACACAATATTTGAATTTAGACTTTTCAAGGTGCATGCTATACTATTTTCTATCTATCTGGAAACAGTCTCCTTATTTGCATCTAAACCAGCATTTTATTTTTAGGAAAAAATTGTATCAGAATGCATTGCACCAAAAGCTCTTTTTGTAAATTATATCTTCAATAAGCTGCCTACCTTTCTAACCCTAGTCCGCTTGCCAGCTCTTGTTGCAACACCACAGTAGGTTAGATGCTCATTGCATAGGTGCCGAAAAGGGACTCTTGGGACCTCAAAGCCTCCTTCTAACGCTGACATTCTCTCATCATATGACAAATTGGGCTCTGAGAAGACACAGGGGTTATCATTCTCAACATTCACTCTGATCGTGAATGTCAACAAGTAGAAGTATGGTAGCGTATGGAATGTTGGAAAGTAAAGCTGATCCTAGGATAAAATTGGAAATTGTACTAGGACTGAATCCTCACTCCAAGCATGTTTATCTCTTGCCTCTTTCTCTTTGCAGAGCATACAGAAAAAGATCTAATTATTTTAAGAGGCTTATACTTAGAGTCCAGTTTAATCAAATATCTGCTATATGCTGTAGCATGCTATATAGTATTACCTATGCACAACTTGCTTTTCCTTATTACTAGCAATGAGTGAATGCACTGAGTGTTGTTTGGAAGTAAGGCCATGATACTTGGTAACTCCTATTATTGTTGTAGGGAATTGGGGCAAATACTCTGATGAGAACCCAAACAAGTTTTCTCCTGCCTCCATTCTGGAACAATTTATACCTTCTATGGCAATAGAGGATACAAAGGCATTGCAGTTATTCCGTCTAAAAAAAAATTATTGCATTTTTTCATGTAAGATATCTACATATTTGACCTGGGGGATGATGAGTAACATATACAAACCCCAAGTCTTTGCCAGGGACCTTGCAGCCCTGTCCTGTAGAATGAAAGTACCCCTAACCTCTTAAAGGAAGGGTTTATCTTTTTATTTAAGACTTTGTTCTTCTCCTTTGAGCAACTGACAATAGGATTAAGACCTAGAGAAGCTCCGATATAAGTCAATCATATCCATTCTCTGTCCCCTCAACCTAGGGATGGGAAGAGAACACCTCCACCATTGGCTAGAGCTGACAGCTTAGACATTCCTTAAAGGTGCTTGGCTGACAGCTGTGGGCACCCTCTTCTTTCTACATTCCCAATAAAGTGGACAATACCAAGGAGAGCCTCAGGACCACGCAGACAACTGAAGTTTTCCATGTTCAGGCAAAGACCTGAAAATAATGCAGGTAATGCCTAACTACCGTTTGGGCATTGTATTTAACTGAGAGTTAATAAAACTGTCTAGCAGGTTTTTCTGTCTTCGTGTTTGACTAAAATGACCAAAGTGGGAGAGTCACATCTAATCCGGTCAAAATAATATTGGTTTCCTTCTCCTTTTTTTTCACTTTAAAAGGCATCACAGGCAGTGAAATGCAGTCCCTTGAACAGGTCAGTGTTCAATGATCTGCTGTTTACATAATACTTATCTCTAACCTTTCCCCATAATGATGTTCGAGGTTGGTCAAGGAGCAGGCAATCCTCAGTGAGGAAGTGTGACCAAGCAGCTCCTGTCACCATGCTGAGGACGACACTGGCACAGATCTGCTCCTGGTACCTGGAAAGTTAGCATGTCTCCAAAGGAACTCACAACCCAGTTCTAAAAATGCCATGCTTTGCTAGAGGGGAATTAGTACTCTCAGAGTCATGTGTTAAGGAGAAAACTCTGGCTAACTTATGATATGTAAAGGGGAAATAACATACTTGTTTATGTGCTTAGCATTGTGCTGGAAGGGGGAGGACAAAATTTACTTTTATCTGTGCCTCTGGCCCTCCTGGGACCATATTCAGCACTTTCATATACAGTAATGCAATTAATCCTTAGAGCCATTCTCCCAATTTTACAGATGAGAAAACTGAGGCCACAGAGTTTGTGCATATTGTCAGGTTTGTCTGAAGCACGCTAGGCTGTGCAAAGGATGAATAAAAGCATAAGGGGCAGTTTCTGTGTCACCAAGTAGGTGAGACAGATTGACAGGCATGAAATCATTAAATCCTAAGGTGTGTGGAAAGGATGGGGGGAGGGTTGATACTTTAGTAACAACTCAAAATGTGAACAGAGACGGAAATCAAGTGGGCTTTGCAGAGAAAGACCCTTCCCTTCCCCAGGTTACCAAACCAACATCAGGGTTCACTTACTCAGAATAAGATCATCTGGATTTTGTTTTACAAAAGACTGAAGCTTTGCAAAAGGCAGGACCAGCCTCTCTATGCTATCTGCTTATTTCTATACTGTTTCCCAAATAAAAATAACTCTACAGCATGAGAGTGATATGTTCAAAGACAAAGATATGTTCAAAGACAGCAATCCCTTCAGAGTAATCATGTGTATCATCTCCACACGTGCCTGGAGATCTTTATGGACAATCCTTTTAGTTGCTACTTTTAAAAACAGATGATGGAATGTAACATTTTCTAGCAAGGGAGAAAATGTATGGAAAACTTCTCATCTGGAAATAATACAGAGCAAGAAGCAACTTGAAACTCACAGACAGTGTGTGCATGAAGGAAACTTCCTGTGCCGTGGGTGATGCCATCATGCTTGGGCTCCCTTGTTTGTTAGTTCAGGATCACTTTTTGGATCGAACTCACAGCAGAACTTTGAATTACTCTGAGGTTTGGGAGCCAATGTGCATCAAGAGCTGACAGAGGCTAATCCTCCTTGTCTCTACTTACTACCGATCATTATACAGCGTTTATACCAATAATTGAGTTCAATTAGCCTGGGAGTGCTCCAGAAGCTGAACTCAAGTCCTGAGAAATAAACTCAAAGGTTTAGCTGGGCTTCCCTGACATCAGCTTCAGACAGTTACACAAACTTCTTTATTTCTGCTGCACTTCCAGAGGACTATGTTCAAACACAGCCAGTTGTTTCTTTCCAATTGTTTTTAAATTGTTCGTTTTAGTCCAAAAACACATGGACAAATGTCAAAAGCCTGCTCTGACAGTTCTGTTTGTCTTTCAGGGCCTTATTATGGAGCTTCTTACTGTGTTCCAAAGCGTGTCTTCATCAAGGCCCAAGTTCACGCTAACGCCTTCTTGGAGTCACATTGATTTGATGAAATCTCTTTGCACAGAAGAATGTTTAAGGCTAAATATAGAAAGTAATCAACTAATAATTTTTGCCAAGTACCATGCACTATAAATATATCCATGTATATATATATATATATATATATATATATATATATATAACACATCACGGAGAAAAGGAGATATATCCTTTTTTTTAACCTTTGATGTAAGATAAATTTGAATCACTAGTCCCTACTCTTACCTCCTCTCCATCTTCCACGGAAGGGACCATTCACCAAGCCTCATAATTCAGGCACACCCATCATTCCTGAACCATAGAAAGATTTAATACTCTTTGTGTCTAAAGTTTTAAACATGTACTCAAGCCCTTTGGCCCCCATAACTAAGAGGAAGTTTTGATACATTTAAGATGAATAACTACAAAGAAGTCCTTGGACTATCTGTATCTAAATACTCTAATTTGAGTAGTGTCTAAATACTCTATTGAGAGTAGAACTGTCACTCCACTACTGTCCATGAAATAATATTCTCCACTGTACACTTCTCTGATTATCCACATCAAAGGAAATCGTAAAGATAAATAGCTGAAAACTAATGAACATCTCAAAGAGTAAGAAGTAGTGACAAGGAACCTAATATTTACTGAGCACCTACTATGTGGCAGCAGACATAGTACTGTATTTAAACCCATTTGATCTTCACAGCAAGTCTGTGAGGTCTAACTTTCTTCATTTTCAGACGAGGAGACAAAAATTGAGAAAAGACCAGTGATTAGTCAAAGGACAGACAATTAGTCGCAAAGTCTATATTCATATCCAAGTAGCATGACTGAAATATGCACTGTATCCATTCCACCACCTGCTTTTGAAGCTCACCAGGCCGGGGAATAATTAAGGGTGACTTCTGGACATTCCCTCATAACTCCTGAAGACCTTCCTTCTTCCTCATCTTCCCCCCGCTCCTTTCTTTTCTGTGTCTTACTGCGCTTCCTTCATTTCACTCTCTCTGACAAGTCCTTACCACCCCTCATGAGGAACAGAAACAAAATGTTTAGGTGTTGAAAAATCATACATGTTTTCTCCATACAATAAACAAAAGAACAAGCAAACAAGCAAGCATGCAACCTGGGAATACTTACATTTCTCCAAATTTTACATATATGAAATACAGTCTTCAAATGCCCACACACACATACATTTTCTGCATTCCTAAATGAGCATTCTACAGCATTCACAACTGATTTTCTTCGAATAGCCTATACTATCTCTGCCCTCATTATCAGCAAATAATCTAGGTTCACAGAGAAAGTGGAGTCCATAGACAGGAACTCCCTCATTGTCAACTACTCCATTTCCCTTCCTTAGACATATCAATGCGGGATCACTAAGCTGGGAGGGGCTTTAGAGGGCCCTGGGCCACCTTCACCATTTCACCACTGAGGGTCTAGCATTGGAGCTTATTTCCAGCAGTGACTTTAGAGAAAAGCAGATCAGAATCTAGGCTCTAGATCTGATACTCTCCAACCATGTGACCTTGTAAAAACATTTAATTCCTTTGAATTTCAGCTTCTTCATTTGTAAAATATGAAAAAGAAAGAAAGAAAAACCCTTCCTCAAAGGGTTTTACATGTGGTGGTAAAATTTCAGAGGCTTTATTAATAAAGGCTTTATTATTAAAGTGTTTGGTTTAGAGTTAAAACTCAATCTTCATAGCAGTTATGATTTGTCTCAGCAGGCATTATTTGGCTGATATGTATGGCATAAACAAAAGCCCACTGAACCTAGTTAAGACAAAAATGACTGTTCATTGGAGTACTATCTGGGCATCTAACAGAAAATCCAGGAAGGACTGCCTAACATCTTGGAACACCAGCATAGGAAGAAATAGCTCTAGGTCACTTCCCCATCTTGTCATCTAATCTCTTGTTTCTGTGCCTTATTGATTATCTGCTGCATTTCTCCTCGCCCCGCACTGTGCTCTCTCAGTGCTGAACCCAAATGGGTTATAGCAGCCAAGTTCCCCTTACCTCTAATTCAAGCATACATAATCAATTAAACAAAGCTCCTGTTTCTGAAAGCCCCTATTTCTGGATTTCACATTCTCAGGGGAGAAAATCCATTTGGTTCAGCTTGAGTCAGGTGTCCACCCCAGTTCAGTGAAACTTGGCTAGGATGGGGGAAGGGTAACTGGCTCAGCAAGGGCCAGGGAGCAGCTTCTCTGAAAAGGGGATACAGGCAAGCCAGACATAGGGATGGGCGTGCCTGCTTCCCTATTCCAATTCTGATACCATGTGCTATGCTTTCCATTATGACCCAGTATCCTCTTTCTGGATACACGAAGCCCTGTGAGAGAGTCAGTCCACACAAAGCCTTGTGTTCCAATGCTTATAGCAACATTATTCACAAAGCCCCAAACTGAAACAACCCTAATGCCTGTTGACTTGTGAATGGATAGACACATTGTGATATATTCATACTATGGAACACCACTCGGCAATAAAATGAATAAAATATTACTACACTCAACAACATGAGCGAATCTCAAAAACATTATGCTAAGTGAAAGACACCAAATGCAAAAAACTACACATTGCATGGTTCCACTCATATAGAATTCTAGAAATGGCAAAACCATAGTGACAGAAAAACAGATCAGTCATTGCCTGCAGCTGGTTAAGGGGGGTAGGAGTGATGTTAGACAACAAACAAACATGAAACAACTTTTTGGGATGTTGGAACTATTTCATATCTTCATTGTGGTAGAGCTCACCTGACTGCACACAATTACCAAAATCCTTCAATCTGTGCATTAAAAATGATTATATGTTATTGTACGTAAGTTATAGGCCAATAAAGCTTTTTTAAAAAGCTAAGAGAAAGAAAGAAAGAAAGAAAGAAAGAAAGAAAGAAAGAAAGAAAGAAAGAAAGAAAGAAAGAAAGAAAGAAAAAGAAAGAAAGAAGGAAAGAAAGGAAGGAAGGAAGGAAGGAAAGAAAGAAAGAAAGAAAGAAAGAAAGAAAGAAAGAAAGAAAGAAAGAAAGAAAGAAAGAAAGAAAGAAGGAAGGAAGGAAAGAAAGAAAGAAAGAAAGAAAGAAAGAAAGAAAAGAAAAGAAAGAAAGGAAGGAAGGAAGGGAAAGAAACGGATTGAAAGAGAGAGAGTCATCTCCAAATTCTACATGCCATTTTTGAGCTGAGTCAGCATATATCAATTACTGCATTTAAATTCTCTATAGAAACAGATTGAAAGAGATAGAGTCATCTCCAAATTCTACATGCCATTTTTGAGCTGAGTCAGCATATATCAATTACTGCATTTAAATTCTCTATTATTACTACTAATAAAACCTTTATTAAGCAATTACCATATGGCAAAAGGTATGCTAAGTAGTTCCTTTATATGCATTACTGAATTGAAATCTCACAACAACCCTGCAGAGTAGGTGTTATTATCCCCATGTGAGATATTAAGAAGTGTTTGTTCAAATAAACTAAGTTTCTTGCCCAGCTAGTCTGTGGCAGGGCTGGGATTCAAATTCAGGTCTGTCTGATTCCCAAGGCTCTACTTCAGCAGCCATCCTTTGAGATTGAATCCAATAAAAACCAGGTATTTCCTCAAACCATGATCGTCATATTGGTTAAAGGAAAAAAATTCAGATAAAACACAGCGAAATTGAGTTTTTAAGGCAATAGCCATGTTTTCAGAAGCATGTGCTTTCTGGTACCCATTAAAGGGAATCCAAGGTAATTTAATAGTGCCTTCTTTTATGTAGAATATAACTGTACATATATACAGTTATATATATCATATATATATATATATCTCACAAATGGTGTGATTATCTGGTTCGTGTGTTGTGATGTTTATATGGGTAAGAATGTTAAAAAAAAAATTCTTTCAGAAACGTTTCAAATGAAAACTGAGTAATTCAGATCCACCAGAGCCCAACTGAGAAAGCACTGCAGAATGCTGGTCAGCTGTCACCTCAGCTGAGACAAACTTCGTAGATCATATACATGGAACTTAAAACACTTTATAGTGTGTCCTAGACTTGAGGGTACTGAGTCTATATGGTCAAAGTGAATTACAAAATCAAGACAATTATTGTGTAATGAAAAGGGAGGAGTTATCTCACCACTATCTATCAACAACAAATGAGTATTGAATGAGTTCCTCCATGAGCTGGGGCCATATATTATTTTGGAAAGAAAGTAGAATGAGGCATGGAACTCTTTCTAAGACATCTTGCTATGTAATTTCCCAGGGGAAAAAAAGGGCATGAAATAGACACAATGAAATGATACACTTGCATGGCTTTGAACACAGCTACCATACTAGCTCATAATGGAGGGAGTCAGGGTGGGCTGGAAGACAGAGAAGAGACCATGAGAGAAAAGGCAGAGGGTGGCAGAAGTGTGCAGCAGTAGAGACAGCAGGATGACGAGGCCAGCAGCCCACTTCTGCATCCCAGTTGAGTGACTTAACAGCTGTTAGTAGGCCAGTCACTCCTCTGTGCCTCAGTTTCCTCATTTGTAAAATGGGGATGTAGAACTACCTTACAAGGTCAATATGAAAACTAACAGCACAATACCTGACACGTGCTTAGAACAGTGGCTGGCACACTGCCAAGTCTCAATGCGTGTTAGCTATTCTGTTATTATATAGGTAGGAATTAAGATGAAATTTAAAAACTCAGTCAAATTTATGAAGGGAGAAGAAAACGATGGGGTGGGTGCTCTTGGGAAAAGCAGTAGTATCAGGAATGGCATGAAGATTATGAGGGACAATGGGGGAAAGGCCTTAAATGGGGGAGGAAACATACATTTCAAGTAGAGGAGGGGCAAGAAATTAAGGTGAGATCAAGCAGAATAAAACTGAGGAAGACCTTGAAATCTGGAAAGGAAAATTCAGATTACCCGAAGCAATAGTAAATCGGTTAGGTTCTTCAACAAGAAATGGCTCAAAAACCAGTCATGCTTAAAGAAAATTCATCTCACAGCAACATATGAGTTGTAAATAGGAAGTGACAAAGGAAAGGAGAATAAATAGAAGGCTACTGAATAATCCTGCATATTTCAGCAAAATTATAAATTTTAGGCCTGACCCAAGGAAGTCTGAAATCCAGACAATACACAGCAATCAAAGCAGTCCTAAATTATAGGAAGACTCTAACTACTTATTGTGACAATGGGGAGGGAACAGTACCTGAGTCTGTGACAAATGACAAAGAAAACAGAGGATTCACTTTACTACACTTAGTGAAAACATATCTATTTCAACCATCAAGATAAATTCTTCTTGTCATTCTTTTCCCCTTCATAGGCCTTCTGAAATATATTAGCGGTATTCTACGGTCCCCCAAAACTATATAAAAATAGAAACTGATGAATAATTGTTTTAAAAAAAAACCTTTCTAGCGTCTTATATTTCACGGTACGAAACTCTGACAATATCCAGCATAAAGGAAAATAAAAGGCTAGCCCAATTTATCTCAGCAAGGCTTACAATTGCCTGCAGCATTTTGAGACGGTTCCAATGAGAGTTCATGTTTCTGTGCGACGGTTTCAGTTGCCTTTATCCTACACCCACTTCCCTTCTTTTCCCACAGCCATGCTAATAAAACAATACATTATTTGAGCCTCCAGATCCTTCTACCCCTTTCAGGATACCTCTTTTTCTCAGACTCAGGGCATTTGCTCTAATCTCAGTGTATCTCCGTGTGAGTCTCAGTTCAGTATTCTAAAACTCAAAAAGTGCCCCTCTGAGGTACAGTATATCAGTATCAAGGTATTGGAATTTCTCAAGATTTTAAAAGAAACCAAATGAATTATTATCATCTACAATCTATCAAAACTCCCAACCAGTTAACCCTGGTTTTAAAGTGCATAATTAGACATTAATGATCAAATTAAGCTACTTTTTTGCAGTCATGGTTAGGACAAGTCCCTCCCTATGTCAAAGAAAGCCACGGTCATGGGAGTACTTTTTTTTTTTAAGCCCCAAACAAATGTCACCAGATGTATTGAATTGTATACGTCCCTCCTTTTATAAAGTTGGGCAAGTCAAAAAGCCCTGAGAGCATCTGTGTGTGAGGAAGCATGTTACTGGTGATTTTCCAGAGTCATTGCAAAGAGTGTCTGCGGCCAACGGCATCTTAAACAGAAGAGCAGTGCCAGTTAAATTCACTTCTGAAGCTCCTACACATCTATTTCTAGAGCCCTCTGTCGCCTTTATACTTCACACACACACATGCACACACTCACACACAAACATAAGCACCCTTTCCTGGTGTCTTTTGTCTATCCAAAGCTCCACACTTGTGACAAGGACCCTGGCTTGGCCTGTCCCATAGTGTTCCGAAATCCTAATGTTATTCTGTTTTCCTCTCTCTTAAGCAGAATTCACATTTCTGTACAATTTCAATTTGGAAAGAAATCATGCATTTAACAGTTTCAAAAATTCTCACTGAAGTATGAGTCACCATACGATGGGCTTAACCCTTTCAAGTATGTCTGAATTCTAGTAAAGGCTTCTATTAACCCGAATCACTTTCCACTTGGTAGAATGTGTGGCAGAGATATTTTGATTGGTGCATGTTCCTGGGTTTCTCCATGACAGCACCCACATGAGAAAAAAAGGGGGCAGTCGGTTGTTTTATGAAAGAAAACAACTCAAAATATAGGTTATTTAGCTAACTCGCTTGTTTAATTTAGTACGATGACAACTAGTTTATTACTTACCCATGGTTGCTTTGGAGCCTCCCTTTAGCTTTGCCGTAGCCTAAAACTGAATACATTTTAAAAATTTCTTAACAAAAGAAAGCACATGTCTACATACCAACACTTCTCTTTATATAATAGATATATTCCTAAATTGGTTTTATCTATATCAACATTTCATAAATAGCAATCTACTTTAAATGCCTGAAAAATGCTTTTAAAGGAACGCTCTTGAGAACAGAACACACACACACACACACACACACACACACTCAAGGACTCACCAAAAAGTTTCATAGACTGTTGGTCTTACTTTTTTCTCATATCAATCATATCCTCACTTTAATGGTGTCTGACCAGATGGAAAGACACCTTCTTCATCAATTATTTCCCACTTTGCTTTAGGAGTGAATATGTGCTTCTCAGTCATATTTTATCATATGACACCTGAGCTACAGTTTCATGGGCATGAGAGTTACAAAATGAAATTGAACTGCTCTAGCACCAAAGCCATAAGCAAGATGACAGATATTGATTGTGCCCTAAGATGTAATGTAGGCACCTAATGGGGCGTAGTAATGTACAATGAATCATTAGAATATTATTTTAAATTTTCCATTCACCTGGGAGATTGCTAACGGGATATTTCACCTTCAGGTTGCTCCCCTGCTTCCCTAGACTAGGACAGCACTTGATCAAGGTCATTTAGAATATGGTGGATTTTTCGCAGCTTTGGCAAAATTAGTGATTATTTTCTAGGTTCCAGGAAGCAGACGTCCATATTACTGAGGATTAGGAATCTTTGAAAATTAAAAATATGTATACCCTTATTATTCAAAACACAAAGTTGGAGGACATACCTGCAAGAACTAGAAACTAATAATCACAACATGATACACCACACCCTTTACTGAACATTCACCATTAGTCCTGGGGTAAGTGCTGCCCATGCATTATTTCCCTAGTGTTCACCATAACCCTCTGAAGGAAACGCTATCATTGTACTCCTTTTAAGGATGGAACAACTGAGGCAGATGGAGGTTAAAAAACTAGACTCAGATGGTCACAAAGTTAGTAAAGGGTAGAGCCAAGGTAAAAACACAGATTTTCCTAATATAGATGCAGACCCCCCCCACTCCTAACTACTATATAATCCTGTGAAAAGAAATGCTAGAAGACCTGAAGTCATTCATTAGAAAGTTAAATGACCGGTCATCTCTAACTACAGCTCTTTCTCTAAGCCAACCTCCTGGTCATAGCTATGATATGCAGGAAAAATTGTTTCAATGCCCTTTCTGTGGCCCTCAGTTCCTAGGCATTCACTCTTGCCATCGGCTGCCCTTAGCCACTAATGGTATCGCATGGAAAACCCCATGCACCAGATGGATTCCTGCCTTGATATTCCTCCCAACCAAATTACTTATCCTGGGCTCCTTTCTCTTGGATAATCCAGAGACCAAACTGTTTTAGATTCACTGTTTTTGTTTCTAGTTCATTCAATCTATTTCCCTTTCTGTCTTTCCCTCATCCTTTATTCTTTCTGCTTTTCCTGGATCCTGGATGCCCATCAATATCCTACTTTGCTTTTGAGGCACTTGTTATCTGAATAAAGTTGTGAGGCAGGGTGGGCAGGTCTTAGTGTTTGGCGTTAGGCTGAGGAGGTCCAAATCTGGTTTCTGTATCAATTTAGCAGAGAATTGGGGCTCATCTAATCTGATATATTGGTATGATGCTTTCAATTAGCATTTTATCAGGGCTTTCAGGGACTTAACCCAAATAACTAAGTGGTGGGGAGTTGTGAAAATTGGCAGAGATAAATTTTTTTTTTTTTTTTTTGGCGGTACGTGGGCCTCTCACTGTTGTGGCCTCTCCCGTTGCAGAGCACAGGCTCCGGACACGCAGGCTCAGCGGCCATGGCTCACGGGCCCAACCACTCCGCGGCATGTGGGATCTTCCCAGACCGGGGCACGAACCCGCGTCCCCTGCATCGGCAGGCGGACTCTCAACCACTGCGCCACCAGGGAAGCCCAAATATTTTAATACCATGGAACTTCTGTTGCCATCATAGTTCATCATATGGGCAAGCGTATATTACACTCACCCAAAACGTGAGCCTGATTCAGCAATTTCTCCTAGGATTTGTACAATAGGGTAATTAAAAAGCTTACAAACTTCATCAGTGTTCCTCATGAATCCTTTAATTCAGTCAATGGAGTCAACAAATATTGATTAAGTGCCTACTGTGTATCAGGTTTCGGTTAGCTTCTAGAAATTCAGCAATGACCAAGGCATAGTCTCTGCTCTCATCTCTCCATTTGGTGCAGAAACAGAATGATTTATGCCATAAGAGAAATTTTTAAAGTCCTCAAAAACTAGACGAGTGTGCCCTAACAGTCTCAAAAGTTTGGCAAAAAGGAAAAGAGCTAGAAATCTCTTTCCAGAGGGGGTGACAAGAGATGAGTCATAAATTCTGAGTGGGAGTTGGCTGTTCAGAGAATACAGGATTGTATGAACACCAACAGAAGTTTGACTGACAATAGAAAAGTTCCACAGAGAGCATTATTACACATTAGGCCTCATTTGAGGAAATTTATTTTGAATTATCAGGACAGGCACTGATCTGCAGGGTGACAAACTTTTATTCCATAAAGGCAGGAGGTGTCAGATCTATCCTCACTTCTCCCCCAGAACTCCTCTCTCTACCTTGTTTTACCTACTTAGAGCTTCAGCCTAATTGCCTAAAATGCTAAATATTGGGCATTTCTTTCAGGAACACACCCACACACACAAAAGTGCATCCCATTGGCTTAGCCTGGAAGTCAGTCTCATAACCCAGCAACCTCCTCCCCCCTCCAAAAAAAAGTCTCTCCGAAAGCTTACTGTGCTACCGTTTTACTGGGGAGTGCCATCTCAAGGCAGCAAGAGTGAGGGAAATGGAGTGTAAGGGAAACAAATATAACAGAGTGTGTTACTGAACTGGCCAGAATTTGTGTCAGGCTGTTTGTTCAGCCTTACAGGATACCTTCAGAGAGGCCACAGAAAGTTGTTGTAACTCTGGAGTCCACCCAGGGAGAGGAGGGGAGAAAATTTTATCTACATGTTCTAATAGCTCCTTATATCCCTTGCTCAAAGGGTGTTAACTCCTGCACTTCTGGGTGACACATGCACGGGGGCTGAGCCTGTGCCCTGGTGTCTCATGTCTCAACAGTAACAGCAGAGCCCCAAGGTGGGAGGTGAGAGGTAAAAGGCATGAGAAAAAGGTGGGCTACTGTTGGTCATACGCATTTGTGGCGGTAGAACCTTGACTTGAAGACTGCGAGAAGAGCCCAAGTACTTGATAGAACTACTCCAACCAGAAAGCAAGGTTAGAGTGAATTCCTGAAGCACTGAAGTTGAATTCAATACGCCCTCCATGACTGGGTGGGCATTTCCTTAGAACCAAGGTCACCCTGTGTGTTCATATCTTCCATCCTTTTATTCTGAGCTGCCCACTTGTTGGTTACCTGTACTCGTGACTCTCTGGTTTTGCCTTATTCTACATTACGGTAGATGAAGAAAGCTCAGTATTTCATTTGTTGTCAGACAGTACCTGGCCAGAATCCTACCCTCTATAGACTGGCTGACATTACTTAAAGCCTCTGAGCATGATTTTTTTTTTTTTCATTTGCAGTAAAGAGGTAATCCCATTTCCCTAACAAAGGCTGGTGGTGTTATTAAGTGAGATGATATCTCTGAAGGACTAAACAAAACCTTTGAGCCATAATGGGGCAAGGGAGAGATTTGTTTTCTAATAATTTCCATCATCCTAGTTTATAGTTTACCACTCACCCGTTCTTAGACACTTTTATACATATGTCCATTCATGGTGAGAAAGGCTCCACATACTTCCTTCCATAAGGAATACTTTGTAACAGTAAAACTTGGTAAAAAGATTTGTGCTGTCATTAACCTATCTCTAAGATCAACACCCACCCTTCCATACACTGCTTGGTGATGCTGAGGCTGGGAGTCAGCAAATATATCTCTCCTTTGCCAATCATTTCCTTGCCAGACTCTGTTAAGGGTACTAAGAGGCCAGAAGGCTGGAGGAGAAATAAGGGTCTTGCTTCTTCCAGTTTTGCTTATTGTTTCTGCAGGTGTCACTCCAACAATGGCCATTCTCTGTGACAGTGGCAGCTGGTTCCAGTTCTTCCCCTTCTTTAGGTCTTCCCAAGCCAGCCTCATTGGATCCCCTCAGAGACAGTGGAAATGGTGGCAAAGCATCCACTCAGAGGTCTAGGTCCCAATTCTGCAAAGTTCCTTCTTTCAGTTTCTGATTTAGTACCACCAGCTGGACAAAACCTCCTCCCTCCAAGCGACTGGATCCCAACTTTATGGGTCCTTTCCTCCAAGCGTCTTGGTTCTAATAGCCCCAAACCTTCCCCTCCCCACCCTCTTGACCACAGAGATAGTAGTTGCTTCCTGCAGATATCAGTCCGGTAGAATTTCAGAGCTAAACTTTCAACACTTCTTTAACCAATTTCCTTATAATAAATCATCTTTGTTGAAATATCTGTATGGTTTCTATTTTCACTTACTGGGGTTTCTATTTTCACTTACTGATACAAGGGATATCAAGATCAGCCCTGCCCAAACAGGGGAAGCAGTTACTAAAGGACAACATGAATTTGTGAAAAGAGAAAAGATGAAAGGTGTGTGCATATCACATGCATACACATGCAGCACATGCAGTTGGCATTTGCTTCTCAGCTCGTGCGGAAACCACCAAAATGGTGGCTCTATCTACTTCATCCAACAACCTTTAGTATATCTGGACACCCAAGATTCTTATCCACTGTTTATCCTCCAGCTGCCTATATATCAATTTTTTTGAGCTATCAGTTTATGGCTCCATCTTTTAATGACCTATCACTGTTGACATCCAACGCCAATACCTGAAGCTAAGTAGATTCTTCTGGTGTATTTTACAGAGAATAAAACCTCCCTTCACAGCTTTTTATAAAAGAACAGTCTCTGTCTTAGTTATCAAATTGTGATATGTCCAAATTCATTACTTTATGCTGGAGTTTTCTGAGAAATTAGTTTTTTATGGATGATATTTCCTGAGATGATGGGCAGTGCGTAAGGAAAAGAATGAGATAACAGAGAAAGATTACATGTATTAAAATGCTTACAAATGGTTTTCCAGAGCTAGAGCAATATTTGCAGAGTTCAATATTTGCTCCTTTCTGATATAAGAGAAAACTTTAATCAACTGGGTTGGCAAACACAAAGGTAGATAAGATGAGTTGAATGTCGTTGAATTCTTACAGGCACTCTTTAACGAGTTCTGAATTAATGGACCTGGAGCAATATACTGACTCAGTGCCTGCTCAAATACCAACACCACAAAGGTATTATGCTGGTGGTGTGCTGTGGAGAGGGACACCTTTTATAGCAATAAAAATGTATAACAAAGATACATGCATAATAGCCCCTGAATAATTTCACACATATATTTTTTAATATTTCTATAATTTCTACAGATAAAACTGAAAGTTTTTTTTAATGAGATGAATGACTTATTCCTCTCCCAAATTACCTGGTTACCATCTGAACAAGAGACACATGTTTTTTTAAAAACCTACAAAATTTCACAAAAGTTCTGATAGAAAACTTCTCTATACAAAACAGATCTTTTGGGCTTCCCTAGTGGCACAGTGGATGAGAGTCCTCCTGCCAATGCAGGGGACACGGGTTCGTGCCCCCGTCTGGGAAGATCCCACATGCCGCGGAGCGGCTGGGCCCGTGAGTCATGGCCGCTGAGCCTGCGCGTCCAGAGCCTGTGCTCTGTGGCGGGAGAGGCCACAACAGTGAGACGCCCGCGTACCGCAAAAAAAAAAACCAACAAAAAAACCCAGATCTTCTAATTATAAAACTAACTCTCTCTAGTGACCCCAGCACCACCTACCTGTGATTTACATGGGAAAGCCCAAAGAGAATGTTTACCTTGTCATGGCCCAAACCTTAGTCCACTCTGTCACTGGTACTGAACACGTTAGTGGACACCAGAACTACTCTTTGCTAAAATTATTCCTGATCTTTTACCTTACTCTTGCAGAGAATGCTGGCCAAATGGCACCAATAAATGTTGATTCAAGCAGAATATGGTTATCAGATTCAGCTTTCCCAAAAGTCATGTTTATTATGCCATTCCCTGTTGAGAACCTTCAGCATTTTCCTATCAGCTGTCATCACAGAGCCAGGCACACTGGTGCTCGGTAGCCATGACAGAATTCCCTAATCCTTCTAGTAAGAATTTCTATACTAGAAACAAATGGCCTTGCTTATCCATTCCTGGTTTCTTTCTACTCTAGAAAATGTGTGACTATCTCCCATCCATAGGTGCCAAATGCATACTTGTTCCTCTTTTTCCATATGCTATTTCCTTTGCCTGGAATCATTTTCCAAATCTTTTATCTTTAACACCTAGTTCACATTAGTCCCATTAGTTCCATCTTTTTCGTGAAGCTTAGGAGCAATTCTTGACTCCTTATGTGCAGGGCCTTGCTATCAGCAGGCTTACACACATTAACCTATTTAATTTTCACAAAAACACTATGAAGAATATAATATTATTGTTCCCATTTTACAGATGAGGAAACTGGGGCACAGGAAGTTGAGAAACTTGCCCAGGACCAGACTGCACAGACCCAGGATTTGAACCCAGGCAGTCTGGCTGCGAAGTTTAGCTCTTAATCACTATTTCTCACCGACAGATACTTGTCTTATTCCTGTCTACACTTACCTACCACTGCAGTAAATTCTCACAGCATACCTTCACTAAAATAGACAATTAAGTATTTAAGCAAATGAAATACCAGGTAGAAATATAAATGAAAATATTCTTTATATAACACCTATAGATGAGGAAACAGAGGCCCAGAAAAAGCATGTTACTCCCTAAAAATTCACCAAAATTTCACCAGAAGCCCAGTCTCCTAATTCAGAGCACTACCTACCACGTGATTTTAACCACCTTCCATTGTGAAGTGGAAGGAAGTGTATTTACCTTTCTTCTCACTTGTAGAAAGTCTTCAATTTGTCCTCTATATCTCTCCATGATTATATATCAGTGATATTCTAACCTTAATTCAAACTAAAATTGAAGAAGACCCATCACCTTTTTCTTTATCATCTTTTTCTTTATAATTCATTTCCCATGCTAAATTTTTCTGCAGTAATGACTGAATCCTCTAATCTTTTAAGGTCAGAATTACTAAGAATGTCTTCTGCTAGTTTACTGCATTCTGTTCCCCATTTTGATAAATCCTATTTTGTCTGATATGAGATTTTTTAAAACTTGTCAGTGAGAGATTTGGGCAAGTCCACTGATCTTTATGGGCCTCAATTGGCTCTTACTGGTTCCCACGGACATTAAAGTAAGTCCCTCTCTTCCATCCCTGCCCATGCTATACCCGCTTCTGGGCAAACCACCATTCTGAATTCTGAGTCTTTCTTCTTTGAACTACTCTATCTCCTTCATTTTCCTTATACTCCAGCATCCCTCACTTCCCACTATCCTCTGCCCTTTCACTTTCTGCCTTCTGTCCCTTTCCTGGGTTCCACAGCAAAAGCTGACTTTCTCTAGTTACCTCAGCAATTTCAAGCAGGTTGACACGACACTGCATGGTTCCCTACCCTCCATGCAAGACCATTCTAGTCAATATGTGCTATTCTGCTTTCACCAGGTCTTTATTGTTTCCTCTTAGCTGCTGCGGCTGTTATCTCATGGATGGTTATGAAGCTTTTCCCAGGTGTGATGCTCTGCCTACAATAATAAGTGTATAATAGCAAAGCCCTCCTCCCATTTCCAACCCTCTCATTAGTCACATGCCTCTCTCATTATTCACAAGCCAGAAAATATTCTGCCCCTCTCCATGCACTGAGCATCTCACATGGCACTCACCCCAGAGCACTTACACAGAAACCCACGTTCAAAATAACAGCATCACCATCATCACATGCCAACACTTATTGAGCACCCATAATAGACCAATCACTCTGCCTCAGACATATAAATCATTCAATCCTTGCATCTCTATGTGATTTGTCTTACCACCATCCCCATTTTACCGCTGAAACACAGGCCTAGAGACCAAATGACCTGGTAGAGATTAAATGACCTGGAAAGCAGGAGCTGTCCACTATTTCTCACATTGCCAGTGTGCTTATCTTAGTATCCACCAGAACCTAAGCTCTGGAAAACCAGGATCATGTATGTATTACTCATGTCTGTATCCCCAGGGCTTAGCATGGCATCTGGGCACACAGTAGATGCTCAATAAGGATCTGTTGAATAATGGTAGCATATTTCCAAAGAAGAGAAGTTATTTCTCCACCTCAGGTTGTAGCTTTAGTGGCTGTACGCTAACACAAAGCCACACCCAAGTGTGTTCAATGCTACAGCTGTGACTGTGTATGCTAGTAAGAGTATACAATTAGATATTATTAATATAATTAATTGTCTTTGGAAAGCAACCTATTTTTAGCTTATATTTAAGATAGTTTTTATTGAGTTTTATATGACAAAAGGAACATACTGAAACACAAAGTATTTGTTTCCAGGAGTTTCAGGAAATAATGAGCACGTGTATATAAACATCATTTACCTTATACCTTAAAATCAAAAGACATTTTCTTTTTTTTTTTTTTTTTTTTTTTTTTTTTTTGCGGTACGCAGGCCTCTCACTGTTGTGGCCTTTCCCGTTGCGGAGCACAGGCTCCGGACGCGCAGGCTCAGCAGCCATGGCTCACGGGCCCAGCCGCTCCGCGGCATGTGGGATCTTCCCTGACCGGGGCACGAACCCATGTTCCCTGCATCGGCAGGCGGACTCTCAACCACTGCGCCACCAGGGAAGCCCCGAAAGGCATTTTCAATAGTAAATGATTCTGGTCGCATGGTTATTATTCTGCAGTTACCCATGTGGGTGGGTGTGTGCCTACCATTGTAGTGACTATTATGCAATTAAAAGAAAATAAAGGTATTTTGGTTAGTTGGTCCTTGATAAACTAACCTTAATGGTTCATTTTATAGCCCCCGATAGGGGCTTTTAACATTTTATAAATGTGGTTTAAAATGACAAATTAGCTTCGGGAATAAAATTACACAATACATCATTTTGTCAGAGTAAAGAATTTCTGATATGATGGCTCCTATGAAATAAAAGGGCCACCGAACAAATAATTTATTAATTAGATATGTAAAAATAATCTTTTGGATAAGAATGCACAAGCCAATCCATTGTAACAAATGTTCTCAACTTCTGTAACCAGGACAGAGATTAAAAATATATAACCCTATACAAAGCATGTGATAACTATTTATAAAGGAACATTAATTCTTCCTAATTCTTGATCAAAGGCTTATATTCATTCATTACTCTATTTTCCTGAGGCTTTTCAACTGCTTTCCAAGAAGACTAGTTACATTCAGAAAACGACAATTGAATTAAAGACGTCAGCATGCTCATCCGTTCTTAGAAAAATCCTTTTTGTCTCGCTAATACCCAATCTGAGAACATTAATTAAATCTATCTTCAAGGTGATCTAATTAAATTCTAGATTTAAATATCTGAAAGTTAATTCTTCCAGAGTTTACCTAACAATTTTTTGTCTGATGATGTATTTTTTTCTTCAGTGGGTAAAATCTTTTCAGCAAAATAGGTACAACTTTCCTAAGGAAATGCCATATTTGGTGTAGTAGGTCCTAGGTAGGTTGCCAATAGAAATGAACCACTTCTGCTAGCATGTAAGGAGAATGGTACTTCTTATGCTGCAGAAGAGATTTGTGTAACAAACTGAGGGTCAAGTTGGAATTTTAAACCTAGAAATAAAGGCGATATATTCTTTAAAGATTTAAAACAATGGAATCACCATGGATGTTGGTTTTTACACAAGGATATCCATTGCAGGTTTAATTACAACAATGAAAACGGTACCAAGTAAACGTTCACTATTCAAAGAACAGCGAAATAAATTACACAATATCTACACCTTGGAATAATATGAAGCCATTAATAATGATATTTTCAAAGAATATGTCATGAAGGAAAATTTTAAGTAAGAAAAATTTATTTGTGATTTTTCATTCTTTCGTTATATTCTCTATTTACCAAATTTTAAACAAGTTGGACTTTAAAAAATGTATGTCTCCTGGTCCTTAGAAAAAATTTTTAAATAATTTTGAATGGAAATAGTTACATATGCAGGAGTCTATCGGGTATAATAGGTTTTCTTGGAAAGGCAAATTTCTTAAAATGCCTTAAAGTATACTTCATATAAATCAGATGTAAGAAACAGGACAAAACGCTGAGGTCTGAGCTCGCCAGGGCATAGTAGATACCTGAAAATAGCTTAGTATTTATGGGTCTGACAATGCTTGTTTTATATCAGGATTCTATCAATACTATATTTTCAAGCACTCACAGCTTGGCATAGTTGATAATATCAAAATTAAAAACTTACAACTAAATATGTCTTCTAAACTCTCATCGATAAAATTCAGTTCAACTAATGTTTATTAAATACCCTCTCCCAGAATTTTTCTGAGTTCCACATTACCAGCCCATATTTGCATCATGGATTAACTAAGGCTCAGCGTTTTGAAATATTTTGCCTGAGATTGCAGTTTGAAAGGCAAAACAATGAATCAAACCTAGATTTTCAGGTTTCAAATCCAAGACTTTTTCCAATATTCTGTAGAGCTTTTTCCCCTCATTTCACTTCTCTTCTTCCCTTTTACTTCTCCATTTAGCCAAATTCTATCCATTCTTCAAATCTTGGCTTCTCCACAGAGCTTTTCTTGGCTATGCCCAATTCACAGTCGTGGTTTTCTGAACATCTGTCAAGTCTCCTCTAACTGACTACGGATCTGAAGCTCTTGGGGGCGTCTTCTCAAGGAAGCCTCCCTCAAGAGGTTTTTTTCTCCCTCTTCCTTCCCTCAAGCTTTTATTCTCTGCAAAGCTGGCAGTATAGTGGAAAGAGCCCTGTGCAGTTATGAAGGCAAGAAAGTATAGGGCAAAGCCCACAAACAGTAGGAAGCTCATTTTGCAAGAAACTTGTGAAGACAAGAGAGCAAGCTTGGAGAGCTTAACAAATGCAGAATGGGACCATGAGGGTAGGAGATTCTCTGAGCAAGAGGTTGAGAAATTAACCCTTTAGAAAGACACATGTCCTGAAATGCTATTGCTGCAATTCAGAAGGCATTCACTGATAATCTCTGGTGGAAAAGCCATGCTGACGTTACATTTTAAAAAGTCCTGGACCAGTAAATAGAGTATAATAATAACATTTATTGAGCTTTCACTATGTTCAGACATTTGTTAAGGGTTTTACATGCATTATTTCTTTCAATCCTGACATCAGGTGATTTTTACAATTGAGAGAAATAGGCTTTGAGTAGTTAACAAAACTTGCTCACGGACACAGCTAATAAATGCTAGAGCTTATTCAGAACCAGTGCTATGTGCCCTCTTAAGTGCCCATAAGCCTTCATATATTACTGCAGAGACTGCTGATTGAAAAATAATCATTTTTGTGTATGGTCTGAGGTGCTTTCACATCCAGGAGCTTGTCCAACCAACTTCATGTGCACCCAAATTCAGATACCTTGTTCTCAAACCAAGGTAGGGGGGAGAAAACAGTTCTCTTGCTAGGCCATTGGTTGAGTGAGAAGCTAAAATGTAATGTTCTTGAGAAGTGTGGTGATGAGATACAAGTTCATAAATAGGGGTTAGCTGTTTTCCACCACTCCTGGGAATTGATGCTACTATTGATGGTATCTGTGAAGAAAGTATTTAGTTTTCCCTTGAAGTATACGTGGTATTTTTTTTTTTAATCAAGATTCACAAGGGTTGGATGCCAGTATACCAGCTACAGCATATGCAGCCCTCTCTGCTCATCTGGATGTGATTGGGAAGCTTCTGTCATTTGCCTCCTGGGCCGTGGCTGTTAGACACAGCAGAACTTGGCCCATGTGCTATGCAGCTATTGGCAACTCCTCAGGGAGACTGTCTCAATGTTTAATATTGGTTGTACTCCTTCCTGGAGAGAAGAATGGGATGGATGTCTAAAAAATAAAGGTGTGGGAAAGAAAGATACAGCAGGAACATTATAAATACATCAGGGATCTGGGCATGGATGACATTTCACAAAGTTGCCTGAGTGGATTTGGACTTTGCTCAAACATTTAAAGCAGCTTCTGATCATGCTTTATTTTGAAAACAGATTCAAATAGGATGGAAATATTCACATGTAACCCAAAAAGTGTCTGAAGGAACAAATGTTCCAAATGTTCTCACTGGCAGAGGTCTTCAAAGAACCAAGAAAAATCTGGGACTGGGTTATGTGTTAGATGATACAAAATTAGCATGATCAGTAAGTGTTTATTATCTTTCTATCATGCTTTACTATCTGCTAAACCTGCCTTGACGAAGAGTATGAGACTATGGTTCCAAACATGGAGGTATACAGAGCTGGGACTGAACTTCAGAAAGGACCTGCTTATTGAAAGAATGTTGCAGAGGTTGATTTAGTCCTGGGGACACCACTAGGCTGCTGTTTTCCAAACTGTGTTCTGCAGAGCAGCGTCCACAAGAGATCCGTGGGCCAAATTAGTGTTCTATGGTTATATAAACTTAGAATACACTATGTCCCCCTCCTTAGAGATTCACAATGCATAGTAAAAGTTTATTAAGAGCTATGAAAATTCTATAATTAAGAAAGGTGCTTGATTGCTTAATTTTGCCCTCATTCTTTTTTTTGTTTGTTTGTTTGTTTTTGGCCGCACTGCACAGCTTGCAGGGTCTTAGTTCCCTGACCAGGAATTGAACCTGGGCTCTGGCAGTGAAAGCACTGAGTCCTAACCACTGGACAACCAAGGAATTCCCCTAATTCGATATTTATCATTTGATCATGGGTCTCTCTTTCATACACTAATATTACTATTACTAGTGGTAGTAGTAATAAAAATGAATAACATTAACTGAGCACTTATTATATGGTAGGCATCGTTTGGAAGTGAAATATATATATTAACTCATTTATTCCTCATGTCAGCCAAAATGTAATAGACATTACCACTATCACCATTTTACAGACAAGGAAACAGAAGCACAGAGTGATTGACCTAAGACCACATAACAACTATGTGGTGGAGCCTGGCTTAAAATCCAGGTGGTCCAAACTCTGGCCAGTCACTTCACCACCAAGCCGAAGTTACTCAGCCAATGTCAACAAATGAGATACAGTTCAGCTGAGACATATTGATGGCTAAATTTGTAAAGTGTAAATAAAAATTTAAAGTCATATTTTCAACCATTCCAAAACTTGAATAGTTGAAATGAAGTCTGAATACCATTTGTATGTAACTTTCTGAATTCAGCAATCATTACATCAGCAAATGACTTTATGGGGATAACATGAAGCATCTTCCTTTTGAATCACCCCAACTGGTCTGTAATTTATTTATCAAGAATAAAGTTCTTCTGTTTGCTAGTGTAGACAAATCATTTTCTGTTCTTTCTCTTTAATGGTTTACTTTCATGATTTCTCTACTAATCTAGAAGTTACATATGCTTGCCGTTGTTACCACTTTTTCGTATTAGATATTGATATTTAAAAGATAACTGATGTTAATTTTCTAGATTTCTAACTCAATTTATTTATATTTTATTATATTTTGACGTTTAAAATCAAAGTCTCAGGAAATTTCATAATAATTATTGTTTGTTTAACAAATTTTTATTTCTAATAAAAATAATTGGACCTAACTAAAATTGATTTACTAAATAAACTGTAGACCTTGAACATTTAAAAGTCACATTTTATTTTTAAAAAGTTCTGAAAAAAGAAGTTCTGGAATTGAATAATGGTGATGGTAGTACAACACTGTGAATATACTTAATGCCACTGAATTATAAACTAAAAAATGGTTAAAATGGTAAAAAAAATTTTTTTAATTTAAAAACCAAATGAATATTGAAAAGAAAAAAAGACATTTTATAGTTTAATTTTTTTCATTATTAAATTAAATTAAATATAATATTCCAGCAACCAGAAAATCAATTTTATGAGACTATAAAGATCCCCATTTCTCTAGAGAACTTTATACTTAAGTAGATTTAATTTTTACTTGACATTTATTTTCTCAACAAAATGGAATGCTTTTTAATTAAAGCTGAAGTTATCAGATTTACAAGACAAACAAATAATTCACCACAAAAGAAGATGACATGAATAATTAGGCAACATAAGGATTTTCTCAAATTTCTATTAGTGTGCCTTTCTCTTCAGCATTTAAGACTCATTTGCATGGAAAGTTATTAAACAAATTGCCACAAACTGCACTGGTACCTAGACACAAGACAGGAAAATATTTGAAATTTAAGTGTGTGCAAGAACAAAATATGAAACAAAGTTTTTCTGTACAGTTTTCTATAAAAACGTTTTTTCTTTTCTTTTTTTTTACAATAGTATTAGGTGGAGCTCAAGAAACTAGTTATAAGAGCACACCGTTATCACTAAATCCAAAGTACTTTTAAACTTTGGTTTCAAAAACTGACTTGCTTCAAAAACTTAAAAATAGAACTACCATATTATCCAGCGATCCCAAAGAAAATGAAATTAGTCTTCAAAGAGATTTCTTCACTCCCACATTCACTGCGGTATTATTTACAATAGCCAAAATATGGAAACAGTCTGAGCATTTTTCAACAGATAAATGTATAAAAAGATGTGGTTTATAAATACAATAGAGTATTGTTTGATCATAAAAGAAGAAGGAAATCCTGCCATTTGTGACAACATGGGTGAAACTGGAGGACAACATGCTAAGTGAAATAAGCCAGACAGAGGAAGACAAATACTTTAAAATCTCACTTATACCTGGAATCTAAAAATGCCAAACTCGTACAACCAGATGGGTTGCCAAGGGCTGGGGGGTTGAGGGGGTGAGAAAACAGCAAGATGTTGATCAAAGGGTACAAACTTTCAGCAATAAGATACATAAGTTCTGGGATCTAAAGTATAGCCTGGTAATTACAGGTAATAATACAGTATTGTGTACTTGAAATGTTCTAAGAAAGTAGATCTTGTGTTCTCACCATAAAAAAATTATAAAAAGGTAACTATGTGAGGTGGTGGATGTATTAATTAATTTGATTGTGGTTTGGTTGTGGTAATCAGTTGATAATATATATCAAATCATAATGTTGTATACTTTTAAAATACCATATTGTACAACCTAAATACATTTTTAAAATACAATTTTTATTTTCAGTCATATTGCAATAAAGCTAGGGGAAAACGTGGCTTTACATCTCTCACATTTTTGAGCACTGGAATGAATTTAGCCAATTATTGCAAAAATCATGTAAAATTATATTATTTACTGACAAAATGTATGGATTCAAAACAACTCAACTTTGAAAAAGTGAGGTGGAGATGACTCATTAATGTTTAATCAGCACTTTATTGGGCTCCTGAAGGAGAATTATTAATACTAGTAGAACAATATCTGTGTGCTTAAAGAAAATCATCATCATTATTTTAAAATATTTGATATGAAAAAAATCAATAAAAATCCATATGCATGCATTATCACAAGTATTTTCAACATTACATTTTCACTTGAAAAAAAAGGACAAATTAAAGTCATAAGGACTAGAGAATTACAACTCCCTTGATGCATAATTTAAAGAAACTAAATTTTGGTCGATGGCAAGAAAACAATTGTAGTTAAATGGAGAAAAAAGTAATATGAACACTCCTGATATCTGATATCTACTTGTGATGATAAAGAATTGAAAGAGATCATAATTAAATTATCTTCCTCAAAAATCACTCGCAGCTATCTCAAACATAAATATCTCATATAAAGCATTACGTTCTTGGAAGGAAACCTATCAAAAATATTTAATACATTTTATGTGAATGTTTATACAAACTCAATATTTAATATTCTACCTAAAGCTTTGTATTTTATTTTTCTTACAATCTGAAAAATATGTAATTTTGTTTTAAATAAGACCCATCTGGATATCCCTCAATGTTATGAAAAACATTAGAATGTCGTATACAATGCTGTGTTCTATCCACATCACCACAAAAAAGAAATGTACTTTTGGAAACCTTGGCCTAGCCATTCTGATCTACCCAGGTTGGTAGCATCATCACCTCAGTTTCCAGAATTTTTTTAACGTGGATAGAAACCAACCTACTCATACCAAGATCCTGTTTCTTCCATGCCTAACCTGGTGGGTAAATGTGCCCCTAATGAATTTTCCAGGCAGTTCAATGCCCTCTCAAACTGTATCAGACAGTATAAGCAACCTTTTCAATTTGGAGTGCCTTGTGTGAGTAGGGTGGGATGGGAAAGGAGGGTGTACCCTAGCCCCGACCGTTCTTTTGTACAAAACGGCATTTAACTCTCATCTCAGGGATATTTCCCATTTCTAACCCTAAGGTAGTCATGCTTTGCTTTGCTGGAAGACCAGATAATCTTGGGTTATCAGGATCAGCAAATCAGTCACGTATGTGGGATTTTGAGAGTCAAGTTTAGAAATGGGCAAGAACAACAATAATACAGCAATGAAGAAGCAAAGGAGGAAACTGGGAGGACAACTAGAGAAGGGAAGAAGGAAGAGAAAAGCCCAACATTCTAGAAAATAGGTAATAACAGCCACAACAAGGCAAGCTTCTTCGGATTCAAGTTAGAATCCCGATCCACATCAAGACCAGCTGTGCCTCTCGATACCCATCAAAGACCCTTCAAATTTACCACCTCACTCTACAGAGCTTTGCCTAATGAATCCCACCTCATTCCTCTATTTTCTCTACTCAGTTTACGCTATAAAAACAGTGATTTGTTTTGTTATGGATTTTCTTTAACCTCTGCAACCTTCCCTTCAAACAAAATCTTAGGAGGAGCTCAATGAATAAAACAGAAAAATCACATACTACTCTGTGCTGAAGCCAGTAAGGAGCTCCAGGAAACTCCTGTAATGAAAGCATTAGAATTTTTAGCTATGTTGTTTAACAATCAACCTATATTATGTTCCATTTTTATTCGAGTATTCTCTGTATACACATCAGTGTATACACATCAGTGTCTCTCAAACTCTAACTGTATGAATCACCTAGGGAACTTGTTGAAATACAGACTGATTCAAGAGGCCTGGAGTGGACCCAGATGGCCTGTATTTCTAACAAGCTCCCAGATTGTGTTGCTGCTAGCTATTGGACCTTGGACCATAGGTGTCACAGCAAGTCCTGTGTCACTAGCTGTGGGCTAAACCCTGTAGCAGATAAAAGAAAGTATAAAGGTTTACTTCCTGCCATCAAAGATCTTAAAAATAAAAATGATCTCTAGGAACGGATTATTGATCAAGAAAGCTTATTGCCTAACTAAATGTCTCCTCCACTCAGAACGTGGCCGTGTCAGGGATGTCCTCAAGCTCTCGAGACCTCAGTTCCACCCCCCCACCCCGTGTTCAGGTTCATTTTGGTTCCATGACTCTAAAGGCAGTGATGTAAATCTAACTGCAAGTGCAGAGTGAGTTGAGGGACCCCAGGAGAGGCAGAGTAGTTGGGAACACCGCATGTTAAATCCAGGCTGTGAGCTGGGATTGGGCCTAGGGCAGGCTCATAACCCCTGCATGGCACTAATGGAGTCCGTGGTCTCCAATGTTGAAGTCACTCCCTTGAGTTCTGCAATGCCATGACCCTCACGGTATTTGCCCTGGATGAAAGGAATGAGAAAGAATATCCAGTCTGACAGCGTGACACAAACGACTCAGACACAAAAGTCCCCAGGGGCTAGGCAGCTAAAGTAAATGAATGACACTGTCCCCAGGCCAACAGGGTCTAATATCCCAGGCGTGTGACAATATGAAGGTGCTGCCACTTGGCTCCAGACAATTTTGCAATACAGAAATACAGACGTGCCGACTACCCAGAGGTAGATACTCAGATTTTTCAGACAAAGTAGAAATCCCAATTTTTATGAGAATGTTTTTTAAAATACGGTGTGTGCTGGGTAACAGAGCCTGCATGAGGACCTCTAATTTATAACCTCCGGAAGAAGGACTGGATTTCATGTGCAGCCATGACGGCTTCCAAAGAAACCTAAGCTCCCCCAAGTGTGAGTATCCCCTTTTTTATAATAAAAAAGAAATTATTACACAGTAGCCTGCAATAATCTTAGCCCATGTTTTTTTTTCTTTTTCTTTTGAAAGTTCTTGCTCACCACGGTCCTTGTCGTTAATGACAGGCTGTAAGTACTTCAAGTATAGACTGTTCTGTTCTCTCAGAGGCTGCCTATTGTCTGAGAAGCACCTTAGGGCTTTATATGGTTACTGGTTAGCATCTTGTTCTTTTAGGGAAGAAAAAGTTCAATGATTTTGCTATTTATGAAGCCTTCGTGGCACTTGTTTTAAAGTGGTAGCTGAATGTTGGGGTTATTGTATATTTCAAACATGTCCAAATGATAGCAGAAGAAAACATACTTAAACAGGTGTTCACGGAGGTCTCTCCTTTTTCACAGAAACAAACTGATCTTCTACCTCATCTTCTACTCTCCCATCAAATTCAACACTCTAAAGAACGGTTGAGAAAAAAACCAAGTAAACCAGTACTGGCCCAATCAAAGGGTCTCATTGTCTTCCAATTAAAGGTTTTTAGGGACTTCCCTGGTGGCGCAGTGGTTAAGAACCCACCTGCCAATGCAGGGGACACGGGTTCGAACCCTGGTCTGGGAAGATCCCACATACCGCGGAGCAACTAAGCCCGTGCACCACAACTACTGAAGCTGGTGCGCCTAGAGCCCGTGCTCCGCTACAAGAGAAGCCACCGCAATGAGAAGCCTGCGCACCACAGTGAAGAGTAGCTCCCACTCGCGGCAGTTAGAGAAAGCCTGCATGCAGCAAAAACGACCCAACGCAGCCATAAATAAATAAATAAATACATGTATTTACTTAAAGAAAAAGATTTTTAGATTTAGACAAGGTCTGGTAACAACAAAATATTCAACCAACTTAGCTACCATTCAACTTAAATCATTTATCCAACTCGGGTCATATTCACTAAATAGCTGTATGAAAAAATGAAAAAAATAGTATAATATATTGCTTGTTAAATTGACCCATAAGCACAATAATTTGTTTACCAAACTTGTTTTCACTGGCTAAGTTGTCAGACTGAATGGAAAGAATCAACCTTACGGGGCCACAGATGTATAGCTGTGGGGTTTGCCCTCGCAAGGAGTAAACATGGTGACTGAAGTTATGAGATCCAGGATCCAGGGTACTAAACATGAGGTTTATTTTTCCAGGTCTTCAAACCAAAGTCAACAGCATGCTTTCTAGTAATCACAGAAAGTAAAAGATGTGCATTGGACAAAATAAAGCTGAACAGTCTGTTTCAAAGTCTTAAATGAGAAAGAAATAGTAATAAGACTCCTACAAAAAAAAAATAGTTCACTAATATCACCCTAGGCTGTTTTGCACTCCTTTCGTGGCATCCAGTGCACCCCCCAACCTGTTTAGATATGACTGCAGATGCAAGCAAACCCAGCCAAATCTGCCAACCCCCGGCCCTAATCAGCAAAACTGCCCCACCAACCCTTACAGCTGTGAAATAATAAATGATTGTTTTAAGCCACAAAGTTTTGAGGCAGTTACTCAGCAATAGATTACTGATATGTTTGGCTTTCATAATTTTCATTTCTATCTAAGATGGAATTTGCAGAGCTTATAAATCATAAGAATCTATCTTTACTGTATTTTTCTAAGCAGATAAAAATAGATTCAGTTAAATCCATAGCTTATAGTGAAAGGCCTATTTTGAAGTCTATTTTTTTAAGTAGCCTCCTTTAAGAAATGGGAAAAAAAAGTTATACAAACTGAATTAAGTAGCAGATTTGTGTTTAGGTCTTAGCAAGAAAAAGAGATATATTTGGAATTTTCTATAAACTACGATCCCCTCTGAACCTGCTGCATACTCATTAAACCAGCATTGTTCTAGTTGTCAGCACTTATTTATCAATTATGCACAATAGCTGCGATGGATTTCAACAAGTGCTCAAGGTTTACTGTTTGGTTTCGTGTATTTTTCATCAGCACCCTCCTAAAGCATCCATTGTACATTATATATAAATGCTCCATGCTTCCAGTGTCTTAGATTCAGCAGAGAAACACTGCCTCGAATAGGCCTTGAATGTGGTTCCAAGAAAGTTGGGTATGTAAGGAATTTGCTAACAAGTTTATTTGCTAAGGCGTGTTACAACACTTCTACCATTTCCTTTTGCTTTATCAAAATGTGTTATATTTAAATCCTAAGAGTATTAGAAAAAAATATGTATTTACTATAAAATTCTATTTGTATATGACATGATAGATCTTTTTCTTTGTTGTTGTTTTTTTTTTTTGGTTGCGTTGGGTCTTTGTTGCTGCATGTGGGTCGTGGTGAGTGGGGGCTACTCTTTGTTGCGGTGCGCAGGCTTCTCATTGCAGTGGCTTCTCTTGTTGCGGAGCACAGACTGTAGGTGCTCGGGTTTCAGTAGCTGTGGCACGCGGGCTCAGTAGTTGTGGCTCGCAGGCTCTAGAGCGCAGGCTCAGTAGTTGTGGCGCACGGGCTTAGTTGCTCTGCAGCATGTGGGATCTTCCCGGACCAGGGCTCAAACCCGGGTCTCTTGCATTGGCAGGCGGATTCTTAACCACCGCGCCACCAGGGAAGCCCCTACATGATAGATCGTTGTGATGTTCTAAGAAAGGGGTAGGCAAACTTTTTCTGTAAAGGGCCAAATAGAAAATATTTTAGACTTTGCTTGTCCTAAGGTTTCTGCCACGGCTCTCAACTCTATCATTGCATTGTGAAAGCAGCCATTGACAATCTGTAAATAAATGGGTGTGGCTGTGTTCCTATACAACTGTATTTTAAAAAAAAGAAGACTAGACCATATTTGGCCTGCAGGCTATAGTTTGGGGGCCCCTGTTTAAGGGACTCACTATTACTTCAGTTTGTTATTTATTAAGTCACAAAGGATTACAGAGGGTTGAAAGAAGATTGTAAATGGTCTGTGAGGGTCCAGGTAAGGGACAGCACGAAACTACCCAGCCTGTTGATAAAATTAAAACCGGTCAATAGAGAATAGAAAGAAAGAGAAGAGGTAAGAAGTATGCAGAAAAAGCTTCAAAGCGGTCTCTCCCCTAAGATTATTCCTCTCTCCTACATCAAACACTCACTAGCTTTTGAACGTAAATTGGCATAGCCACTTTGCAAACTTGCTTTGCGATATCCTCTAAAGTGGGACATAGGCATACCCTATAGCTCAGTACTTACGCTCCTAGGTATGCAACCAACAGAAATACATACATAGGTTCACTAAAAGATATATACCACAACATTTAGAGTGATACTATTTTTTAATTAACTTTTAATTTTGAAGCAATTATAGATTCACATGTCGTTGTAAGAAATAACACAGAAAGATCCGATGTCCCCTTTACCCAGATTCTTGTGATGATAACATCTGGCAAAACTATAGAACAATATCATAACCAGTATGTTGACATTGTTTTAATCCACTAATCTTAGCTGGATTTCCCATTTTACTTGTACTTGAATGCGTGTGTGTGTGTGTGTGTGTGTGTATATGTATGCGTGTGTGTGTATTTAGGTCTATGCAGTTTCAACACATTTGCTTCATGCATTCACACATTCAAAATACAGAATAGTCTCATCACCACAAGGATCCTTCGTGCTGCCCGCTTATCACCACCGTTTATCCTCTTTCCCCACTGCTAATCCCTAGAAGTGCTCAACTGTTCTCCATTTCCAAAATTTTGTCATTTAAAAAACGTTATGCAAATAGAATTATCCAGTATATATCCTTCAGAGATTGGCTTATATTATGAAGTATAATTCCCAGGAGATTCATCTAAGGTGTTGTATGTCCGTTTCTTTTGACTGTTTAGTAGTATTCCATGATACGGAGCTACCACCATTGTTAAACCATTCATTCATTGAAAAACATTGGGTTGAAGGGGGAAGGGGGAGAGGGATGAATTGGGAGATTGAGATTGACATATACACACTACTATATATAAAATAGAAAGCTAATAAGAACCTACAGTGTAGCACAGGGAACTCTACTCAATACTCTGTTATGACCTATATAGGAATAGAATCTTAAAAAAGAGTGGGTATCTGTATATGTATAACTGATTCAGTTTGCTGTACAGAAGAAACTAACACAATATTAAGTCAACTGTACTCCAAAAAAATTAATTTTAAAAAAAGAATTAAAAAAAGAAAGAAAAACATTGGGTTGTTTCCAGTTCAGGGTTATAATGGATACAGCTGCTAGAATTTTTGTGTATAAATTTTGTGTGAACATAAGCTGTGATTTCTCTGGGACAAAGGTCCAAGTGTCAATTGTGGGTCATAAGGTAGTTGTTTATTTTTTTAAGGAACTGGCAAAATGTCTTCCAGAGTGGCTGAACCTTTTAACGCTCCCACCAGCAACGTATGAATGATCCAGTTTCTCCACATCCTTACCACATTTGGTGTTGTCTCTATTTTTGTTTTAGGCATTCTGATAGATGTATGGGATACTTTATTGTGGTTTTAATAGGATGCAATGGTGAAATATTCCTCCAAAAGCTGCCAGTGTAATAGAAAGAAAAGAAAAATAAGTAGGCATGTTGTGTGGCTGACCTTATTTATTTAAGCCTTGTTTCTTTAGAGCAAACCAATGACTGCAAAGACCAAGAATCCAGGTCACAGAGAGGCTTGAATGCAAACACCACCCCCATTATCCTGGACTCTGGCTCCATCTGTGTCCCTGGGGATGCTCATCTTGAATGCTCTGCAGACTCCTTTCTCCCTCCACGGAACTGAGACTTTTCAAGCTGACCAGGCATCTTCGGGCCAAAGCAGTTAAACACACACACACACACACACACACACAAACAGAAGTCCCTCACACTGTGCATGGCAAGTCCTTCAGGTGCTCCAAGCGACCACTCTTTCTGCTTACCTTCAAGAGTCAGAGTGTAGATGACCCTTCCCTTAGGGTCTGCAGCCCTTCTGGAGTACAACCCCTACCAAAACTCCCAGAGAGTTTCTGAGTCACTTCTCCCGCTGTTGCATGCCTAGGCAATGCCTTGTAAGTGGAGGGGAAATCTATTCAATACTTGAGCAGTTTTTCATTTTCTGTTTTTCTTCTACCAACACCGAAGTCGTATCCCAAATCAAAACATAGTATTTGCCTTTAGTCTTTCCCTTATCTTAGGGAGACCTTCCTCCTTTTGGAGGACTCATTCTCACTCCAAGTCAGAGGTCAGTACTGATTATCCCTCTCTCTCCTTCTCTTTTTTTAACTTGAAGTAAAATTGATTATCCCTCTCTTTTGAGGATTGAACCCGGTTAAGAGTTCTTCCAGTGTTGGCTAAAGCCCTTTGTTTACTTGGTTCCCGGAGCAAGGCTCTGTGGTGGGCAAGTGCCAACAAAATCTTGTTCCCATGCCTCCAGTTTCAGGCACTGTTAATTTCTCCAGTTATCATGATTGGATAAAGTGTTGATCTGGCCCTGAAGCAGGAGAGAGGCCAGTGTGGTTGCCCAAGGTTTTGTTGCCATAGTGGGTGAGAAAAGGGAACTGTCATTTTATGTTCCTCATTCTTTTTATTTTGGTTGCTACGCCATTAGCATAGGTTTTTAGTAGAAAATAATTATAAAATAGTGAAATTCACACAAAATCACACATCATCCTCAAACGTTTGCCTAGGCAAATGAATATATGTATGAGTATTCATTTGAATGTGTGTGTATATATATATATCATGTAACAACTAAACTTCAGTGTTAATTTTAAAACTACTTTTTTTTTAAAACAATGTATCATAACACCTTTCCATTTCAAAAAATAATAGAGCTACCATCAATTTAAGACTGTATTGTATCTATTGAATAGATTTACCATACGGTACCTAACAAGTCCTCTAATGTACAATATCTGGGGCTGTTCACGATTTTTCACTGCTATAAACAGCCCTACGTATTTTAACTACATTTCAGCGTTTCTCATACCAATTATCTTATCCATACCTCAACACTCCAACTTGCACCACTATCTCCTGTCACAAAGATATGGGAAATTTGTTTCTCCTCCAGATAAGTGCCAATTAGCAAACCCAGATGGCCTAGTCATAAAGATCAAACTCCTCCTTGACACCCTCCAGTGCCTTTTATCTAACACACCCAGCATTTCAAAGTCCTACCTTTTGTTTCAGTGGAGTTGAACTCAGGTGACACTGAGACCTCTCCTCTGTAACGGTAGTTATGACTGAATGAAATCTGACTTCCCCGCTTTTAACAAGTACCTGGCTTTGTTTCTTTCCACAATTCTGACTGATAGTGCTCTGACAAGTTTCAGCCCCTACCCATCCTGGCCTACAGTAGCAAATACGCTTTGCGACTTCTGCCTAACAGGATCCCTGCCTTCCTGATCGTTTGATCTGCAGTGCTCTACTTACTTGCCTGAACTTCCAATTACTCATCCTTCCTGGCCTTAAAATGTGCCCTCTCTTCTCATGGGCCTGGCGATAAATAGGCTGTGTGTGGAATCATTTAAACAGACAAAGAGATACATAAGGTACTGAAATGGATAAGAACTTTAATTCTTATCTGCGAAAGGATAAGAATAAAATGATACAGGTTTTAACTGTATCATTTTACTCTTATCCTTTTTGGCATTCTATTTTAGTCTTGAGACACTATTCTTTTGTTTATATCCATCCACATCACATGCATCAACCACCAAATTTAAAACGGTCATACTGTTTATCCTCAAGAAAATCTCTCTCCATCCCTGTTTACTTCTATTGGTACTTGAAATTAAAATAATGAAAGGTTGTAGGTGTGAAGTTAGGTAGAAACTCTGAGGAGGTGGATGGTTCAATTTTGTCCCTAGCTCTACTTAATTATCCTTCTTACAGCACAGCAGTGCTGGAATTTCCTCTGGTCTAATCCTTTAACACCTTTTAGACTGCCTAGAGGAAAGAAACAGTCTCTTGACTTGGCCAGGAAAATGATCCAAATCTCTCAAATTTAAACTACTTCCCATTTTGACTTTACAGCATTTGCTCACTAACCAGGAGGGAAGGAGATAACAAAAGAATAGCTTTTACTGCCAGCATCATATTTTTCTTTCTCTTTGTTAAATAATAGTATTAAGGAAGCATTATTTATCAAGTCTTAATGATGTGCTATGTGCTGAAAAGAACATATAATTAGGCTGTGAAATAATGGTATAGATCTCAGAGGCTGCACGTTAATCCAGAAGCTACTGCCCTTCTCCTTCTTCACTCTTATCCCCCTCCACATTTGACTAGTTGCTACCTATTTATTGAGAAGCTACTCAGTTCCTACAATGTGCAGGAACACAATGTCCCTACAGTAATGAGAGACCCAAACTGTTACACTATTACTGTAAAACAAAACGCCAACCAACGAAGGGCTTAAAATCTATGGTGAGGGAGATTGAAGATGGCGCAAGAGTAAGACGTGGAGATCACCTTCCTCCCCACAGATACATCAGAAATACATCTACACGTGGAACAACTCCTACAGAACACCTACTGAACGCTGGCAGAAGACCTCAGACCTCCCTAAAGGCAAGAAACTCCCCACGTACCTGGGCAGGGGAAAAGAAAAAAGAATAAACAGAGACAAAAGAATAGGGACGGGACCTGCACCTGCGGGAGGGAGCTGTGAAGGAGGAGAGGTTTCCACACACTAGGAGCCCCTTTGCGGGCAGAGACTGCAGGTGGTGGAGGGCGGAAGCTTCAGAGCCGCGGAGGAGAGCACAGCCACAGGGGTGCGGAGGGCAAAGCGGAGAGATTCCCGTACAGAGGATCGGTGCCGATCCGCACTCACCAGCCCGAGAGGCTTGTCTGCTCACCCGCCAGGGCGGGTGGGGCTGGGAGCTGAGGCTCGGGCTTCGGAGGCTGGATCACAGGGAGAGGACTGGGGTTGGCGGCGTGATCACAGCCTGGAGGGGGTTAGTGCACCATGGCTAGCCGGGAGGGAGTCCGGGAAAAAGTTTGGATCTGCCGAAGAGGCAAGAGAGTTTTTCTTCCCTCTTTGTTTTCTGGTGCACGAGGAGAGGGGATTCAGAGCGTCGCTTAAAGGAGCTCCAGAGACGGGCGTGAGAGAGACAGGCAGGAGACGCTAAGGCTGCTGCTGCCGCCACCAAGAAGCCTGTGTGCGAGCACAGGTCACTCTCCACACCGCCCCTCCAGGGAGCCTGTAGCTTTCGTCTATATAACTTTGTTTTTATCATTTGTCCTAGGATTCTATCTGTCTTTTTTTTCGTATTTTTGGGTTTCATAGTATAGATTTTAGCACTTGTTATCATTGGTGGATTTATTTTTTGGTTTGGTTGCTCTCTTTCTTGCTTGCTTTCTTTTATTACTTTAAAAAAATTTTTAATAATTGTTTTTTATTTTAATAACTTTATTTTCTTTTACTTTATTTTATTTTATCTTCTTCTTTCTTTCTTTCTTTTTTTTCTCCCTTTATTCTGAGCTGTGTGCATTAGAGGCTCTTGGTGCTCCAGCCAGGCTTCAGGGCTGTGCATCTGAGGTGGGAGAGCCAAGTTCGGGACACTGGTCCACAAGAGACCTCCCAACTCCACGTAATATCAAACGGCGAAAATCTCCCAGAGATCTCCATCTCAACGCCAAGACCCAGCTCCACTCAGCGACCAGCAAGCTACAGTGCAGGACACCCTATGCCAAACAACTAGCAAGACAGGAACACAACCCCATCCATTAGCAGAGAGGTGCCTAAAATCATAACAACACAGATACACCGAAACACACCACCAGACATGGACCTGCCCACCAAAAAGACAAGATCCAGCCTCATCCACCAGAACACAGGCACTAGTCCCCTCCACCAGGAAGCCTACACAACCCACTGAACCAACCTTAGCTGCCGGGGACAGACACCAGAACACTGGGAACTACGAACCTGCAGCCTATCAAAAGGAGACCCCAAACACAGCAAGTTCAGCAAAATGAGAAAACAGAGAAACACACAGCAGATGAAGGAGCAAGGCAAGAACCCACCAGACCTAACAAATGAAGAGGAAATAGGTAGTCTACCTGAAAAAAATTTCAGAAGAATGATAGAAAAGATGATCCAAAATCTTGGAAATAGAATGGAGAAAATACAAGAAACGTTTAACAAGGACCTAGAAAAACTAAAGAGCAAAAAAAGTGATGAACAACACAATAAATGAAATTAAAAATTCTCTAGAAAGAATCAATAGCAGAAAAACTGAGGCAGAAGGACGGATAAGTGACCTGGAAGATAAAATAGTGGAAATAACTACCATGGAGCAGAATAAAGAAAAAAGAATGAAAAGAATTGAGGACAGTCTCAGAGACCTCTGAGACAACATTAAATGCACCAACATTTGAATTATAGGGGTCCCAGAAGAAGAAGAGAAAAAGCAAGGGACTGAGAAAATACTTGAAGAGATTATAGTTGAAAACTTCCCTAATATGGGAAATAGTTAATCAAGTCCAGGAAACACAGAGAGTCCCCACAGAGGATAAATCCAAGGAGAAACATGCCAAGACACATGTCAATCAAACTATCAAAAATTAAATACAAAGAAAAAATATTAAAAGCAGCAAGGGAAAAATAACACACAAGGGAATCCCCATAAGGTTAACAGCTGATCTTTCAGCAGAAACTCTGCAAGCCAGAAGGGACTGGCAGGACATATTTAAAGTGATGAAGGAGAAAAACCTACAACCGAGATTACTCTACCCAGCAAGAATCTCATTCAGATTTGATGGAGAAATTAAAACCTTTACAGACAAGCAACAGCTAAGAGAATTCAGCACCACCAAACCAGCTTTACAACAAATGCTAAAGGAACTTTGCTAGGCAGGAAACACAAGAGAAGGAAAAGACCTACAATAACAAACCCAATTAAGAAATGATAATACGAACATAAATATCGATAATTACATTAAATATAGATGGATTAAAAGCTCCAACCAAAAGACACAGACTGGCTGAATGGATACAAAAACAAGACCCATATATACGCTGTCTACAAGAGATCAACCTCAGACCTAGGGACACACACAGACTGAAAGTGAGGGGATGGAAAAAGATATTCCATGCAAATGGAAATCAAAAGAAAGCTGGAGTAGCAATTCTCATATCAGACAAAATTGACTTTAAAAAAAGACTATTGGGCTTCCCTGGTGGCGCAGTGGTTGAGAGTCCGCCTGCCGATGCAGGGGACGCGGGTTCGTGCCCCGGTCCGGGAAGATCCCACATGCCGCGGACCGGCTGGGCCCGTGAGCCATGGCCGCTGAGCCTGCGCATCCGGAGCCTGTGCTCTGCAACGGGAGAGGCCACAACAGTGAGAGGCCCACGTAACGCAAAAAAAAAAAAAAAAAATTCCCTGGAACAGAGCTTCATTAATGACCTTCTTCCTGCACTGCTGCAACAGGACAATGCTTTTGATGTTTCCGTGCTGTTGTTAGTTCAGCGTGGTTGGGGCAGTTTATTCTGACTGGCCAATTAACCCAGGCGCATGTATTGAAGGGAGGGTCAGGGGAGGAACCCCCTCTTACGTGCTTGTAAAAACGACAAAGGGAAACGATACATGCTTGCCCACATCACTTCCTGGTGCCTGTTTGGCCTTGTTAGTTTTCAGATTCTTCACCCTGGTTTGTTTCTGTCTTATGACCATGATGACTCCTCTTTCTTTTATATCCTTCTAGGTAAAGCTATGTTTGGCAGAAAGGACCTCTGCTTTGTGAATGTAACTTGCATTGTTATTTGCATTGTTGTTCATGTGACTGTTTCCAAGAACACTCTGGAAATGTCAGCAGACTGTTCAACTTCCCATTCAACCATTTGGCCATCTGAAAAATACAGAAAGCCTCTATCTTTCACACTCCTAGCTAAAAATTAAACAAGTCAGAAGATAAAATCTAAGCACAAAAATACTGTGTTGATTTCTATTTGAGGTTGAAGTCCTCCCTTGTTTAATAAATATTCAAGATTCTGAATATTTAGTGCACTTGAACTGTGTTTTGCACTCTTGATTTCAACTCTGTACCAATCCTACATTTATCATGGCTTATGACCAAGATACCTTGAGATGATAAAATCAAACAATAACAGCTTCAGGAATTTCTCAGAGAAAAGGTCCCTACCATCAGTAAACTTTTTCATCTCTAATGAGGAGTCAAAGGAGTCTCTCTTTCCACTGACTGTAAGCTATCGCCACCTCTATCATGGGAACACAGATATGGTTTTTAAGTCTCTTTCTCTTGCTGTCTCTCTCAACTTCTGCATTATTGAAAAGTACATCTCCATTTATCTTCTTCTTTTCTATTCTCTTTCACGTCTTTGGTGTCAACTGAATTGGACACTAGAAACAGCACTTAATCATGGGAAGATTAGCGTTCAAAAATCTAGAAGTCATGAAGTGAAATCGAATATTTCAAGTACTTAATTCCATTAATTTTTCAAGTGCTTCCATAGTGTCCAGAAATGACTCCTCCTGAAATCCTAACAAAATTATTTTCCAAGTTCTATATTTTCCTCTGGATAACTCCCCCTTTCCATTGCATCAGTATTCAGAATATATTTTAAAGTTTTCATTGAATATTACTGTTTTCTTTTTTATTTAATTACTAGAATTACAAGAGTTCTGTTTTCTACACATTTTCATGGCAAACGTACACTATTTCAGATACATTAAGGCTAAACAGTCTTTTGTGGACAAGCCTCAGGGGAAACATAACTGCCAGTTGTAACTCTTCCTGCAAGGAAATGAATTCTGAGTTCCAACAACTGATTTACAAATGAACATTTGGAAAGCTATACATTTGTAAGTGGCAGACTTCTTTTAACCTATATTTTCTGCATTCTAAGCCATAATCTTGACAAAGTCATCCAACAGAATGATCCTAGAAAAAGTTTTTTCAGATGGACAAGATGTGGTTGGCAATCTGTTAGCTGGTTCCTGAACAATTTCACTAAGGAAGAGCTGAACGTTTCATTACTTATTTTGAACTCTAACTCACTCAGAAGGGCAGACCTAGAGAATACGGTATCAAGTCTATCCTGGCCACAAGGCTTTGACCTTAGAAAAGTAACTGAGCCTTCTAGTTTTCTCATCTATGTCATGCGAAAAAGCACCTGATGGAATGTAGTAACAATCTGATTGTTATAATTAGAGAGTATATAGAATCCCTAATAGCACCCTAAATTTAAAATAAATGGCTACAAATGGAGCTTTATTAATGATTCAAAGCATTGACTAGAATCAGAAAGACTCAGGAGGAAAATCAAATTGATTAAACAAAAAACAAGCTATAGTATCTAGGTAGCACTGTAAAAGGTATAATGGGGATATTCAAGCTGGAGGAAAGACAGGTTAGTGTAGCCTAAAGATTCTAAGTCTCGATGGCAAACGAACAATACGAACCAGCTGTGAATGGCAGATATACTTTGTCCCTCACCATATTTTAAAAAGTGAATTAGTTGTCAACATTAAGAAACAGAAAATTTTGCACAGGAATCCAGGTTTTCAGATTCTCTTGAAAAACGTGCACTCATATTTCTGCATGGTGGTAATCAGATGGAGTTGAATAGCAGTTGTCTTTTTAATATGGTCTGTGAGGCCTCCATTTCACCATATTCTCCATCCAGGTGACTTCAATGATTCACCTGCTGGCCCCCTATGCCAATGAGTTTGCAATTCTTGTTTTGGATAATGTGTTAAAAAAGATATCCCCCTAAAGAGTCTTTCACTACTATTTTCATGATAACTTTTAAAACTGTCTACTTATTTTAAACTTTTTGATAAACTATTTGATATCTCAAGAAATCAACAGTCTGATGGACACCTATCAGCATAGGACTCCAAACTAGGGACTATAGTGTTATTTTTCAAAATGGGTAGACAACTGTTTAAAAAAATCTATGTTTTGTATAATAAAAATAATAATGGTTCACATCTACTAGTGCTTAGGGAAAAGGCCTATTCTAAGCTTGTTATCTACATTAATTTATTTATCCTTCAAAACTACCTTTTGATATAGGTACTAGATTTTTTTTGCACAGAAGGAAACTTGGGTAATAGCTCAGGAAGTTAAAGCCCAAGGTCACACAGCTGGGAAATGACTCAAGTCAAGACTCAAACCCGGCAGTCTGTCTCTAAGACCAGTGTTCATAACTATCATGCAATACAGACCTTTCAGTATGGTCCATCCTCCCCCTGACAATTTGGAAAACTGTGTGTACATTTATATGTGTGTATATATATAATATACATACATATTTATATATATTTATAAATGTGCGTATAAACATATCTATGAACAGACATACATAAACATACTCATATATACATAATATATACACATATAAATATGAATGAATGAACCATATATGTATGAGTATACTATTATTTTCTGTTGACAAAATACAGTCAATATTACATTCCTTTAATTATTTTGGTTTTATAGAATGCTTTGATATATTTCTTGGCTAATCTCAAATACAATCTCCTCCAAATAAATCTTAGGATAGGTTTGTCAGGTCCATAAGAATTCATACTAGGATTTTTATTATTACATTAAATTTATAGATTAATTTTGGGTGAATTATCATCTTAATATTAATTCTTCCTAACCAATCATAGAACAGGCTGATTGAGAAGATCTTTATGTAGTCGAATTGACAGGGCTTGGTGATTGATTGGAAATGAGAGATGGAGAAAGGAGAGCTTGAAGATGTTTGTTTTCTAAGATACTCCCCTGACCTGTTCAAGAACTGTGATCTAGATATTAGGAAGACCAACAGCAGCCATTTGCTGGAAGTAAGAAAATCTTCTTCTCAAAAAGATGAGCCACTTGCAGTGTAGAAAGGAATAGAAAAGGTCCTCAAAGTTGCATGTCCTGATTTGTAATAAGAATGGTGGATGAAAATTAGTAATAGGGAGGAGTTCCACTAGGGTGAACCAGGAGAGGCTCAAAGAAAATGTGGCACACAGGAGAAGAAAAAAAAAAAAGTGTGAACTAACACTTAGTGCTTACCGTGCGCCAGGCCCTGTTCTTTACATATTTTCTTCCAAGAGCACCTTAAGACAGGTGAGTGATATTGTCTAAGTTTCATAGATGAGAAAGCCAAAGTTCAGAAAAGTTAACTTTGACAATTTCACACAACCAGAAAATGTGAAGAGCAGAATTTGAACCAAGGTCCCTGAGTGAATTCCCATGGTTGTTGTACCCTATAGAGAAGGTAATAGGTTTCCTCCAGTCCCAGGCCTTCTTCCCTGGTTTCTCAATGATTCGAGGTGCCCTGTATAGCAGCTTTGTCAGACACAGCTGTAATCGTATGCAGAATTGGAAAAACTAAGATTACAAGTTAAACCACTCAATACACAGCAGTTCTTTCAGATATAATATGCAATTATGCAGAGCAGCAGAAACTAATGTAATGTACTCTGAAAATAATGTGAGCAGTTCCACATAGTAGAGGATATAGCTGTGGATAAAAAAGAGTATAAAAGTAAATTTTTTTTTAATTTTATTTTTGGCTGCATTGGGTCTTTGTTGCTGTGCGCAGGCTTTCTCTAGTTGCGACGAGCGGGGGATACTCTTCGTTGTGGTGCGCAGGCTTCTCATTGCGGTGGCTTCTCTTTTTGCGGAGCACGGGCTCTAAGCACGTGGGCTTCAGTAGTTGTGGCTCACAGGCTCTAGAGCTCAGGCTCAGTAGTTGTGGCACATGGGCTTAGCTGCTCCACGGCACGTGGGATCTTCCCAGACCAAGGCTCGAACCCGTGTCCCCTGCCTTGGCAGACAGATTCTCAACCACTGCACCATCAGGGAAGCCCAAAAGTAAAATTTTTAAATTAAAAAAAGTTACTTTTGCTCTGAGAAGGACACAGGTAAAGACTGAAAAGACAAGCCACAGATTGTGAGTAAATATTTGCAAATCACATATCTAATAAAAGACTTACATCTAATACATGAAAAAATATAGTTATTAAATCTCAACAACAAGAAAACAAACAACCCAATTAAAAATGGGCAAAAAACTGAACAGACACTTCACCAAAGAAGATACGCAGATGACAAATAAGTATATGGAAAGGTCCTCAATAGCATTTGTCATTAGGGAGTTGCACATAAAGCAACAATACGTCACTACATTCCTGCTAGAATGGCTAAAATCTAAAAAACTAACAATGCCAACACTGCTGGTAGAGCATTCTCATTCCTTACTGGTCAGAATGTAAAACAGTATAGACACTTTGGAAGGCAGTTTTTCAGTTTCTTATAAAGCCAAATACAGACTTACCATAAGTCCTACCAGTTGCACTCCTAGGTATTCACCCAACTTATTTAATTTATATCCACATAAAAGTCTTCACGTGATTGCTTATGGTAGCTTTATTCAAAGTCACCAAAAACTAGAAGCAACCAAGATGTTCTCCAAAAGATGAATGGATAGACATACTGTGATACATCCACAGAGAATACTATTCAGCAACAAAATGGAATGAGCTAGTAATCCATGCTACAATATGGATGATTTTAAGTGCATCTTACTAAGTGACAGAAGCCTATTTGAGAAGGCTACATACTCTGTGATTCCACTCCTATGACATTCTGGAAAAGGCAAAAGTGTAGAGACAAAAAATGATCAGAGATTGCAAGGGGTTGGAGAGGAACACCATTGACCAGGTGAAGCACAGGAGATTTTTAACGGTGGTAAAAATATTTTGCATGGCACTGTAGTGGCAGATACATGATGCTATGGATTTGTTGAAATGGACAGAACTTTACAGAACAAAGAGTTAATGTATGCAAATTTTAAAAAATTACTAGTAGGTTAGGGGATCCCAGGACGGAGTGCGTACTTTGACAAAAGAATCAACTGTATTATAAAAGTATGACGTAACCTCACTGAAGAGTGTGGGTTAAAAAGGAGTCAACATAAGTAACTTTGGAAATGACTGGAAAGTATACGATTAGAGAAAAAAAACAATCATGTATAAGCACCGTACCCTCATTGGTAAAGCTGTTTCTCCAAAGGGATGCAAGTTAACAATTCTGAAACCACTGTACGTGTAAACCTGGGGGAAAAAAGTAGGTAAATGAATGACCAGTGGTGGAAGTCAGATTTCTCACTGTTGGAGTGAAAAGTTCCAGAGAAGCAAAGCGTTCTAGAATTATCCACATGGTACAGTATTAGAGATGGAAATAGCTGTATGAACTCACATTTAAATACTTAATATACATACGTATAAATAGACATAGAAATAACTATAGATATGCATACATGCATGGGTTAGCATACCACATATATTTTCTAGCTCTGTCTGCTGAGAGGGCCTAGAAGCAACAACACCTCAGTCATAATGAGCACATTCAGCACCCAGATCTTGGTTTCTACTACTATTCTCAAATAAAAGGAACCAGGGGTGCCTGGAGAATTGGCTCATTCTAGGGTTAGAGCATGGGATATACAAGATCAGCCTGAAGCATCTTGTAGTGTCAGAAAGTAAGGAAATGATCAAGAAGTAAAAGGTGATGAGGGCATGTCAAAGGGACACAGGAGCTAACCTGGGCTCCCAATGGCCAAAACTAAAGCAATTTGAGCAATAAAATAATGTAGTGTTGTATTATAATCCAAATATAAAATAAATATCCATGAGTTCATATGGATAAAAATAAATGATTGAATAATAAGTAAACAGGGAAAGAGAGACAAATCTCTGAACAAAAGAACTTCAAGTAATTGACATAGATACCTCCCCCTCAAGGAGATGGAGTGTAATTACCTATCTCTTAAGTGGAGGCTGTGTGTAACTTGTGGCCAAGAGCAAGGTAGGGGAGGGGGGAAGAGGACAGCGCATTTTCACAATGAAGAAATCTGAAGCACTACCTTAGCCAGGTCATCAAAGTTAACATCACCAATAAGAAGTCATGTTGATAGCACATGCCCTAGGTTGCCAGAACTGAATAGAAAATCACCCCCAAAACCAATTAACCCCACTGTAACTAAGAGAAAAACATCAGACATATCCAACTTGAGGAACATTCTACAAAATAACGGACTCCTCAAAACTGCCAGAGTCGTCAAAAACAAGGAGAGCTTGAAAAACTGTCAGACCAGAAGAGAAGACATACGACTAAATGTTACACGGTACGATGAATGAGGTCCTGGGACAGAAAAAAGGACATCAGGGAAAAACTAATGAAATAGAATAAAGTACAGAGTTTAGTTAACAGTAACATACTGACATTGGTTCCTTAGTTGTGACAAATGTATCACAGTGATGTAAAATGTTAACAAGAAGGGAAACTGGATTGGGGTATATGGAAACTCCCCGTACTATCTCTGCAACTTGTCTGCAAATATAAAACTACTGTATAATGAAAATGAATTTTAAAAAGAGGAAAATTGCCTTGTAGTGCAGGATAACATTCTGTTCTAATAAAGCTCCACAAGTGTTTGCGTTGATCATCCGGCTCCAGCCTCCTCCTGACATCAGCAGAGTCTGTTCCGGTTATTTCTCAAGTGATGAATTTGGATGAATATCACATTGCTTGTCCCTTTCCATCATGAGGAAGACCTCTGTGTCTTACCCGGTCCAGGTCTCATCATCTCCTCACCAGCCTCCAGCCTCCACACAGCTCTCACCTCCCTCTGTCTTTCCTTCCTCTTGTTTCTTTCCCCCTTTCCAATCTTCTTATATCTAAAGGTTGAAGCCATATTCTATCATATTCAATATATACCAGGTACCTCCTGATGTAGTTTCTAATCCTCTAACTTAAGAGATGAGGAAACTGCATCTCAGAACCTTTACCTCGCCCAAGTGTAGACCTGACCAAAATGAAAAGCCAGCGTTTGTCTTCCCATGCACAGGCCCCCTGCACCAGCAGGACATCACTGTGTCTTTCCTAAAGCATTCTAGATTTTCTTTCTTCGAGCATGTAATGCAACATGAAAAAGATCTGTACGACCTGATTTAAAGGAACCTGATTATTAATGGGAGTGAGGGAGCATAAGGGAGAGGGGAGCTAGTGAAGGGAAGCAAGGAATCAAATGCTAAGTAAACGATGATGAAAAGTGTTCTCTCCTGGTGAATCAATGGGACAAGGAGAGATCTGTACGCCTGACACTTCTCACCATCTTCTCCCTCCTACATAAATGGCTCAAAAGGAGAGCTTTCTGTGCTCTGCTCACTCAGCAAACCCCATGGGCACTGAAGGTGCCTGCCACCAGCCGATCCTTAAAAGAAGGATTGAGGCGTGTACATTAAGAGTCCTTGCTTTGCAGGGTGTGCCAATCAGGGGAGAACACACACCCCGTAACTTCGCCAGAGCTCACCTGTTGAAAATCCTAAGAAACCCAAGTGCTAAATGAAAACTCATTCAGATGCAGCTTTAAATCGATGCATTTAAAGAGACTGAATAAACTCTTTATGTTAGTTACAATCTGGCATGAGCTTTTAATATTAACTATTATATATTTTATAGACTGTATTTGTTGCCAGACACTAAAACAAACATTAAGATGCTTTTGCCTCAACTGGTATTCTGAATGCTTCCAAAACAGTGGTATAAAAAGCCACACAAAACACATCATAATCATGGAAACCATCAGCATTAAGCTCACATTTTCCATGAAAGTGGTACTTATTTTTCATCTACAAACAATTATATCTCAATTACTTACTCTGTTAGCGAGTATTTCATCAAAAACTCTCATTTAATTGATGTGAGGATACATTTTGTTTGGGGAGAAACATAATTTCTAATTTGGATTAATTAAAGGAATAGGCATTCTGAATTAATGAAAGACTGATGTCTACTGAAAAATACGCAGTTTTGTTAGTTTCATACACAGAGAGTAACACAAACTAAGCTACCAAACTGACATTAGGGCAAGAAGGACCTAAAAGAGAATTGGTCTTTAGTGAACAGATAAGAGTAATGCTAAGGGAATACATATTTTCCATAATATGGAGAGCTTGAAAAAGTCTTTTATATAAGTAGTTTAAATGTACACTCTGTGTTATCCTGTTTAAATTTTGAATTATCCCAGCAGTTATTTTCTTTTTAACTATGCAGTTATAATAGATGCATCTAAATCATTATATATTCAGAATTACTGCAGTTCAGACAAGTGAGCTTCTTTTGTGGTGAGGGAACGGTTTAATTATTGGGTTGATGAAAAAGTTCATCTGGGTTTTTCGTTAAGATGTTAGGGAAAAACCCGAACGAACTTTTTGGTCGAACCAATAACTCTAGATATATCAACTAATCTTAAATTATATGCAAAATGTCTACAGATTGTAAACAATCAGTAGTATACCAAAATATAAGAAAAGACTGAGGTTTACTAGCATGGAACTTTTTGTTTGTAAGTTTCCAAATTTTTTTTTAAACTCAGAAATTTCAACACAAACATATACTCGTAGAATTTAAAACATAAAATAAAAAGTAACCAGCTGAAAATGTATTTGGTTGCAATTGAATGATTTTTCAGAAAGCAGGTTACTCTCTTTTTTCTCATATCCAACCCCGCTATCATCCCAGCATATTGCTGTTTATAATCTCTGGGAGAAAACAGAAGACATTTTCCTTAGTTTAACACACCTCGGTAGATGGTTTGTAAGAGGACTTCAGGAGATGAGAATGGCTTTAATCTCACTGTGCTTTACGGCCAGCAAGGAATAACCTGTCGCTACACAGGCCATGGCAGCCAAGGAGTTCCCCCAGGTATGAATGGCAGGGGTAGTAAGTCATGGTAACAGCAGGATGTGACTGTCTTTACTACAACTCAAGAAAAGAAGAAGAAGAAAAAAAAAATCAGGCACAGCATAATTAAAGTAATGGTATAAGGCCTTGCACTCAGTGACATAAAATGAGAAAGCACTATTAACATAGAGATTTCATAGCAAAAATGTTATGTAGGAATGGCAGTGCCTTATGATAAACTAAATGATATTCATTGCTCTTTAATCTAAATTGTTTGTATCCTTTTGGAATGAAAGAGCTTATTTTGAGACCTCTTGTGATACAGAAGCGATCCCGACCCAATTCCATTGGCTTTGCACATATTATGAAATAGGGGAAGCCTAGGGAAGAAAAAAAGGAAAAAATACATGATTTTCCCAGGTCTCATAGAATGTTTTGACACCAGTCTCTGCAAGTAGATTTTACATAGATCTGGGTCTTTCTAGATCTATGTAAAGTCTACTTCTTATGACAAATATTGTCAAGCAGCATGTAACATATACCACAGGGTAATAAAATCAGTGACATGAGTATTAATAATTTAGGTCCCTAGAGCAAAACCTGCCTTGGCATAATGCCCAAATCACTGGTTACGTCACCCAGTGGTACATTTAACATGTTGTGTGACAGTGTCCAGCTGGCTAACAGAAAAGGTCATAGCAACAGTAAGAACATGCATGGTGTAGGGAAGGGCAACCATTAAGAACCAAAAGTTTTCAACATTCGTTCTGCAAACATTGATTTAGCTCCTGCGCTATACTTTTCTTAACATTTCTAGAATTTACTCAGTTAGTAAAGTTAATAGCGATTTGACTACACTATTCTTCTCTTTCTAAGATCCGGATTAAGAATGTGATAAAATGGTTAGTCAGACAACACTTATTTAGGTAAATATGTTAATTATCTAGTTTTTCTAAGACTTTTTTGTATCTAAAATATCAAATACTTGATATAACGTCTAGTGACCTTCACACCTCTTTTTTAAAGTTCTCTTTAACGTATAAGGCAAAACTCACCCTTTCAGGAATCCTTGGTCCTCTGGAAATAGTCAAACAAGACAGTGGAAACTTCACTAGACGCCTACCAATCCACTTAAGACCGAATTTATAATAGGGAGAAAAGTATATCACATTTTAAAATGTCTACTACAGGGACTCTATTGGCTTATTACAGTAAGAATTTGATTTTTATTGGGATGATTTAATATATTATAATTCATTTAATATCATTTTTCCTTGCTGAAGTTATATTTTTATTGATCTATTCATTATAACCTTTGTTTTCTGATAACTCAGAGAAGATTGTGAAATTGCCAAGATAACCTCCAATATTGTTCTTATCAATGATTTCTTCAATTTATAATATGCATGCAGGATGGTTCCCTGGGAATAAAGCAGTAATAACAATGGAACTGGAAATTATTTGTGAGTATTTTTTAAAATGCTCTACATATATTATCTCATTTAATTCCAATAACTCCAATATAGACAGCATTATCACCCCACCTTACAGAGGAGAAAAGGAGGTTCCTAAAAATTTAGAAGACTTGTCTGAGATAATATTGCTAAAAGTGGCAACCTGGAATATGAACTGAGGCAGTTTAACTCCAAAGCACACATTCCAAAGCACACAATTCACAAGTATGCAATATTGCCTCCCAAAATAGATGGTTTGTCTTTGGCTGACAAAATATACATATGTCAAAATTTTCGAGTTCATCTGCTTTTAAGAAAAATGATAACTGCAGAAGTCAATCTCTTTATTTAACAAACTCGATCTCTAAATGCAGATTTTCAGATATCATGACAGGCAGATACTGGAGATGTGAGTTGTCAAGCTGTGTTTCTCTTGCCCGGAGCTGATCCCTATTTTATGAAAAAGGGGAGAGTTAGAAATTCCTGGATTAATATAGAATTTGAAGATTGCCAAGCAAGATGTTAGCAGGATGAGAATTTAGATTCTCAAGAATGGGGTAAAATTTCTCAAGTCTCTGCCAGAAGATAACTCTGGCACAATAATTCAGGATAGCCTAGAAAAGTGAAATATGGAGGCAGGATGACTTTTTCTGGAAAGAGACCAAGAATGGATAATGAAACGGCCTTTTTGGGTCCCAGTCCCTATTAAATTTCTACCTTGCAGGTTAGCAAACTTAATACCCCTGCAGCCTCAGCTTGCCTTACTCTTGAAAACAATAAGAAACATTGTTGAGCTTCTCTCTGTGTAAAGGATAACGCAGAGGATTTTATCTGTTATTACTTTAGTAGAAAAATAAAACCATTATCAACATAGGATGGTGATAGTAATGCTGCGGTGGCCAAGGTAAAACTAGGGATGGGTGGAAGTGCAGGAGGACCCAAAGTCCTATCTATTTCCCCTTTCCCTCAGTACCTAAGGTTTGGGGAATCTGCAAAGCCTGGGATGAAAGCCACTTGTTATAGAGAAAAGAGATGGGGCATAGTGTTATAACTGGGGTTCAAGTATCAGTTCCTCCGTGTGATGTGGGGACAGATCTCTAGCTCTCTGACTGAATCCCTTTATCTATAAACCTCAGATGATAATTATTCAATATTCTGATTGCCCTTCAGGTGGCTCAACCATCCTCCGTGTCAGAACGGCCCAGGGATAGACTGGCACAGAGACTCTCAATTCAAAAGATCCATGAGACCAGAAGGAGCCTCATTTACTCTCAAAGCCCTCTCTCACCTGTAGCAATGGCTACCAGTTAGGCCAGTGGCTCTCAACCAGGAGCAATTTTGCTTCCCAGAGAACATTGAGCAATATCTGGAGACCTTTTAGTCATAACTGGGGAGAGTGCTACTGACAGGTAGAGGCCAGGGATGCTGTTAAACATCTTATAGTGCACAGGTCAGCCCTCATAGCAAAGAATGATCTGATCCAACGTGTCAATGGTGCCAAAGTTGAGAAATCTGGAGTTAGAGCAACTGAGAACGAGTGAAACCAAGTGGACAAAGAAATCTTAAATTTATTTGCACTGACTGACAGAGTCTCAGTGGAAGCCAGAACAGATACATAGTCTCTGATACCATCTGAACATTCAGTGTTTATTTATTTACCCAAGACTACCCTCCTAGGTCTATTCCACAAACTCATTTCAAATTCTTTCTCAAATCTTCCCCCCAAGATGGAGCTGAATAGGACATGGACAGCCCCATTTCTACCAGCTGTTTTCTATATCCACCTTTGGCTTTCTTGGCGTTTCTTATTGCTGATGGACCTTGTACCAGCAGCAGCAGAACTTGGCCTCTATAACCATAGTGCCAGGAACAGAGCATGTGCAGTGCGATATATTTGTTGCTATTTTTGCCTAGCTTGGTCCTAGCTTCATATGTGCCCTTAGCCTATCACACTCCAGTGGTCTCCAGAACACAAGTTGCCTCCTTTGCCTATTTTGCTGATGAGGAAAAATTTAGCCAAGTACTTTAAATGCTCCAAATATTTGTCTAACGATTACAATTACACTCCTTAGCAGCTGCCTTTCCAAAATCTGTTGCAATTTACAAAACTGTGTAGTATATCATACTTCATTACATACTGCTATTTTCCTTATTCCAACACCACATATTTCCTTCTTCATTTTGTCATATCCTACCAATAATAAGTGTATGTGTTTCACAGCATTGTAGTTGACAGTCAGTAAGAAGCTATCTAAAAATGTTCTGCAAATATTTAGAACACTGTCATGGTTGCTGTTGTTAATATTCTTATTCTGGCTCTAGTTAGGCCCAGATCGCTACAGACTCCTCTGCTTGGGTTGTTAGTCCAAATGGACCTAAAAATCACTGTTCATCCTGTTCATCTTGTTCCTGAATGCCCAGTCTCTCCCAGGCCCTAAGCTATCCTCGGAAATTAGTTGATGTTGTTATGTCCTATTTGGTGTTCCCATCAGATACACTTTCTGGACTCTGTATTGTTTCTCCTGCATTGAATCCTGGGTTCCCAGTTCTCCTGTTTCCAAATTGGCCCCATCCATTAGTGATACATGAAAAGGACATAAATATGGTGGTGATTGTGAAAATGTGAGACTTTGCAAAGACAAATCTGTCAGCATGCAATGACTGCCTGGGAAATCAAGTGCTTATATGTTTTAGAATAAAGATCCCTTAAATTATATGTTTTCTATAAGCAATATTACCATGTGGTATAAGAGAAAGAGCCTGAACTATGAAGTCAAGGCCCAACTCTACATTTTCCTCACTCAGATCCTTAAGCCCTTAATACTTTTTGGTAGAATAAGGCTCGTGTCGTCCCTGTAATGTTAAAAGATACGCTGAATGCAGAGGGTTTGACTAAGATCAGCTAATTAAAATACAGGTTTCCACTACTTCCTTAGCAGCAAAGAGGTAAAAAATAAATGAATTTGCTGGTAAGAGAAGTCCTAGCACAGAGTAGGTGCTCAGAAAATATTTTCTTCTTACGGAAAATTCCCATTCTCAAAAAAATTATTTCTCCACATTTGAAATGACTTTAAAATCTTTTCATCTAAACACCAATGAAAGAACTTAGCAATAAGCCAATTTCAACCGTATTTACATTTTAAAAACTCAGCTCTCATATTGTCTGTGTGTGTCTCTCACACACACATGCACACACACATGCAAACACACACACACAATAGGGGAAGAAAATTCTTTGAAAAAAGCACAAACATAATTGGCTTCTTTTCTCATACTTACATTTCACCCAGAATGAGAGCCATGTGACTATATATCACATGAAAGGAAACATTAATATTATAAAGAATATTCTGGAGCAGTAACATGTTATTCTCCATGTTAGATGGCCTTTGCTTACTCATTCATTCATTCAGCAAGCCCCTTCTGAGTTTTCACTTCATGTCAGGAATGGTACTAAACGCTACAGTCATAATAACAAATGAGATACCACCTTTGCCTCGAGGACCCTACATTTCGGCTCTAGCTGGGTTGTGAGGGCAAGGGCCGATAGGATAAGGAAGAGGGTGAAGGGAGAGGATAAGAAGATAAATATATAGAAAGGCAAGAGAGTGAGGAAGAGGCAAAGCTTCAGAGAGGAGAGGAATTGCCTGTGAAGAGTCCGCAATGGCATCATCTGCCAGACAGGCGAAAAGGAGGGACAGAGGGAATTCCTGTGGGAAAAACAGTAAACCTTGATTTAGAGGCTTAAAACAGCAGAGGACCCTGGATACCAACAACCAGCTTCATAGAGCTTGTGGGAGCATGAGAGAGCAGAGAGAACACTGAAATAGAAGCCAGGAAACCCGAGCTGTCAGCTTGAGTTTTGTAACAAACTTATCAGGGTTCAAATATGAGCTCCATTTCTTATGGTCTGAGAAACTTGGGACAAATTAAAGTTCTTATTTATGAAATAAGAATAATAACCCTTTCCTTGCTTAGTCATCGTGGGAATTAGAAATATTCCATAAAAGCACCTAGAGCTGTGAGTATCTCAAAGTGATAATGATGGCCATAATTATGGTGGTCGGGGTCGGGCTCTCCCTTACCAGGGTGCCTTCGCACATTCCACTATCTGGAATGTCCCTTTCTCCCATATTCTTCACCAAGATTACTATTGCTTGCCCATCAAGAATCAGTTCAAATTTTACTCCTTCAATCAAACTGGAGAACGGTGCACCTTCTCTGATCTCCCAGAGGACATTCATGCTGTACTGTCATCAAGGACTTAGTTTTCTGCATCCTCCTCCTTCATCCCAGGCAAAGGGAGAGGAGAAAAGAAGCCAGAATGTACTCCTCTTAAAGACTGGTCCTGTGTCTTATGCTTTATGGTATCCTCATCTGTGCAACATGGTATTTATTATATAGTCACTAAATATTTGTTGAACTAACATAGTGATTAGGAAAGAATTGGAAACCAGAATCTAGAAAGGTTCTTTTATGAAGTAAAACCCTTTTCTACAAGGGTTCTGACAGGGAACATAACAAAGATTAAGAGAAGGAAGGAAGGCACTCTTCCTTTCAGAGAAGGAAGAGTGCCTCGCTCCCCTGTGGGTTGGAGACTTTGGGAGAGGCACTATGGGAATAACAGAAGAAAATCGCCACTTTTGGTTATGAGTTTCTGCAGCACCAACATAGGGGTGACCACAACCTAGATGGGCAGAGTCCATTAGAAGTGGCTTGAGTTGAAACCAGAAAGGTGCTATGGAAAGTCCCAGGAAAAAGAGTTCTTAGACAATGAAAAGAAGCACAGAGACCATGGTACGGCAGAGAGCTCGCAATGTTTTAGGCTCAGAAAGGAGGCCAGTTTTGCTGGAGAATCATGGGGTGAAGTTGGGGCGAGAGAATGGGACACAATAGGGTCACAGGGAAGAACAGAGGCCAGATCAATGCAGGGTCATCAGGGTAAGGTGAAGGATCTGGGGTTGTTTTCTAAAAGCAATGTTAAGATCTAAACCAGGAGTGCAAAGTGATTAGAGTCATATTTTAAAACCACCACTCGGCTGGGGAGTGGAGAATTAACAGCGGTAAGGCCTGCTGGAAGTCAGGAGTCCTTTGAAGTTGTTGCCATAACTCAGATGAAATGTGCGTGTGCGTGCAGTTTGGGGGATCTTGGTGGAGGTGAAGAGAAGAGGTAAGACTGGAGATACATTTAGGAGGTGGAATGGGCAGGACTTTTGATGTATTGGATGGTGGACTGAAGAGAAGAGAGGAAAAAATAATCTTTAGGTTTTTGGTTTGAGTCTCTGAAAAGAAGATGGTGGACTCATGTAATGATGTTAGGTGAAAGAAGGGTAGTCAGCAAGTATCAAAAGTTCTGATTTTACTGTGATAAGTTTACAATGCCTGTTACACATCTATATGAAACATCTATAAACATCTATATGAAAGAGCAACATCTGAGGATAGAGATCAAGGGAGAAGTCTGGGTGCCAGACATGTCTGTTGGTGTTCAGCATCTGGTAATTAAATCCACAGTATTTACCAACATCACACAGCCAGAGTTACAAACCAGAGATACTGAGCCCCCTGAAAAATTATTTTTGGTGTGATCCCACGTAGTCGTAGTGTCTCATCATAAACACCTCTCCAAGATATTTCGTGGGGAAGGGGAGTGGACTTTGTTCTGGTGTGTCTTTACATGGGACATGCTATCTCCAGCTACCACAGTTTCAACTGTACAGCTAATCACAGTTATTATGTTACCTCTCAACTTTGGAGGCATAAGGGCTCCAAGTCCTTAGAGGTACCAAAGAAGAGGTCGCTGCAATAGGCCTTGAGCAACCCTAATTATATGATAAAGAATATCACCATTTCCCCTCATCTTCCTCAAAAAGAAAAGAGCCCAATGATGTGTTAAAAATGAAAACACAGTCTAAAAGAGTGGATATATATATATGTATATATATATATACATATATATGTATAACTGATTCGCTTTGCTGTATAGCAGAAACTAACACAACATTGTAAATCAACTATACTCCCATAAAAATTAATTTAAAAAAACAATAATTCAAAGCTGAAAAAAGGATTAGACTGCTTTCTATTTTAAAAAGAAATTCAAAGAGAATTTTTTAAATGTTGAGAAAATGTCCAAAAAACAACTATATTATAATAATAGTACAATAATGGTCAGATGAAATGAGTAGAGAAGGGTCCTCTCCGTTTCAAAATTTAGCAAAATATTTTTGAAGAAATAACTTATTTCTGTACTGATTATTAGAATTTACCTGTGAAATTACATGGTACTAAAATTTTTGTTTTGGGAAGTAAACTAAGAATTAAATTTCTGTAATAGAAAAAAAAAATGAAAACACAATGCAAAGTGATTGGCTACAAAAAACCAAAAAAAGTGACTGGCTACTGAGTCATTTAATATCAAAGGAGATAAGGCTACCCGAATGAGGCAATCTTGGGACCCTCTCTTCCTACCCTTTTGCTCCAAAGTGATGGAAGGTATCTCTGCCATGAGACAGAGTCAGTGTTGTGTTTCAGTTTGTTACATCTTTGTTGAAACAGTTCTTAGACCATGGCATTATCTGTCTTTCACAGTATGGTGTACATTCCATGTCCATCAAATTCTAAAATCCTTCTTGCTGATCTCTGTGGTGCATATTTTTTCCTCCTTCAAAACCGTCCTACCTCCCTGTTTCTAACAGAACCCCATGTTTATTTGGTTAGCCACCACCTCTACTTCCTCAACTGAACCATATGCATCGTCAAGCACAATGGGTAAGGAACTGGCATAAGACAATTCTAGGCAAGAAAAGTTGAGGGGAAATAATGTGTAGGACTTTTTCCTAAAAAGAAACTCAAAGGAAGAAACTTCTCTTTGTCCACTGCACACGGTCACTTGTCAGGTCTGCACGCCAATTATGGAACTGAAGCAGCTAGTCTGAGAAAGACAAAGTGTGATGGTGCAAAGAGCCTGGGCCCTAGGTCGAGCTATTTGAGCACCAAATTAACTGACTCTTGAAGTGCTCTACCAGGGGACTTTTCATTTTGTGAAATTACTATTCTTTTCTGGTTCTTCTAACCAAGTCAAATAGAATTTTGTTGTTTTCTAATACTTTCAGCTAAAAGCACCTTGATAAATAAAATCTACATATTCTTTAACTTACCCCAGACCTCAAAGGACCATAGCCATACCAAGTATTAATCATGAGACAATCATGCAGGATGGTTGGGGGTGTGTGTGTGTGTGTGTGTGTGTGTGTGTGTGTGTGTGTGTGTGTGTGTGTGTGTCTCCTATTTAAAAGGATGAAAGGAACAACTCTCACCTCACCTAACTTCCCTTTTTAAACCTCAGATTTTTCGTCTGCAAAGTGAGAATCCAGAGTACAGCATCTGTAAGAAACATCTCAAATTTTATGGCTGCGGAATTGTATCACATCAAATGTACTTTAATCTTCCCTGTCTTCTCTGAAAAAGTGTGAGCCTTTGAGAGAGACCTTTGGAACTAATCCTTCAAGAAAACTAAGGTATCTGTATTAAAGACAACACACGGCTTAATGTAATTAGGAGACTAGGAAGAAAAGAACTTTCACACCTCTACCTCTGAAATTTCCAGGAATTTGTTATACTAAAATCTAATGTCACTAACAGAGGCCATTCACGTGTCATTGGGCATTGTTGAAAAGACAGTTAGCAACCAGAATACCAGGAAAACACTTATCTGTATATAATATTCAAATAGTAAAGACAAAAAGTGTTGGTATAGCTCAATGACTGTCATTACTCAAAAAAAGCTTTTTACATTAAAAAGCTGCCAGTAAACTAAAGCCTTTAAAGACCAGCTATCATTAGAGTTCATAAACTTGCATGGTACTAAATCAAGCTAATGAATAAATATTTTGTTCTTACTGAGATTTACCTTCAGTAACACCTGTCTGGCTAATAATATCTTATACTTGGATTATCCTGAAAGATGGACCAGGAATGTGTCACCATCTTCACTTTCTACCTAAAGACCTCAGGAAGGCTTCCCAAGGTCACGGAATTGGATCCTGAATTCAAATCTCGTGATCTTGTCTTCGTACTCGTTGCCCTCAGAATACATTCACATTCTGAAAAATAGTACTTTCAGCCCTCCCACATGTATTTGCAACCTCACCTTTCACTCCTAATTATTTGCACCTTATAATATAGTCAGTTTCAACTAAACAATGCTTTCATCAGAATTGCACTGCCTTGCTTCTGCATCTTTTACACATGTTTTCTTTGTGCCTGGAATATTTTCTTCTCTCTATCAATCTAACTCCTATGTAGAATTCTGGTTTGAACTTTGTGAATGCTCCCCCAAAATCTTGCATTGGCCTCATCTAGCACTTATCATTTTATATTATAATTGTATTAATTTGTATCCTAGGCTGTACTTCTTAATAACAAGTATTATCACCCTATTCACATTTAAATCCTCTTTCACTAGATGCTGAATGACTGAAACAATGAAAAGAGTCAGTCCAAGTCTCTATTCTTCACATCATACTGTGCTCACTGGTCACAAATCAACATTTCTTGAGTCTGTCCTTTCACTGGATTTTATTTCCTTCAGAGAACATACATAAAGGAAAAATTTTACCATAGCTGCCCTTCCTTGATTAAGAATATCTGTCTTGCATAGTCTCTCTGCCCTAATTCTTTCACTGTCTCAAAAAAGAAATATTAAAGTAAAGGGCCCATCTATTAAGTACAATAAGTACTCTCATGCTATTTACTTTCCATTAAAATAAAGTGGAATCCATTTTTCTTTAGGCCTAATCCTGGAACCCAAAGTTGCGAGAAGTGGTGTTTTTCAATCCAGCAGCAGTGATTGGTCTTGGAAATTACCCATCCATTAAAATCAGCAGCAACTAGTGTCTGCTATGCTAACACGAGCCCCAAAACAGGGACAGAGAGTGTCTCTGTTTGGATACAGACTTTCCTTAACCCTAATGTAGAAAGACACTCATAATATGAAACCTATTTTTGACTTACAGAAACCACTCATCCCCAAGAGGACTAGCATATATGTTGTCAAAAGCTGTGCGGCCCCTTTGTCATCTCTCCAAATGTTGTTTACATATTTTAAAGTAAAACCTTTAGTTATGCGTGGGTCAAGGAGAACTAGCATGTTTCTGAACCCAGAAGTCAGGCTGCATCTCTTGGGAAGATGAAGGAGTTTATAACCTTCTTTGACTGTTCTTTCATTCAGAGAATCTTAACTGAGCACCTGCTAGGCACCAGATGTTGGGCTAGACACGGGGAAGTACAAAAAATAGAAGATATAGACCCTTTAAGATTCCTTTAAGAGCTAGTAGAGAGACTTATATGGAAACAAATAATTATAACTCAGAAGATGAGTTGTTATTAATCAGGTACAGAGAAGATGATGTGAGAACACAGATGATTAGTTGAGACTGTGATAGCTTGCCTAGGGGAGTCTGAGAACTTTCACTGAGAAAATTCTGTATGAGATTTCAGGTAAGAATATGGGTCTGTTGCAAGGACCATTGTGTGGAATGCGATGAGACGAAGGAAACAGTGAGCACAGAGGTAGTAGGAAGGCTGTATACATATCATGATAAAATATCTCCTCAATTCAATGTACAATCCATGCAGCTACCCTAGGTATCTTCCATTTTTTGTCACACAGCACCAGGATGAGTGACTGCATTTTTTATTGAATTAATCAGTCCTTTAGATGTCATTTAAACTCAGTCTCCTTTTTTCCCTACTTTTCTGGTACAGGTTCATGATGAAATCTGGCAGATGTTACTACAATATTAGAAGATACTTGTCAGCTCCCTGGTGACTTCAAAATGAGTTTTATCCTCATTATAGTTAATAATAATTGCAAATAAAATTCTCAGCTTTTATGTCATAAAAATTGATTCTCACCATACACCTCTCTATGAAAATGTCATATCCGTTAAAAATTGCTACTAGAACAAATTATAATTCAAAGCACTTACATAGCATTTTTGGGGAGAGGTAATTTAAGTTTATTGCCCTTCTGTTAGTGGGAAGAAAAGCCTTGGCAGGGTTAATTGCCTTAGCTAAGATCACATGATTCATGGTGGTACTGGGGAAGTGAGAATTCAAGTTAAGGATGACCCTCCAAAGGAAAACACAACCAATCTGCCTTACACTCCATTCACAGGTGGTAGGGTAGGCTGTGTGCATTTGATCTTTCTTCCCAATGGTAACTGTAAAAACCAAACAAAATTCTGAAGAATTTCCAAGAAATAAGCCTGTTCAGAAGGTAAACTTTCTTTATTTCAAAGCTTATCACCCAGCTTAAATCTAGTTCTGCTACTGGAACATCATGCTAGTTCTGTCAATGGGAGGTCAGGGTTGAAGATGATGATTAATTTTGGTATAGTGCTGCCAATTATATCCTACCAACGTGGCCTGTATCCAAGGGCTAAAGAGTATTCATGAAGAGAGGGGAAAAGGCCATAGTGACACTCCTGCCTACCGTAGTTTTGCCAAGTTTCAGAGGAAGCTGGCAAGAAGGAAGACACTTACCCAGCACACTTTCGGCTTAGTGTGACTATGGATCTCCCTAGTTACCAAAAAGTGTTGACTACCAGATGGCCTCAAACCAAAATCAGAGAACAGAACCATCAAAAGCCAAACAAAATGTGAATACACATTTTTGAGAAACTTGCTATGAATTTAAAAGAGAGAGCAAGACTTCCAACCTGCTTACCTATTAAACAAGATTTTAAAAATTGACTTAGCTCATCTTAGAGCTGATAGACTTTTGCAGTCATTTAATAATCAACAAATATATATTTGATGTCTACTGTATTCAGGGCTTTGTATCAAATAAGCCCTGTGAATGATAGAAGAGATGAACCTGATGAGATCTCGGCTCTCATAGAATTCATGTTATTTAATGACCTTAAGTATCATTCTGAAGTTCTTCAGACTCCATCTATGATACCCAAACAGTCAAATCTTACAGGTGGATCATAGCACAAGTGTGCCTTATTTTGTATTCTTTTAGCTCAGTGTTTCTGAAATTTTAATACAAATCCAATCACCCAGAAGGCTTGTTAAAACACAGATTGCTGGGCCCTACCCGCAGGGTTATCCATTGATTAGGTCTGGGTAGAGCCCAGGAATTTGCATTTGTACCAAGTCCACGGGGGATGCTGGTGCTATTGGCTCAGGGATGATGCTTTAAGAAGCATTACTTGAGCTTATTTATTCTGTGCTACATTTGTAGAACAACAGCTTTTCAGTGATAAAGAGTGGTTTGTCATCACAAATTTATCATCGAGAATGCCTTTACTATCTGACCAAAACATGGGTTTCTAGAAAATGAAGTATTAAGTATTTCCTAAAGTCTTTCAAATTTACCTCAATAAAATATTATATGATAATACTTCTTTGAAGTAAAAGTTGCTATTTAAATGCTATAAATATCAAATTAAAAGAGAAACTGTTTTTTCTATTTTATTAAGAAAAAAGCCAACAAAATACAAAAACTGGCCAATCATTATAACATTGTCACTCTTTACTAAAAAGAAAACATAAATCTTTACTACTTCCTTATAAAACAGTTTAATTGATAGTTATTTAAAATAAAATTGCCCTATAATCTTTTAAAGTTTAAATACTTGGCAGTAAATTCAGATTGTAAATGACTATAAATTGGTCATCAGCAGAATTTCTAACTTGTGGTCCTATTCATGTTTATCACAGGCTGTTATTTTTGCCTAAGCATATGGGAAGCTGTGTCAGAATAATTAAAAAGAGGTAGACCATTTCTGAGAGAGAGGAAAAAAATTCTCACACACAAGATCCTTCATTCTAATTTTTTGTAAGCCTTCTCTTCTGGCTTCCCCAAACAACACCACTTAAGAGAATGACCCAGTCTCCTAATGCTGAAAAAAAAAAAGTATGTTCCTTGCCAAGTGGAACTGTAGAAGTCACTGAATACAGATGATGACTTTTTCTTTAGTGTGTCTGAGTCCGTGTTGAGATCATAATTTAATAAAGTTTCTTTCTTTTTTTTCCTTATGACTAAAGTCCTTAGAATTAGGACCAAGATGGATCTCTAAGAAAGATACAATTCAGAAGTCTATTATAATCTTTGCACTTAGAATTTCATATAATAGTAAAATTGGGAGGGTTGCATTTTGTATATTGTGATGACATAAAGAGGAGGGTTTTTTCTTATATGCTTTTGCATTTTTAAATTTTTGTGGATGTAATTTGGTTATATAATTATGGAACACTCTAAGACTCAATTGCAACACCAGCTCAAGTACCATGTGAAATACAGATGTGGTGCCCATCCTTTAGGCTAGGGGTGTGGAATTAACAACCACTGAGATGCCAGTTGGTATAATTCCAAGTCAGTCTTACCATGCCAACTCATCACAGTGTCACACTGCAAAATACCAATTTGCTAAAGACGGAAATCATTTTCTAACCACCACACACCCTCAAGCCCACAGGTTTAACAAAAATTATTTGTTATAGAATTTTCATTCTCTTTTACTTTATTTTGTTTTATTCCCTGTTTCTTATACCATAATTCTGAACAGGGCTGGAGGTTAGAGGTGGTAGGGTAAAAAGGTTTTACTAGCATAATAACATTTTAATATTACAGTATAAAAATCAGTCAAAATTATGATGAAAAGAGTTTGCCTGTTCATAGATGTTCTACTCCAAAGACAATGAAAATCCTAAAGACTCGTTCAAATATATTTTGTAAAAGCGTTCAGCTACTCCAGCAGGAATAGAATGAAACTAAGACTTTTAGACCTTGGGATCCTTTTCTACATAGGACTGGGAACCTGGGTGTGAAAGTAGGAGTAGAATAAACCAGGCAAGTCTTGAAAAGGGGAAAGGGAAGGAGAGAGACTGATATGAAAAGATCACTAGATGGGAAAAATAAAGTAATATTGTTTACTATATTTGGAAGTTACCATAATAAAATACATATGATTCCTGATCCAGGAATCCCCAACCCTAGATAATTTACGCCCAACTTCTAACTTCAAAAGAAGGATGGAGGATTTCCTCTACTACTCTTAGACGTATTTTAATATAAATCTAGAATGTTCGAATTATATTAATATATGAAAGAAATTTTAAAATTCTCTCATATTTTTTAGGCAAAGTTCTAAATTTTCAATTCCGCTGGAAAAAAAGGCAAACTAAGTCCAGAGATTTGACTGGAAGATTTGATTTGCATTCAGTGTAGCCAAGAGAAGGCAAGATAGGGGAGGGAAAAAACAAGTTTGTTGTCCAAGGTGGGGACAATTCTTCAGAAATCAGGTTTATAATAAGCCAAGATTAGATCTGTATTTAGCATTCCCAGATAGTCCTTAAAACTTTCCATTACAGATCTCAGAATGAAAGATCCTTTTTTAGAGTGCTTCTACATTGACGGTAAGATCTGCAATCATTTCAGGAAAAGCTTCATCGCTTTACAAGTTCTAAAATGGGAGAGGGCTTTATGAATGCAATGCACTCAACAATCCATCCAAAGTGATCTGAAAACATGCCTGGCACCTTTATTTGACTTCCTCCGCTCTCTTCTCACTTATCAGTTTTGACTATAAGAAAACACCTGCTCAAGCACATCAGGAAAAATGTGTCAGGGACTAGTTGAGTTGGCTAATGGCCAGAATGACAAAAAACAAATGTCAAGCCACCTGAATAATGTTAACCATTTCATCACATTATGACTCCACCTAATTCCTCTTTCTCCAACTCTGTTACCACCATAACCACAAATAGCCTTCATTGGCAATAATTGCTAACTTTGACCCACTGCAGGTATCATTATGTTTTAAACGTCAAGTGGGGAAACACACACACACACACACACACACACACACACACACACCCCTGTTCTCTGTCCGCCTACACATTTTGGCCTTTAAAGCTATTTTTAGCCGTACAATTCATTTTTGTTTATTCCCATTGCATTCTCTTCAGCAGTGGTTAAACTATGGAGAGAAGGGGCAGCCAGCATTTACTATACTGACGATGGAAAACAACTGCTTAGACGTCTACGACACTGCACTGTGGGGGAAAACTCCCCAGAGGTTTTAGAATTTCAAAATGGAACAATTTACCAGTTCTTAAGTATCTGGATATTTCTAGAGCCCCAAAGTGGGTCATTTATCATTATCTGAAGGCCAACCAGATTCCATAAGGGAGTTTTATTTAAAATTTTCAGATAGTACCTCTAAAAGTGATAAAAAAATTAACTCTAAAAAACCACACTTAAAACAAGATAGATTCTAAAAGTTCAAAGAGTCTTTTGAGCTCCAATATCTCATAACTTTCCAAAAACCTCTCCTCTTAACGGTTTTTCCTTAAGTTGTTACTGCATTTTGCTCATAGACTAATGCATTACCTAAATATAGATAGCCATTTTTAGTATAAATTACGAAAGCCATAAATGTTTCATAATTGAGCATATAATTTGAAGTAAGAGAGCTTTTCCCTTCATCCTCTTTTACCACTGCAAATTGGAAAATACTCAAGTAATTACTCCCTTAATAGTTCAATGCTTGCAACTATATATACTTTATGAACATCACACATCTTTTGCTCCCCAGAGCAATATCAAGGGGTGGGGGGGGGAGGGGAAGCACAAAAGAACTTATACAATAACCAAACCACCCAGAGCTTTGATTCAAGATTCCTTCATTAAGCCATTAATATAATACATTGCTAAGTGGTGAGTTGTCCAATTTTATGATGCCTTTCATTTCAATTCAATGGCTGCAGTTAGAACGAAAAGCCAGCATCTGCAAGATCAGCAAGATGATGTAAAACCTGACACTAGAAACATTTTTTTTTCTGCCTCCACTGTCTGTCCGAGGGCAGTCAATGCTAGAACACCAATAGGGAAGTGATTTTTAAGTCCCAGAAAGTAGCATTCATTTGTCCTTACTCAATACACAAAAGGACAAACAAAACACTTGATTCCTATGACCTCAAACACTTAAACAGAAAACCACAAGCCATTTTATGGTTTTCTAAACATACTCAAAGGTAGATCGCCAGAGTAACTCTACCCCACTTTAGACCACAGCACGTATTTCCCACTAGAGTTTATATATCACAATGTAGAGTATAATATATGTACTGTTTCGGCATTTGTCAGTGACAGTATTCTTATATAATTGACATATGTGGGAATCTGACATACAGAGAAAAATTTTAATCCTAAAACCCAATATTTTATTTCTAAACTTGGACACAGTGCAGAAAATCCAATGCTGAAAAATACTGATATTATGCTTTTGCAATTAGAGATGGTGTAAGTTATCCTAATAATTTAGGTTCTTCATCATTTCAGTTAACTCTGTATGTTTATTATGATGGGGGTCTGATTATGCATCATTTGATATATCCTGGAGACCTCATTGCTTTTAAAAATAATTGCAGATCAATGAAATAAAGTGTTCATTTTGTGGTCTATTTATCACTGGAGGACTCTGACAGAGGGTAGGTAAGTTCATAAGAAACAGACTTATTGCTGTAAATTATATTTCTTTTGTAATTGCAGTCTATGCAGTATTTTCAAAGGCCTGAAATACAACCCCAAAATAACGTAATAATAAAATCAGTCTTCTCAAATTTTGGAACCTCAATAAAAGGTATGCAATTGTATGGAAATCAGAGGTTGTAATAACAAAAGTTGATCCATCAGGTTATCAGTTTTTTCTATAAAAGAGTTCCAGAGGAACCCACTACTTTCCCCAGATGCAAAGTACTCACGCAGATAGTAAGCTAATACAGATAAATGGCAAGCTAGAGTCAATCCTTCAGTAGAAACCTGGTTATTTGTAAGTCTCCTTGGGAGTAAGAACATCCCAAATAAGAACAAGGAGAATGACAGAAACATTACTTAATACTAAAACAGGACAGTAAAATTCTGAGCTTGGTCCTTTTCATTTAACCATGTCAGAAAAGCCTCAAGTTTAAAACAAGCACCTGTATTAAAGAGTGTCTCCAATCACCTCACTGTTTTTGACTTGTATGGTGGCATACATAAGAACATATGTTTTTATACTCCCTCCAAGTCTTTTATACTCGTCATAACAATCACTTCAATATAACCACCAGTTCAACACTCAAAATGAAGGATGCACTTTTCTTTGGAAAGAATGAGACGTCCCAAATCCATATGACAATGAAACACTGTAATAAAACCTGTATTCAATTTAACATTATCTGTTTCCAGCAGCTTGCAAATTGTTCCCAATTCCATCAGAAAAACTGACATAGATTAGAAACTCTTCTAGAAGCTCACTAAACTTTGTTTCTGAAATATACCGCTGATAGACTCTCAGTCAAAAAAAAGCCAAAGTCATCAAGGTAAAACCATCGTTTAGTGCAAACTACTCTCTCCTGTCTATGTACACATACAAACAGGACCGAACACTTTACTCAGATCCACCTTCAATTCAAACTCAAACCAACTAGGTATCGTCACTGTCAGTGCCCTGCCATACCAATGCCCATGTGTTAGGTAAATTAATGAACATACATGCACAGCAGCAGAGAGAAGAGAGAAAACCTGGGTCCTACCTTGATCGTTTTCGAGGGCTGACACTTGATGTGATGGGACACGCTGGCAGTTTGGTTCATGTTTCAGGACCCTGGACAGTGCACGTTCCCAGGTGGAGTTCAGGATGAACTAGGGATCGGGTCTCCTCTACTGGACTTCAGCTGGGCTGCTGCTGTTGCTTTTGCTGCTGCTGTTGCTTTTGCTGCTGCTGCTGCTGCTTTCTCACTCCGGAGGCTGCAACGCTGTCAGATTGGAGGGATCTGTATCTCAGCCCTAAAAAAAGCATTCACTTGGTTCATCATTCTCAAAGCTCTTGGCGATATGGAATAGAAAACTAAAGACTGTTTCAATGCACTTGCACTGTACCTTTTCAGAACTGAGATGTGACAGCTTCAGAGTACAGCCAATGATCTTGGCTCTCATTCTCCTTTCAAAGGGTTGAATACCAGAAAACATACAGAGATCGATTGCAGTACCACAGTTTAAAGGGACATTCTCAACTCCCCTAATTCTAACCAGTTTACACCTTTTCTTAGTGCAAAATAAATCCTTCTCTCTCTCTTTCTCTGTATCCCCCTCTCTCTCTCTCCTGATTTTTTTTTTACCATAATTAATTCTCATTCTGACACTAAATTTTATTTCTTCTAGGGTAGTGCTTTCAATCAAAATACCAGTAAATGCTGGAAAGGACCTGTTGCCTAATTTAAGATTGCAGGTTTCTATATCTGTATAGTAAAGGACTGCCCTTCTCTATCAATATTTCAGAAATCCTGCAGTAACAGTCAGACAAGACACTGAATCTTCTGTAAGCTGGGAGAAAGCCTATGATATATTAAGAAGTTTTCAAATACAATAGTTATTGGAAGTTGTGCCAAAGCCAAAAAAAAAATGGTTTCTTTTCTCCTCTCTTTTTTATGTTTAACCATCTATTTCCTTGATGCCATATTTGTTTTTATTTTGGGGGACAGACTGGTAGTTAGCTCATGCCTGTCCAACTTCCCAAATAGTTGCCTCTCTGTTCCAAAGAACACTGTAGGCAAATAAATCATAAATAGTTGTGAAAAAAATTTTCTGTAGAGTCGCCAGTCCCAATTGTCACATTAGCACTAAGATGCACTTATCCTAGTTCGAAATGAGAGATCGAGCAGGCTTGACTTAATGGAGGAAATTATTTTCCAATGCGTATTATAAAATATTAGATGTGGCTTAGGCTGAGTGTGTATGTCTCATGTAGTTTTGAAAACCGACACTTTCTACTCATCAGAAATATATCCTGCTGCTGAAATGCCAAGTTTATAAAATTAAACTGCATGAAGCTTTCAGAAAGCTTTATCAGTAGGCCAAGAACATTACAGATAAACTCTAGCATGAGAAGGAATAAACTAATAAGTTTTGTGACATAATATAATTTATACATGATTAAAAATATATGTCTTGTTCTGAAATGGAAAAGGGATGTAAATATTCTGTACAGGAGTCTCCAAATGCTTGAGGATGCCTGAGTTTCAGAGGGTGATTGTTCTTACAGCACAGTGGAGGTAAGGATTTGACAGAATCAAGATCAGACACTCTGAATCCAAAAAGGTTAATGGCAGGAGTGTTAGAGGAATTAACAAGATCATGGGCAAAACGATGGAGCTAATAAGAAACAGGACAAGGCCACGTCCAAGAATCTGGGGTACCAGTATCAAGGCATCACAGTGAGCACAACCAAAGGACTAAGAAATCTTGTGATTCAAAGTTTAAAATTTTAAATCACAAGTGTGGCTGCCTTTGTGGCTCACATTATATTTTTATTGGACAGGATACTTCAAATAATCCATTAAGTTAAAGAAGAATTTATGTTAAAATTTTTAAACATTTTGAATTTGAAAATAATTTTTAAATATATCAGATTTGTAGGATGCAGCTAAATCAATATTCAGAAGGAATTGTGTATATTAGAAATGCAAAAAGGCACAAAATTAATAATAAGCTAAATGTTGATCTCAAAGAGTTATAAAAGAATAGTAAAATAAGCTCAAATACAGTATAGGGGAGAAAATAGTATAAAGAAGGGAAGACATTAATGAAGTAAGAAAAACAATACAAAGTATATGACCCAGTGAACAAACCCAAGAAGCTTTAAACATGAAGTTAGCAGTCTGCTAATCTCTGAAGAAATGAATATACCACACAAGTAGGGTTGACTCAGCTCCTCTTTCTTAGATAACACTTGGTAACTAGGTATCTGAGGAAACTCCAAACCAAATTATCTAGGTAGTTCAGGGAGAATGGGGGTCGTGGTGATGAAGGTATCCAGAGGGGCAGGGTATAAGTTTAGACGGAGTTCTTCATCCACATCAGAGAACTACACAGTATGGGAGGAACCATTAATACTCCAAGGACTCTTAATCAAGCACAACGAGAGAGTAAACACTTACATGTCTACCACAAAGAAGGCATGGGCAGCTAAAATGCAACCACTAAGTCACATGAGACTTCAGTCTTTTCCCACAAGTTTTCAAAATCTTCTCCCATCCCCACTTGGATGGTGGTTAGAATGTAAAAAATACATTGGCATTACCATCTATAGGTAAGTGGCCAGAATCCACCTAAAATCCTCTCCTAATGTTGAATATTACAAAGAAAAGGAGAAGACACACATGAAAAGGGTTGATAGTATACACCATATACTCCCTTTCCATGTCTCACAGCCTATCATTATATCAAACATTAAGTCCAAAGAAAAATCAATTGTTCAGAACAAAATATATGACCTAACTCTCATTTTGGGTATTGTTTTCCCTTTCAGTTACATTATCTTTCCAAGAATTTTTTAAAAAATGAAAACTATAGTAAGTTTTAAACTTCTATTTCAAATATATAGATTTTTCATAATTCTGTGAAATTTGCTATCTTAATATGTTCAATTGGAATTATAACCAGAGAAGATAGAGATTTTCAAAAAGTTAGCCAAAGGCTAGAAAATTATAAGTACTGTTTAATGAGGATAAATTCATATACAATTATTCTAATTGGGACATCTTTGGTTAAATATATTCAGTGTGAAACAGCTGTAAATTTTCATCAGAGTTTTTCGTGTAGTAGGATTTTTTTTTCTAATGTTTAGATTTACTCAGAAAACACTGTATAGTGAATCATCGTGAGCTAGAAATTTTAGGAAATTTAATCCAAAGGACCAATTTCAGATTTAACCAACACTAACAATAATCATATAAAAATATGTTATTTTCAGGTTCCACAGTTTGTGGAAAATTAGAAGTGAGTCCCTTCCACCCTCTTCACAAAATAATAAGGAAGATGGCTACTAATTTTAGAAAATATAGCCCATGATGTTCCTTGAACAGCTATTGTTTGATCTGGGAAACAGAAATCTAGAATTGACTTAATGAAAGTATCTTTTTTAGAAAAAACATTATGACATTATCAAATAGACTCCATTACATTCTCTCTCTTTGTTTCACACCCTGTCTGCTCTACCCCTAACCAGCTGGTCACAATGATGATCTACCAACTGAAAGCTTAGGCAAGCCCCAAGCCTTAGTCAATGAGGATGATATCTGAAAGTATGTTAGACTGTTTCCTTGATATTTGGATTCCACTATAGAAAATCCAAGTTCCTAAGTAACCATAAAGGAAACCACCTCCATTTTAACCATCTTAACACCCACTGTGTATGTCTCAGACTTCTGCTTGACCTGTCCACAGAGTCATTTGCATTGCTTGCTAGAATTGGAATATAATTTCAAATCATCAGCTTCATTGACTTGGAACTTAAGGCCCTCACCTAATTTCTGCCTGCTTCTTCTTTCTCCATAAGTGGAATCTGCTTCCTATATCTGCTCATCTTCAGATTGTTCCCTGAATTCACTCAGGTTGATGTCAGCGGCCTCATTCTGGCCTTCACTATCTTTAAGAATTGATCTTTCCTAGAAACTAGATCAATCAGTCAAGATAGGCAAGGTTATGCTGCAATAATAAATACCTCAAAATCTCAGGGGCTTAAAATAATGAAGGTTTATTTCTCATGATGCTGTATATCAATAGAAGATTGGCAGGGAGGCTCTTCCCATATAAGAGAACTCAGGCTGATGGAGAGTCCTTCTTGATATGAGCTTCAAAATCAACATGGCAGAAGGAAATAAACATGACAAATCATGCTATCACTTAAAGACTTCTGCCTAGTAATGAATGGCACATATCACCTCTTCTTGCATTATAGAGGCCAAAGCCAGTGCATGGTCACACCCAAGTTTAGGTAATAAGGAAGTAACTTCCACTATGTACCCAAAGAGGAGTGGAATCAGAATAGAAGTGAACAACCCGAATGACAAACCACAACCCTGTTTACTGCTCTTTATTCCATACTGTGGAACCATATACCCAGCCAGCCTTAAGATACCAGCATGCTCATATTTAAGGCTCTACAGCCTATGACAAGTTCACTTGGAAGAGATGTACGTAGATATAAGACTGAACTTCCTTATTCTGTGCATCTCATTATCAACAGGGCTTTCACAGTATCTTTTTCCTGGGTTCTTCAGGAATAGGACACCGACCTATAATAATCTGTGTTTGCAGGAAAACACCAAAGTTGAATGTGAGCTAAGTGGACTGATTTTCTCTGTGCTGGTGCACTACAAAGGCCAGGGACCTTGGTCACTGGCAGGGGAGGCAGGTCTGACTACATCCAGAATGCATACTTATCCACTGTGGTATACCAATAAAACACAGATTATTTTATCCTTCTAAGCATTGTAACTTCACTAATACAACAAAATGTGAAACTCACATTTTTTATTCTTTGAATAGGAATCATTTCAAGGACTGCCTGAAAAAGCCAAGCAATAGTACTATGAACTCTCAAGTAGCAATAAAATGCAAATTTATGGGGAAAAGTAACATAAATATCTAAACTCACTTTTATTTTAGATAGACAATTACCACATGCCTCACGGTCTACAACCTACCGCTCTAGAATCATGTCACGTAATATTTCAACTAAACGATATGTTGAAGGAATATTATGAAGGTGGTAATTCAGAAAGTCATGGATGTATGTCAATCTCATCTGAGAAGCACTTGCCTTACATTTTCAATTTTCTTCCAATTTAAATAGTGAAGCATTTTATTATTCTCACTCATGAGGTATTGCCTAAAGCCAGATAGATGTGAGTAGAGATCAGGATTGCTAAGTAAGTGAGATTATTGTCTAGTCTATGCCAGTCAAGCTCTCAATCTGGCTCCCCATTCCCATATCAAATAAGAACCAACCCAACAGCCATTAACAGCTGTCAACTGTCTCTCATTGCATCTCCGTTTTTTTAAAAAATAATTATTGGAGTATAGTTGATTTACAATGTTGTGTTAGTTTCAGGTGTACAGCAAAGTGAATCAGTTATATATATACATATATATATATATCTCCACTCTATTTTTTTTACATTCTTTTCCCATATACACAATTACAGAGTATTGAGTAGAGTTCCCTGTGCTATACAGCAGGCTCTTATTAGTTATTGATTTTATATACAGTAGTGTGCATATGTCAGTCCCAATCTCCCATTTTATCCCTCCCCCCTTATCCCCTGGTAACCATAAGTTTGTTTTCTACATCCATGACTCTACTTCTGTTTTGTAAAAAAGTTCATTTGTACCCTTTTTATTAGACTCCTCATATAAGCGATATCATATGATATTTGTCTTTCTGTGTCTGACTTACTTCACTCAGTATGACAATCTCTAGGCATTCCTTTTATTGGAGTTGGTTTCCTAAGGTTTTTCACTCTTTACTTCCCATTTCCTCTCTTGACAAGCACCACAAACTCCTCAGGCTCGACATTTGGCTGACCTTGACTTTCTTTCACAACTATAATTTGTTCCTAACCTAAAGATTACCTGCTTCCAAGTACATGATACAAATATCAGATTGACCAATATTCCTGACAGTACTCACACACCTCCCTTCATCAATCAGAAACAAGCATGAACATCTCAGAAACTATTTCTTACCCAAAGTAGAGTTCCACACAAATGAAAAGACACAACATTATCTCTGCTAATATCACAACATTATCTTTGCTAATGTCATTCACTCTTTTGCTTTCATTTTTAATGGTGACATTTATGTTTTGTAGAATAACTCTCATTGCAAAACTGCCATCTGAAAATATGATCCAAACCCTAAATTTATAGAACAGAAAAAGAGACAGCCACGATTCCTTCATGAGAGATTTTTGGAGTTCTCCTCACCCCTAGTTCTCTAGTTGAAATAATTCAGCAAACAGGACCCCCAAAAGTGCTATAGAAATGGCCAGTTCTATATACAAATATTTCCATGAATACATAGAATAGATAGAAATAAACACTGGAGGTAACTCCTCGTATAAGCATAACAATTTCTGCTCCTCAACTGCTGACAAATGCCTTCAATAAATTCTCTCTATGACCAAAGTCACAAATCATTGTGAAGACAGAAATACATATGTAAAATCCACTGTATTATAGACCCCCGGGCACCCAGGAACAGACTACTTCACCCAGTTCAGCTATTAGTGACAACAGTCCCCCAAGCCACACTACACTATTCTAAAGTTCCAGGATCTGACTATCTGCAAGTTTGACTATAGCTCCCTGCTCACCATTCCTCTTCTTCCGAATCCTTCCTGTTCTGAGGTCAGTCCCAACATGTATGACCCGCAAGGAGTTCACATTCAAGACAGATAATCGATGAGCACGATAAAGCGATCCTTATTATTATGTAGAGAGCTTTGGCAGGCATTCAGACCTGGAACCCACTGCATGCCCCATACCTCCCATAAAAAGAGTGTGGAATCTTTGATTTCCAGGACATAGTCCCCTTTCTTTCACACTGTAAACAGACAGTAAACAGACATCTTCAACAGCAGGTAGTGTCCAACTCGGGGGACTAACTTCCATGTTTGCAGCAAGAAAGAGGTGCCATAGCAGCTGTGGTCTGTAACTTCAGCATTTCGAATATTCTATAAGAGAACAAAGTGCTCGCTTGGAAATTTTGTTCTATCTCAACAAAATTATTGTCTAGACGACAAGTCTTCTGGAATAAATCCAAGCAGAAGCCTTAAAACGAGTGAAATGTTTGTAATCTTTGGGGTGTGCTATTAAAGGACCCAAATTCAAAATATCTCCTCTTTCATCCTAGCCATTGCACCATTTCAGGAGGATCCTAAAATCAAAGCTAAAAGAACTACTTTTGAACTTCTGCAAAAAGATTGGGGAAATGCTAATGGTATTCCCTCCCTTCCATTCCCAGTCATTACACATCCTTCCATGGTTGTCTAAAATGCTCTCCTTCCTCTATTTTTCTTCCTGATTTGCCCAAATAAAGCTGACCTCTTCCTCCTCACATCTGCCTCTTTTATCATATTAATCTACATTCTGATTTTTTTCAGTAACTTACTTCTGTATTATTTTATGTCTATTAATTTGCCCAGAAGTTCTTTGAGCAATATGATTAGAGTTCAAAAGTCTTCATATACCATGAAATACTTTAGTGCGTGCTATATACACAGAAGATTGATAATTGTATGTTAATAACTTGACGGTTAAACAAAGTCTGTTCATTAAGTTTACAAATAAATAAGTCACATTTAACTTTGCTCAGAGCACTTCCGGTGGAATGATAGAAGAGACATCAGATTTCAGTGGGTCAAAGGTGAATAAAAGGTGAGAAAATAGACATGGAGAATATAAACCACTCTTATGAAACAGCTGTGAAGGGGAGAAATACGCACTTGGACAAGGTAATAGCGCCATGTAAATAAAAATTATTACTACTATTAAATCATGAAGTCTATAGAAACTACTAAATTTTTCTTTTCTCTAAAAATAATACTAAATCTTTCTGTCCTCTCCACCTAACAAATATATCAGATACGAGTCAGCATGGGAACCAAACAGCAGATGTGGTACTGAGCTTATTAGAAAATTTAAGCAAAATACACAGTGTCTGCAGTAACAGTTAAAAAAGGAGGCAGCAACACCAAAGGAGCTGTGTTTTATTCTAAATTTTGCAAAAAAAAAAAAAAAGTTTCTTCTACAGTATTCTTCTTTTTATAGTATGAAAGTTTATTGTAAGTAGGCAGTAAGCCAGTTCAATATTAGTGTTAGTTCCTTTTGTGCCCCTAAGAATTAAACAATGCAATAACTTAGAATTAAAATATCCTAAAAAGATGTTTCCCACTGAGAAATTTTTATCGAAGGACTGCTTGAATTCTAACAGCTTCCAACACAATAGTTAAAGCATTCATTGGTTGATAGAGAAAATATTTTGTGTACCTACTATGGTATAAACAACATGCTAGGCACTAGCAGTACAAAAGTGAGCAATAATAAGCCTCTTCATTGAGCTCACATTCAAATATGGGGGAGACAAGGTCGAATGGCGGTGTCAAATATGGTGCAACCAGCTCTGAGATTATGTGGTCAAAGAAGGCTTCTGAGAGAACATGCCACATGAGCTGAATCATCAAAGGTGAGACATGAGAGTTCGCCAGGTAGAAAAGCAGAAAGAAACAGTAAAAGGTAATGCAGCAATTTTCAGAGGAAATCTGAGGGGATGGGCTTAAGATTACTGGTGGCAAGATCATTTTATATGAAGATGAGCTTTCTATTTCCAATGAGATTGGAAAGAAAGAAGCTCGTGGGAAGTCAGTTGCAGACGTGTCTCTGTATCAAGGTGAGAACTTGAAGTACATGAACAGATTCCAAGTTAGCATATTCTGTTGAGAATGAAGGAGGCAGGGGGCTGGGCTAGAGAAGGGTAATAAAGGGTTAAAGGTTGAAAGAGCTACAGAGAAGAATTGAGCACAGCGGGCCAAAGATAAACAAAAAGATGTATTAGAGAAATGCCTACTCAGGTCTGCTGCCCATTTTATAATCGGGTTTTTTACATTGAATCACTAGGTTTATACACCTGAAACTAATATAATATTGTAAGTCAATTATAATGCAATTTAAAAACAAAAAAGAAAAAGTAATGGCCTGATCCTTTGGTTACAAGCTAGAAAAAACAGATACCTGTTTTTCAAAATAGAAAAAAATAATAAAATAAAATAGATATACTAGAGGAATAAGGGTCCAGTTGAAAAGGCCACAGAAGTAATTCCAAAGAGTGCTTTTGGATGAATACCAAGCTCAACTTGGTAGAAGACCAGCACCCTGCATGGCATGGGTTAAGATCACCAGAGCTTCAAGTTCTCACTCCATTCTCACAGATGGCCTAAAATGTCCATACTACTCACTTAAGTATTTAAGACATTTCAGTTCTCCTTTAAAATATAAAAAAGGGCAGGGGAGACCTTCAAGATGGCAGAGGAGCAAGATGCGGAGATCACCTTCCTCCCCACAGATACACCAGAAATACATCTACACGTGGAACAACTCCTACAGAACACCTACTGAACGCTGGCAGAAGACCTCAGACCTCCCAAAAGGCAAGAAACACCCCATGTACCTGGGTAGGGCAAAAGAAAAAAGGAAAAACAGAGAAAAAAGAATAGGGATGGGACCTGCACCAGTGGGAGGGAGCTGTGAAGGAGGAAAGATTTCCACACACTAGGAAGCCCCTTCACTGGAGGAGACGGGGGGCGGGGGGGAAGCTTCGGAGCCACTGAGGAGAGCACAGCAACAGGGTGCGGAGGGCAACGTGGCGAGAATCCTGCACAGAGGATCGGTGCCGAACACCACTCACCAGCCCAAGAGGCTTCCCTGCTCAGCCGCTGGGAGCTGAGGGTCGGTCAGATCCCAGGGAGAGTACTGCGGTAAACACAACCTGAAGGGGGGTTAGTGCGCCACGGCTAGCCGGGAGGGAGCCCAGGAAAAAATCTGGACCTGCCTAAGAAGCAAGAGACCATTGTTTCCTGGTGCACGAGGAGAGGGGATTCAGAGTGCTGCTTAAAGGAGCTCCAGAGACAGGCGCGAGCCACGGCTATCAGCGCGGACCCCAGACACAAGCATGAGACACTAAGGCTGCTGCTGCC
>NW_020185327.1:5869608-5944216 GCF_003031525.2 Neophocaena asiaeorientalis asiaeorientalis
GGAGGAGACGGGGGGCGGGGGGGAAGCTTCGGAGCCACTGAGGAGAGCACAGCAACAGGGTGCGGAGGGCAACGTGGCGAGAATCCTGCACAGAGGATCGGTGCCGAACACCACTCACCAGCCCAAGAGGCTTCCCTGCTCAGCCGCTGGGAGCTGAGGGTCGGTCAGATCCCAGGGAGAGTACTGCGGTAAACACAACCTGAAGGGGGGTTAGTGCGCCACGGCTAGCCGGGAGGGAGCCCAGGAAAAAATCTGGACCTGCCTAAGAAGCAAGAGACCATTGTTTCCTGGTGCACGAGGAGAGGGGATTCAGAGTGCTGCTTAAAGGAGCTCCAGAGACAGGCGCGAGCCACGGCTATCAGCGCGGACCCCAGACACAAGCATGAGACACTAAGGCTGCTGCTGCCGCCACCAAGAAGCCTGTGTGCGAGCACAGGTCACTCTCCACACCCCCTTCCAGGGAGCCTGTGCAGCCCGCCACTGCCAGGGTGCCGGGATCCAGGGACAACTTCCCCGGGAGAACGCACGGCGAGCCTCAGGCTGGTGTAACGTCACGCTGGCCTCTGCTGCCGCAGGCTCGCCCCGCATCTGCACCCCTCCCTCCCCCCGGCCTGAGTGAGCCGGAGCCCCTGAATCAGCAGCTCCTTTAACCCCGTCCTGTCTGAGTGAAGAACAAACGCCCTCAGGTGACCTACACGCAGAGGCGGGGCCAAATCCAAAGGTGACCCCTGGGAGAGGTGAGAACAAAGAAGAGAAAGGGAAATCTCTCCCAGCAGCCTCAGGAGCAGTGGAGTAAATCCACAATCAACTTGATGTACCTGCATCTATGGAATACCTGAATACACAACGAATCATCCAAAACTTGAGGCAGTGGACTGTGGGAGCAACTGTAGACTTGGGGTTTGCTTTCTGCTTCTAATTTGTTCCTGATTTTATGTTTATCTTAGTGTAGTATTTAGAGTTGCTTAGATTTGTTTACTGACCTGGTTGCTCTCTTCCTCTTTTTTTTTTTTTTTAATAGATATATATTTCTTTCCCTTTTTCTCTTTTTGTCAGTGTGTATATGTATGTTTCTTTGTGTGATTTTGTCTGTATAGCTTTGTTTTTACCATTTGTCCTAGGGGTCTGTCTGTCCGTTATTTGGGGTTTTTTGTATTGTTTTTGTGCTTGTTATCACTGGTGGATTTGTTTTCTGCTTTGGTTACTCTCTTCTTTCTTTCTTTCTTTTTTTTTCTCTTTTTTATTACTTCTTACTTTTTTACTTTTAATAATTATTTTTTATTTTAAAAACTTTATTTTATTTTATTTTCTCTTTTTTTCTTTCTTTTTTTCTCTCTTTTCTTCTGAGCTGTATGGCTGACACAGTCCTGGTGCTCCGGCCAGGTGTCAGGCCTGTGCCTCTGATGTGGGAGAGCCGAGTTCAGGATATGGGTCCCCCAGAGACCTCCCAGCTCCACGTAATATCAAATGGCAAAAGCTCTCCCAGAGATCTCCATCTAAACACTAAGACCCTAGTCCACTCAATGACCAGCAAACTACAGTGCTGGACAACATATGCCAAACAACTAGCAAGACAGGAACACAACCCCACCCATTAGCAGAGAGGCTGCCTAAAATCATAATAAGGTCACAGAAACCCCAAAACACACCACCGAAGGAGGTCCTGCCCACCAGAAAGATCCAGCCTCACCCACCAGAACACAGGCACCAGTCCCCTCCACAGGAAGCCTACACAACCCATTAAATGAACCTTAGCCACAAGGGGCAGACACCAAAAACAACAGGAACTACGAACATGCAGCCTGTGAAATGGAGAGCCCAAACGCAGTAAGTTAAGCAAAATGAGAAGACACAGAAACACACAGTAGATGAAGGAGCAAGGTAGAAACCCACCAGACCAAACAAATGAAGAGGACATAGGCAGTCTACCTTAAAAGGAACTCAGAGTAATGACAGTAAAGATTATCCAAAATTTTGGAAATAGAATGTGGAAAATAAAAGAAACATTTAACAAGCACCTAGAATTAAAGAGCAAACAAACAATGATGAACAACACAATAAATGAAATTTTAAATTCTCTAGAAAGAATCAAGAGCAGAATAACTGAGCAGAAGAACTGATAAGTGACCTGGAAGATAAAATAGTGGAAATAACTACCGTGGAACAGAAAAAAGAATGAAAAGAATTGAGGACAGTCTCAGAGACCTCTGGGACAATATTAAACGCACCAACAAGCTCAAAAATCAAGAACATCTCAAATAAACAACCTAACCTTACACCTAAAGCAGTTAGAGAAAGAAGAACAACAACCAAAAAAAAAAAGAAAACCCAAAGTCAGCACAAGGAAAGAAATCATAAAGATCAGATGAGAAATAAATGAAAAAGAAATGAAGGAAACAGTAGCAAAGATCAATAAAACTAAAAGCTGTATCTTTGAGAATATAAACAAAATTGATAACCATTAGCCAGACTAATCAAAAAAAAAGAGAGAAGACGCAAATCAATAGAATTAGAAATGAAAAAGGAGAAGTAACAACTGACTGCAGAAATACAAAGGATAATGAGAGATTACTACAAGCAACTATATGCCAATATAATGGACAACCTGGAAGAAACTGACAAGTTCTTGGAAAAACACAACCTTCTGAGACTGAACCAGGAAGAAATAGAAAATATAAACAGACCAATCACAAGCACTGAAATTGAGACTGTGATTAAAAATCTTCCAACAAACAAAAGCCTAGGACCAGAAGGCTTCACAGGCGAATTCTAAGAACATTTAGAGAAGAGCTAACACCTATCCTTCTCAAACTCTTCCAAAATATAACAGAGGGAGGAACACTCCCAAACTCATTCTAGGAGGCCACCATCACCCTGATAACAAAACCAGACAAAGCTGTCACAAAGAAAGAAAACTACAGGCCAATATCACTGATGAACACAGATGCAAAAATCACCAACAGAATACTAGCAAACAGAATCCAACAGCACATTAAAAGGATCATACACCATGATCAAGTGGGGTTTATCCCAGGAATGCAAATATTCTTCAATATACATAAATCAATCAATGTGATAAACCATATTAACAAACTGAAAGAGAAAAACCATATGATCATCTCAATAGATGCAGAGAAAGCTTTCAACAAAATTCAACACCGATTTATGATAAAAACCCTCCACACTATGGGCATAGAGGGAACTTACCTCAACATAATAAAGGCGATATATGACAAACCCACAGCCAAAACTGTTCTCAATGGTGAAAAACTGAAGTCATTTCCACTAAGATCAGGAACAAGACAAGGCTGTCCACTCTCACCACTATTATTCAACATAGTTTTGGAAGTCTTAGCCACAGCAGTCAGAGAAGAAAAAGAAATAAAAGGAATCCAAATCAGAAAAGAAGAAGTAAAACTGTCACTGTTTGCAGATGACATGATACTACATATAGAGAATCCTAAAGATACGATCAGAAAACTACTAGAGCTAATCAACGAATTTGGTAAAGTAGCACGATACAAAATTAATGCACAGAAATCTCTTGCATTCCTATACACTAATGATGAAAAATCTGAAAGAGAAATTAAGGAAACACTCCCATTTACCACTACAACAAAAAAGTAAAATACCTAGGAATAAACCTACCTAAGGAGACAAAAGGCCTGTAAGGAGAAAACTATAAAACACTGATGAAAGAGATTAAAGATGATACAAAGAGATGGAGAGATACACCATGTTCTTGGATTGGAAGATTCGACATTGTGAAAATGAGTATACTACCCAAAGCAATCTACAGATGCAATGCAATCTGTATCAAATTATCAATGGCATTTTTCACAGAGCTAGAACAAAAAACTTCACAATTTGTATGGAAACAAAAAAGACCCCGACCAGCCAAAGCAATCTTGATAAAGAAAAACGGAGCTGGAGGAATCAGACTCCTGCACTTCAGACAATACCACAAAGCTACAGTAATCAAGACAGTATGGTACTGGCACAAAAACAGAAATGTAGATCAATGGAACAGGAGAGAAAGCCCAGAGATAAACCCGTGCACATATGGTCACCTTATTTTTGATAAAGGAGGCAAGAATAAACAATGACGAAAAGACAGCCTCTTCAGTAAGTGGTGCTGGAAAAACTGGACAGCTACATGTAAAAAAATGAAATTAGAGCATTCCCTAACACCATACACAAAATTAAACTCAAAATGGATCAAAGACCTAAATGTAAGGCCAGACACTATTAAACTCTTAGAGGAAAACATAGGCAGAACAGTCTATGACATAAATCACAGCAAGATCCTTTTGGACTCACCTCGTAGAGAAATGCAAATAAAAACAAAAGTAAACAAATGGGACCTAATGAAACTTAAAAGCTTCTGCACAGCAAAGGAAACCATAAAGAAGTCAAAAAGACAACATTGAAAATGGGAGAAAATATTTGCAACTGAAGCAAGTGACAAAGGATTAACCTCCAAAATTTACAAGCAATAACACACCATTGTAAAGCAATTATACTCCAATAAAGTTGTTAGAAAAAATTAATAAGATGTTAAATATAAAAAAGGTAAATGCAGAAAAAGATATCAAATTGCATATAGGCATTTAATTTTGCTGCCTCCAGAAAATCCGCCAGTGTAGTAAAGACATATTGTTTAATTATAGTTAGTGCTCATAAAATTGTTACTTATGCTAATACATAATGTGTATGTTATTGTGCCTCTTCAGTGAATTTATAAATATTACTTTTTTAATTTCTCAGTTCTGATTGCCAATACAATCAACATCATTAGATATGACCCATATGAACAATAGCTCGTTGGGGTCCCCAGTTTAGAAAAATGTTAAGATTTATGAGTTTTGTTCTTCAACAAAAATGTTTAAGAACCACTGGTTTAGGGTAGGGAGGAAAGTGGATATGGAGGTCATTAAGCTGTTTTTTTTAATGTCAGGTGCTATGGAAGTGTATAACCCACCACTCATGCAGCCCCTTGGATCATCTCATTTACAGATGAGAAAAATGCAATTCAGAGACAGTAAGGCAACTAGTTAGGGAAGAGGTCTGAAATGATACCAGCGATTAGTGGCAAAGTTAGTTCAAGAGTCTGTGTCTCTGTCCTGTCACCTGCTTCTTCTGTGCCATGCTGGATTCTCAACCTCAGTTTTCTAACCTATATATCATTTTTTTATGAATGGATGTTGTGTATGTACACATGGGGTGTGTATGTGTTTGTGTGTGTGTAAAATTTTACTAGAAATGACAATCTTTTCCTTCCAGTTTTCACTCCTTAGAAAATTTGTTCTCATAAGCCACTAGTAAGGACGAAACAGACCCCGGGAGCCCATTCTTCCCGGTTATAGCTAAAGGGATTAGCTATAGACATACAAACAAAACACACTTCTCTTTCCGGAATTTAGAATTGGAAAATAGAAAAAAACTGTCACTGACTACTGAGAATTTAAACCAGAAAAACTGAATACTTGGGATTGGGGCCAGGGCAACAGCATCTGGGTGAGACTTGCCAAGACCAAGAAAATGTAAACAGCAGTGGCAGAAAAGACAAGATATGCAGGGAAACACAGGGGAGTGAGCTGGCTCCCAATTCTCCAGTTTCTGATTCCAGAGCCCTGTAAGGCCCAACAATGCTTCCTTATTTTGGTTTCCATAAAGTTTTCTTTGATTTGTCAATATTGCTTTATCTACTCTGATTAGGTTTTCTTTACTTGCAATTCCGCAACCCTGCGTGAGAACAAATGTGCATATTCACATATCCCCTACCTTGGTCGTGATGAGGGACAGCTAAGAGTGGGTGGTGAGGGCGGGCAAAACCTAAAGGAGAGCAGCGGCTAAAGCACAGAGCTCTGCAGAGAGAACAGAGATGCTTGTTCACAGTTGGCAGTGTGAGAGATCACATCAGAGATTTGTAGTTTGGCCCAAAAATGTAGTCGTCACTTTCATTGGAAAATTGGAGTTAGACATATTGATAACACATTGTAAGGTCTTCATAAATAATTGTTAAATTAAAAAATGAAAGCACAACCCACTTGTTGCCAACTCTGGCTCACTGTTAACTGCACCTGGAAAGCCTCTTACAGGAAACCTCTTATTCAGTTGGTCTTAGGTGAGGCCCATGTGAAGGTTTTATTTTTAAAAGCCCCCCTCCACTCCCACCACCAGCTGATGTTAGTGTAGGATAGTGAACGCACACTAGAACCCCAGAGGAGGAACTCTATAGAAAAAAAAAAAAAAAACTTTGCAGAAATTTCCACCTACTTTAATTTCAGAAAGGGAATGTAAAAGTGGTGTTTATGCTAAAGAGGAAAAGAGACATTTTACTGGATAAATTCTAGAATGTTCTTTAGAAGGAGCGTAAAGACTGGAGCAGTCAACTAGCAAAGAGCTAAGAAAGAGTGTCAAATCAATGGGATATCCAAACGAGGAAAACACTTGAAAGAATGGAACAAGTAGCTGTGCTAGCAACTCCAGTAACATTGGGTAATCAAGTATTTTCCTCAGGATATGGCTGAAATGTCAGTAACAATGTAATGCCCGTTATAGACTAATGTTTATTGTTTTTGAAAGCTCCTTCTGAAGTACTATGTTAAATGTGCTAGAAAATGACAAGGGAATCAAATGGGATGTGGCTCTGCCTCTTGGCTTATAGGGACTCAAACCCTAGTAAATGTAAAATTCTCTTTAAAAAATATGGTTCTGATATGGTAGGGCCTTCTCAAACACAGGATTTTTACACACACACACACACACACACACACACAAAGGAATAAGACTGTGGACAGTTGTTACTGGTACCATCTACAAGCTTTGTCTTCATCCATGTGAAGATGTGGCACTTAAGGGTCAACAACACAGTGATTAAAATCTCTATCCCTACCCAGCCAGAGCTAAGAGAGGTCTTAGATTCAAGGAGAATCTCTTCACTATCTTTGGCTTACTGGCCAAAGACTGCAGAATAATGCATACTCTGCAGTTCAGCTTTTATATACTTAAAGACACTGAAGACAGACGAGGCTCTGAAGTAAACCTCCATACACGCTGATTCTTCATTTATGGGTCCTAAGAAATAGGGAACATTAAGTGAACTTAAAACGGCATATTATGATCAGATTTCCAGCTGTTCTGTGTCACTAGGAATGGCAAAGTAAAAAGAACAGCCCTAATATCAATAATAAATGCCTACTGGAGAACTCCAGTAAGCTACAATGATTAAATAACACCAAGGAAGAAAGGCAAAGTCTAGAAGACACTTTCTCTCTTGCCCTGTCTCTCTCTGGCAAAATGCCCAGGCTATTGACTCTTCTTTGCTTCACTTCCATGTTTGCCAGCCACCTCCAACTCCACAGAAATTTGTTCAAATGGCACAGTAATTGAGATCTTACAGGAGTTACAAAAATTACTTCAAGTCTTTGAACTCTCTGGGCAAAACAAATAACTTTAAAGTTGATGAATCTATCCTTCATGCCATTTAATATCCAGATGTGGACTCTTGTATTGATTAGAAGACAGCAGGAAATGAAATAAACTTCTATGGTGTCACAGCTATGAATCAGTCTCTCTCCCAGCCCCTTATACATGTCACGTTATTCTTATAGTAACCATACAAGATGGGCTAAGTACAATTGCCCTCATTTTACAAACGAAGAAATTGAGACTCGGAGAGGCTAATGTGCCTGAGGATTAGTAAATATCAGAGCTGCTAAACACTGGAGGAAAGTATTCAAACCCAGCTTGGCTTGGCACCAAAACCGTCTCCATCATTCAGGCATTTTCACCAGTGAAGAGCAAATCAGAGTGAACTTCCCAGCATCACCCATCCCTCACCATTGTCTAGTAGCTGACATCTGATAGAAGATCAGTAAATGTTGGTTGAATGAATGCACAGGTGAATGTTGTGCAGGGACCCTTGATCCTGAGAAGTGACCCAGAGAAGCAGGTAAGTTGCAGGAAGAAGACAGTAGCAAGACCACGGAGTGAAAAGCTCTGAGTCTCCCATAAGTGGTTTTGCTTGAATGCCAGTCCACCTGGTTGAGGCACTGCACCAGTCATCTTCGCAGGTATCCTGCGGTTTGCCTCAGCTGCCTTTTTTGCTTTTTGAGGCAGCAGATTATGGTGTGTTTAACTTGACAATCTGCTACCAATTATTAAGCACTGGTTGAGAAATGTTGTAGCTACCCAACGAGTATTGTTGTTGGATAACAAAATTTTAGAACAGATTTGGTTGTGGTCAATGCTTGCAACTTATTAAAAAGGACAGATACTGCAGATGGAGCTTGGGCTGCATGTTCCAGAGCATTTTAATGCACAAAGCTTAATTTCCACACTGCTCCCAGCACAGAGAAGCCTCTGCAACCCTGATATATATATATATATATCAGTAGCAATTTGTCCTGCCCCTTCTCTCAGTCTTTGGGATTTTCTCTTACTCTTTCTTTACATCCTCTTGTCCCAATCCTCTCAGCTTAGGTGCTGGAATGTTTTTCCCCTTTCAAGAAGAAAATAGTCAAATATCTTAATGACGGATTTAAAGTCTCTTCCCTTTGTCTAGCACCAGCCAGGTGCTGTCTTTGCCCTAGGACCTCTTCCTGTCTAGACAAATGTAATTACCAGAGGCAAAGCCATAGGGAAATGTCCTTCAGGCAGGGAAGTATTTCAATATTGGAAATCTCATTATGGTACATACTGGCTGAATATCACTACTGTCTTTTCCAAAATCGGATACAGGTTGTCACTATCTATGTGGATCAATTCAGTTCTTCCTTTTCCTTTTTTGCTACTCCTTTTCCGAAACAGAGCTTCTTAAGAGTATATCACTCATTGACTTTCTTTTCTACAGAAGCTGAAGTGCTTTTATATCACACAATCCTTGGACCAAGGAAGGTCCTCAGAATGAGCTGATGTTATGGGAACTGGACGCACAAGCCACGTTGAGGTTGCAGACTTCTACACAGGATAACCTGGGTGAGTATGTCATGAACCAGTCTCCATTTACCCTTTGTCTACCCCTGCAAAGAATTACCCTGTTTCAGCTTTCTAGAGGAAACTGGCAAAAATTTTGATAGAAATAAGCAATGTGGATCCACAGTGATGAGTTTAGAAATAAAATCAGAACTTAGGAAATTTTGTGCCACAACCAGATGCAGACAATATTGTGGGGCTTCCCTGGTGGCGCAGTGGTTAAGAATCCGCCTGCCAATGTAGGGGACACAGGTTCGAGCCCTGGTCCGGGAAGATCCCACATGCCACAGAGCAACTAAGCCCATGAACCACAACTACTGAGCCCGCATGCCACAACTACTGAAGCCCGCACGCCTAGAGCCCGTGCTCCGCAACAAGAGAGACCACCCCAATGAGAAGCCCATGCACCGCAACGATGAGTAACCCCCCCATCGCTGCAACTAGAGAAAGCCCGTGTACAGCAACGAAGACCCAACACAGCCATAAATAAATAAATAAAATTTAAAAAAAATATTGTGGAGGATTTCAAATCTCAAAATTTTAGAATTTTTAGAACATGATTGAAGTATATAGAAATGATGATTAAAGATGTTTAGAAGTGAAGTTTTGAGGAATGTGCAGGATGTATAGCCATGTCCCAGGTCTCCATTTCTAATCTCAATCACCAGGAGCAAAGTTCTAAGGCCCCTATGACAAAAAGCAAAGAGAAACAGAGGAGGAGGCACAAAATTTCATATTAAAAACTCTAAAACCTTAGCCATCCCCAGCTTCTGATAATGTTGGGACATAAACCTATAAAAGTGATAAGATTTAAGCGAACTGTAACTATAGTTTCAAAAGCAGGAAACTGACCTCTCCAAAAAAGCAAAATGTGTTAAAATAATGAAACAGGCTGGATTTTTTTCATTGATTAAAGTCTACATTTCCAGATCTCAGCTCTGTTTAGTAACTATGCCCAATGCCGAATCCAGGGAGTATCCAACCCATCTTACTGAACAATTTTATTGAACTGTTTTATTATTTAATGTCAGATTTGGGTTTAAAAAGGAGGAAGCAACATCAACTGGACTGCTTATCATAAAGCCAGCTCAGGATGGATGTAGACAATGTTGTCATCTATGAGATATAATTATAGGGTGCCAGGATGAGCCCTTCTGGGCAAACACTGATTCACCAGGCCCAGCCCCAAACACCCTTTGGTTTCATAGTATAACAAGTTGTACATTGAAGAGTCATCCTTGGGGGACTTTCTCTCTGTTACTCTCTTTATAAATTATAAATACACCTATTGACTGGTATAATTCATTAAAAAATATTCTATCCATCTATCCCTTCATATGAATATAAGAGAGGAACAATGAGAGAGAGAAAAGAGATGAAAAAATATGCATCAAACTTTTGTCCTAGAAAATAGGATATGAAGGAGGGTAAAACAGGGGGAAAGAAAGATTTTCTTTTATCCTTAAAATTTTTATACAGGACTGGCTTTATTCACACTTTCAACAAATATGCACTAATTCTGTAATTTTGACAGAAGAAATCAAAAAACAGAAAATTGTTGCCCATGTTCTTGGAGTGTTAGTGGCTTATCCATTGGCACAAACCTTGCCTTGCCTAAGATGAGATTTTTCACTGCTGATCCCTCAGACAACTCATAAGAATTGTGAATCAAATTATTATAAACAAAAAGAGCTGAGAGATCACTTAGGACAAACTCTGAATATTGGAGGAAAAACAGCAAGGTGATAAGTCACTTGTCTATGACACATTCATTCATTCAGCAAACATTCTTTAGTGTGTATTTAATCAAAAATCAAAAGTGTGTTGGAGCACAATTATTAGATCAACACATATCTGCCCATACAGGACTTAACATCTCATACAAATTTATTTCATACAAATAATATGGCTGACCCAGTTCTAAATATATACATACTCACACACTCATACTTTTAGACAGAAATCGGTTGTCCCATTTCACAAAGAAATTGAGACTCAGAAAAGTGAAGTGGTGATATATTCCAACTCAGATCTTCTGCCTTCCAATCCAAGGATCTTGCCAGTTTTGTACTGGGCATTCCTTTCTTAGGATTTATCCCAGGAGACTAGAGACAATCAGAAGTTAAACTTTTTTTTCTCCTAAATTTCTAGCTCCATATTTTTTCTATTAAATTACAATGATCAGTTTACCAATGTGCCTTGCTTATATCCTGTTTTAATTATTATATTAAATAGCTCAGAATTGTCTCCTTGATCAAGAGCAGATACACACTTGGCAAGCCCTATTACTTGAGTCATCTCCCATGAAAGAAAAAAAAAGGGAATTTTTCAATATTCTCTGATATCTAATTCAAACAAGAGTTAAGGGCTTCCCTGGTGGCACAGTGGCTGAGAGTCCGCCTGCCGGTGCAGGGGACACGGGTTCGTGCCCCAGTCCGGGAGGATCCCACGTGCCACGGAACGGCTGGGCCTGTGAGCCGTGGCCGCTGAGCCTGCATGCCCGGAGCCTGTGCTCCGCAACGGGAGAGGCCACAACGGTGAGAGGCCCAGGTACCGCAAAAAAAAAAAAAAAAAAAAAAAAAAGAGTTAAAAATCATAAAATTGACTAAAGTTTATGTGGAAGAAAAGAACTTAAACTTTGGACTGCTGATATTTATCATTCTTCGTGACCTCTCAGGAATAATTATGGCCAAAAATAGGACTCTAATGAAAAGTGTATTTGGGTTGCTTTTTATGCTTCTTCACAAAACCTTCTAAAGACCTCGAACATTCTCTGGATAGAGGATACCAGGACTTACGATACAGTTTAATACAAAAATATTTTATTAAACCTAGAACAAAAAAATACAGTTTCTGTTTTAGGATTGTAACTTCTCTATAATTATATCTTATGGGGATGCTATGGACTGAACTGTAGCCCTGAAAATTCGTATGTTGAAGCCCTAATCCCTAATGTGACTATTTAAAGATAGGGCCTTTAAGGAGGCAATTAAGGTTAAATGAGGTCATAAGGGTGGATCTCTGATACCGTAGGATTAGTGCCCTTATAAGAAGAGACACAAGAAATTTTGCTCTCACTCTGTCTCTCCACGTGCACACAGCAAGATGGATGCTGCCTGCAAGACAAGAGAGGAGGCCTCAGAGTGAAACCCTGCCAGCATCTTGATCCTAGACTTTCCAGCCCCCAGGAGTATGAGAAAATTAATTCCTGTTGTTTAAACCATGCAGTCTATGATATTTTGTTATGGTAGCCCAGGTAGATTAATACAAGGGAGTATGAATGTTCATTTAGATGAACAGATAATCTTGACCAGAACTATCTCTGGGTAGAGAAACTGAAAGCTGCTGTTCTGGGCATAAAGCTTTGTTTCACCTGATAACCAGTTATGAGAATGATAGTGTAAACTTCGACATAAGTAACATGGCAGGTTTCACTCATTTGCACATTACTTAGTCAGAATATACAAGTTATGATAATATCCCAAAGACTAGTTAAATTTCCTAATCTTAAAGAAACATGTTTCATTGACTGTGTGCTTGGCCTTCCTTTCTGTAATATAAGAGCTGTTACAGAAAAGGCAGAACAGACACTTAGCCCATGGGCAAACACTTTCCCTCATGGCAAATATCAAGGCCTACTTTCCTGCCAGGGCTCAGGGCGACCTCCGAATCCATTTTTACATGGCAGTCTTGGCAGCCCGTCCAACTGACTGGAGTTGGCATGCAAAGTAGAATTTAACTGCTATAGGAAAAACTGGGCTGAATATAAGATAAATTAGGCTAAAAGCAAGTAAGATCTAAAACCACCAGCTCTCATATTACTATATTTGGGAGATGAGAAATATTAATAATTTAGAACATATTGTGTTATCTAATAATTGCTTATATAATAGTTATCCTTAGAATGGCTATGAGTCAACATTAAAGATTGGCTAATGCAACTTGCACTTTCAATACCCTTCTCCTTTGCCTGACAATTATAAAGGCCTGTTCTTCAGTCTGGAATGCAGTCATGAAGCCTGGAGACGTGGCAGCTTCCAATGCCCATGAAGCAACATGCATAGGCATAAATGTCAACAAACGAAGTGTGGTGGAGTAGAGACATGAGAGAAGCCTAGGTCCCCAAGGTCATTATTAAACCCTCCTACCCTGCACTCTTAATGCCAAACTACTCATTATGTTTGGCAAATATTCCTTTAGGCTTTTCATCTAGAGCTAACTAGCTCTTCTGTATTTTGCAGTTGAATACATTCCAGATTAATACAATGGCTTTAAGTGTAAGAAAATCACAAAACCTTAAACAAAACAGAGATTCCATGCCACAAATATTTCCTCATGAAAAACTTAAAAAAATTTTAAGTCTATGAAAACTGAGCTATTGTCCCCAGTTGAGGAACTTCTCACTTCCCTCCTTTATCCTGAAAAAAGGCACCAATCCTCTCATACTGATAAAGTGAACAATGATTCAAGCTAGAGTCTTACAATTCTATTTGCTTTTATAATTCTATCTTCTTTGTCACTTGCTCGCTCACTAATTCTATATGCTTGCTGCTTGCTCCAATTCTTTTTTACGTTTAATAGTTCCTCTCTTTTCTCAATCCTTGTTGTCTGCAGCACAGAGGAATTTCATCACATAAGCCATCTGGGTCCAGACTCTGTCCCAATCCCAAGCTATACTTGGCAATATATAACAAGGCCTGGACCAATCAGTATGCAGAGTGTAGAACTGGTCTGGTTTTCTAAGTCAGTAAAGTTTCTCTTGGTACCTACCAACAAGAAGTACCCTTATTGGCCAATCTTATTTCCACCAACCTATTAACCACCCAGATTTCTCCCTTAATGTCCTAAAAATAGGTATACTTTAAGGGACTCTTGCATAGGACCATGACAGGCTCTGATGAATGCTTGCAGCTCCCATTCCCCACTTTCAAATTTAACATAAGAATGTAAAGTACTCTATTGCGTTTGAAACGATCCATATTTATTCACGTAGCTGTGGTTTCCATAAACTATACAATATACAGGTATACATACTTAGTCTTTTCTAGAGGAAGTGATTTTTTAGGGCAGAATCTGCTGAAGTGGCTATTATCAGATTTTTTTAAATAAAATATGTTTATGTGCTATTAAAATATAAAGCAAAATTATTTTATGTCACAGTGGTCACCTCAGCTTACAGACCTAGGATTTTCATCACTGATAAGATATACAAAACAAGTGAATCACACTCTACTTCTAGCCAATCAGAACCCAGCAATGTTTGTTTGCAGGCTGTACCCAAAGAGATGCTGACATATTCCAGCAATCACATTTTTTATCACTTAACTGAAAAATAGCTGATATAGCTCTTGATAAGCAACATAAATCCACTATAAAGGAACAACTAGCAAAATCATTGCTAGCCCAACCCCCCAAAAAATCTACAATTAGAAAAGAATATTCTGAGAGCAGAACATTGGAATCAGGCTGGGAAAAAAGTCTTGAAGACCATAACTTGAAGACCAGAGCCTCATATTCACTCTTCTATTCCTGTGTCTCTCCCTGTGTGGGTTGGCCTCTCTCCGTCAGCTGCTGGATTAAGAGTCTGCATCAAACTATAGGGCACCCGAAACTATATTACAGGTCTCCCTTTTGATTCCTGTCTAGAAGATGAACACAGAGTTGTATAGTTATTTGGGATGGGGGGACAAAAAATTCAGTCAATAAAGAGACTATATCTGAAAAATATCAAGTGGTGACGTGAATTACTTTCAACCTCAGCACAAGGGCAGGATTCTTGCAGTGCTCCACAGACACTTTTCACGCAGAAAATCATTCAATTTGGCTTCAGCCATATCTGTTTCCTAAACATTCATTCTGCGTGGGGAATCATATGCATCCTTGCCTTGCTAGACTGTGGGAGTATGGGCTTTTTCCTGTGTCTGCTCTCTCCTTGCTCTGTCATCATATAGCTCACCTCCATCCTGCAGAATTCCTCCAGGCTGCTAGCCACACATGTCATGTTCTCCAGAGAGCTCTTTTACCACAAACCACACAGTGGATTCTCTGCGTTCAGCAAACTTCCAACCAGGGGTTAAGATGCCAGTGTCCCCTCCTTGCAGACACTCTTGACCTCTACAAGTAGACTCTTTGAGCCCCCCTCACTTGGACCAGTTAAATAAGAGAGAGAAGGAAATTCTAAAGCCTCTTTACCCATAGGAATTTCCTCCATTCTATCTTTCCATAATTTATTTTCCTACCTTAACTGATGGAAAGGGACAGTGCGGACAAAAGTCCCAGACCAGTTTTTGCTCTCTTTTTAGTAAGTCCCACATAGACGACTCTAGCACATCTCTATTGCTTTCCACTTCAAGACTTCCACTGGAATTCTCAAAGAAATAGAAATGTTCCACTCAAAAGTTGCTATATATATTAAAAGTTAAGAAATATATGCACACTTAAAGGATTTTTACCTAGGTTTTGAATTTTATAACATTAATAATTTGAATATTAAATTAAAATTTGCTTAATAAATAGTCCTTTCTATCTGCAAAATCACCTTCCTGTGATGTTAGAAATAACTCAGCTGATCCTTGTCACTACTAAAAATTCCTGCTGCAATGCCCCACCCACCAGATCAACTTGCCTAGATGCTATGAGTCCAGAACCATCATGAGGTTTTTCAGACTCTTGAACACTGATTTGGATTGCTAACTACCCTCCACTATGCCTGGGCAAGGGACAAACACAAAGCACTGAAAATTCCTCCCAGCCCATATGCTGCTGCTGCTTCCTCCCCACCAGCCCATCACAAGGTCTCAGCTTGCCTTGTGGTACAGACACAATAGTTCACAGCAATCAATTCCTCCAGTATGTGGGAAGCTGTAATACAGCAGATATAAAATATTTCTAAGAGGTCTTTCTCAAGGGAAAGTATCAACTACCCAGATATTTTGATCTTTGTTTTAGGTTCTCAAATCCTTCTTCTTCCCAGAATCTACTCGGTTAAAGTATCGATGTTCAAAGGTTTGTTTTACTATCCATTCTCTCTATAGAAGTGGAATAAAGTAGTTTGGCCAGAAGTAGGACATTGATCCCAAAATTGTAGGTGATGTAAAGACATAGAAATCATAAAACAATATGCCTTACTCTGTTTCTAAGTCAGAAACAATAATGAATGATTCTAGAAATAATACTTCTTACAGTGTGAGCAGTGAAGACGAGTTATGGAATGCAGAAATCTCAGGGTCTGTGACGTCTGTGTCAATTGTTAAAAACCGTTAAGATGGAAGGTACTTCTTCTTATCTAAGATGTAGGGCTGACTAAGTGTGCAAGCTCATCCCCACCTCAAGAGTTTCTTCCTTTTCCCTTCATCTAGAGGTTGTCAGTTAGCTGCTACTTCATGTCACAGAGGGCTCAGTCCTGCTTTCAACTTCTCTGACTGCCCATGTCAAAGTCATCCCTCCAACCTCACCCAATCCTCACCGTAATTCCTTGTATTGGATAGCTCACAGTGAATACCACAGTCTTAAATAATCATATTTATTTACTCTTTTGCTCATTGTCTTAACTCTGCCCACTGAATGGGGGTCTCTGTAGACTGAGGCTGTATCTCATGTGCAGTGCTCTACCACCAGCGTCTGGGACAAACTCTGCATGGTCGACATTCAAAGTATTTGTGGAGTAAAAGATTGAAAAGGTTTGTTTTTCTTTAATGCCTTAATTAGGTATTCACCAGGTACCAAAACTCCTGAATATTTAGAAAGCCCTTATTCCACAGAGTCAGTGGATTAACTGATAACTCCCTCTATTTATGTAACAGAATACCTCTCACCCTCCTAACACAGGATGCAAACACAGCTAAATTCATTTTCTTTCCTAATTAATCCAGCTGCCTCACAGAAGGAAAGTTCAGTATCCTACTCCTTGGCTATTGAAAAGAAACAACGGAAAACCACTGCACTTTCAAAAGGATTTTCTACTCAGGTTGTTTTCTTACCTACCTCATTTTACCAAGACATACTATTTATACTTTTTATTCTTTCATTTATAGGCACCTGTATAGCATAATATTTATAGAAAATTTTTGGAAAATTTAATGTTAATTTCATTAAATCTTTCAAACAATATTTTTGGTACTATGTTTTCTGTTTTCAAATATTTTAAGTATATTTTCATGTAATTAATTTTCAATTTATTTATTATTTAATTAATATTTTCAATTTATTAATTGGTGGATTTTGTTGAATATAACCTGAAATTTTTGTAATTCTGGAACACATTCCAAATCATTTAAAACTGTCTCTAATTCTTTGACTGATTGAAGGTGCTTTTCTCTCCAGCACATTACAGATCACAAGTGTTGATAAGAACCTAAAAGAAATGCCTACTTCTAAAACATGGAAAAAAGACAGTTTTCACGTTCAGTGCTTCTTAACGATATTCTCTTTTCTTTGCTCCTGTAGGACTCTGCCTTAGAGGAATGCATTCTTTGACAATAGTTGAAGGGTAGAAAAATCACTAAATGAATATCGTAATTAGTCCCACCATCCCACTCTACCATATATCTGAAATCAGAAATCCCAAAACAGCCCCAAATTCTTTCTTTCTAACAAGTCTATCAACCTTATCACAAACATGAACCCTGAGGGTTTATGGTGCCTTACTTAGTAAAGGAGCCTTCCCCTTAGATGCACCCTCTTTACTCAAAGGTGATTTACCTTTCTAAAGGAGGCAGCCCAATTTATAAGTTGTCTACACTTAATGTCTGGGGCTGAGGGCTGGTGGAGTAAGGTGAGCTATATTTAGTGATTTTGAGTTTTCTGGCATATATCTCACTGAAAAAGAGATTAAAAACATAAATTTTCTCTGGTACAGTATCCTACTCTACCTAACTTTACTAACATTAGGAAGGATATACTTGAATAAAGCAGTCTTGATAGACAGGAGTAAGCAGTATTGCTTAAACATACCGGTTTGATATGAAAATGATTCCCTTGTGAGAGCATCCTAAGTATCCAGACTTTACTGTGGGGTAGAGAGAAGAGCTCTACTTGGCTGTTCCCATTAGCTAGCTCATTAAATTATGCAAAAGTGAGTCAGCACAGTAAGAATGGTAAGGGCTTTAGAGTTGGAAAGATAAGATTTCCATCTCTGGTCTGGCCCTTGCCAGATACATAATCTAGGGCAAACGATCAAGTTTTAGTGTTGCCAACTATAAAATGAATATTAAATTACTAACGTCAAAGGATTTGGGAAGATTAACTGAGTTAACATATGTAAAGCAGATAGCACAGACACAAGCCTGGCATAATAGCCAATTAATAGAATGTTAGCTCCTTTTCTTTATTCATCATTTGCTGCATCCAAAATTATTCAAAAAAGAATGATATATCCCTACTTGCCTCAAAACAGAACCCTCCTACACTGTTGGTGGGAATGTAAATTGGAGCAGTCACTATGGAAAACAGTATGGAGGTTCCTTAAGAAACTAAAAATAGAGCTACTGTATGATCCAGCAATCCCACTCCTGGGCATATATCCAGAAAAGATGAAAACTCTAATTCTAAAAGATATATATACCACAATGTTCATAGCAGCACTTTGCAATACCCAAGACATGGAAACAACCCAAGTGCCCATCAACAGGTGATTGGTTTAAGAAGATATGGTATACACACACACACACAAGGAATATTACTCAGCCGTAAAAAAGAATGAAATACTAACATTTGCAGCAATATGGATGGACCTTATTGTACTAAGTAAAATAAATCAAAGACAGGGCTTCCCTGGTGGTGCAGTGGTTGAGAGTCCACCTGCTGATGTAGGGGACAGGGGTTCGTGCCCCGGTCCGGGAAGATCCCACATGCCGCGGAGCTGCTGGGCCCATGAGCCATGGCCGCTGAGCCTGTGCGTCTGGAGCCTGTGCTCCGCAAAGGGAGAGGCCACAACAGTGATAGGCCTGCATACCACACACAAAAAAAGAAAAATTAAAGACAAATATTATATGATATCACTTATATGTGAAATCTAAAAAATAATACATATGAATCTACATACAAAACAGGAGAGTCCGCAGGAGTCGCGCTGAGGCCAGAACGCCTGTGGATCTCTGGCCTGGGTCAGTGATGAGCCCTGGGGACCCGGCCGGGCCCGGCCTGGCGCTCCCATCAGCATCCAACATGCGCCTCCCGGGGAAGGACACCCGACTAGGTCCCTGCCCCTGGTTTCGGGATGGACCTGGCAGGTGTGTGGGAGAGCAAGGCCTGGGCTTGGCGTGTGTGACCCACAGACCTCCTCACGGGGGGAAGGTTTTCTATCAGATGATCCATCATAATAATGCTGGAGTTAAGAAGTCTCCATTCCTTTGCTTGGAACCAGAAGACTTATCCCCCTGCATATAGAGTAAGAGCAATGTTGGTTAGAAACTGGCTAGTGTTTAAAACTGAAGATTATTATGACTGTTTAACCTAAGCTCCATGTTGAAGTAAGATTAATTATCTTGGAAATACTAAATTGGGGTAACCCAAATCTGTTTCTGGAACCATGAAAATTTTGTTGGTTTTTGACTTTGACAATACAATCATACATGATAATAGTGACACCTGGATTGTACAATGTGCTCCAGAGAAAAAGCTTCCCATTGAACTACAAGATTCTTATGAAAAAGGATTTTGGACAGAATTTATGGGCAGAGTCTTTAAGTATTTGGGAGATGAAGGTGTAAGAGAAGATGAAATGAAAAGAGCAATGATATCAATGCCTTTCACTCCATGGATGGTGGAACTTTTAAACTTTATAAGAAAGAACAAGGATAAATTTGACTGCATCATTATTTCAGATGCAAATTCAGTCTTCATAGGTTGGGTTTTAGAAGCTACCAATTTTCATGACGTGTTTGATAAAGTCTTTACAAATCCAGCAGCTTTTGACACCAATGGTCATCTCACTGTGGAAAATTATCATGCTCATTCTTGCACTAGGTGCCCCCAAAATCTTTGCAAAAATGTAGTTTTGGTAGAATTTGTAGGTAAAGTCACAACGAGGAGTGAATTATACATGAGTTGTTTATATATGTGATGGAAGAAATGATGTCTGTCCAGTAAACTTTTTCAAGAAGAATGATATTGCCATGCCACGGAATAGATATACTTTACAGAAAACTCTTTCTAGGATGTCTCAATATCTTGAGCCTATGGAGTCTTCTGTTGTATCTTGGTCTTCAGGTGTTGAAATAATTTCTCGTTTACAATTTCTAATAAAGGAGTAATATGCCAACAATTGAAATGTATATCAGTTAAGATTAAACACAGCAGCATAAAACTAAAACCCCAAATAACAGTGGCTTTAAAAAAAGTTTTCCCTCTCACTTAAAAGAATTTCAGAGTTAAGTATCTCAAAGTTTCTGTGTTGCTCTACCAACCTCAGCACTTGGCTTCCAACTTATGATCCAAGATTGCTGTTCAAGCTCCATCCCTCACATCAACATTCTGGCCAGCAAGGACAGTGAGAGAGAAGGTTGCACCCTCATTTAAATTTCATTAGCCAATACTTAGTCACAATGCTCCTACCTAACTGCAAGGAAGGATGCAAAATATAGCTTTTATTTCAGATGGTCATATGCCTGAGAAAAATGGAAAAAAGTAGAGTACAAAACTGACATAGGTGCAACTAGTGGTATACCAAAGGTGGTTAATAGGTAGATTATATTTTTAAATTTATTCCCAGAGAAAATAGTCTTATATTTTACTTTCTTTGGCATTTATTTCCGAAGTATGTCTTGCAGTTACAGATCTTCAAAATAAGCCTAATGCTTAGTTTACATAAGAATACACTACTTCCAAATCAGTTAATTTTAGAGATAGGGATGCAGTATCTATTGCCCAAGTGTTCATTAATTTCACACTTTCCTTTTGAAATGAAATACAAATTAATGTTCTTCAAATATTTTAAATTTATATCATTATTTTTTTTTTTTTTTTTTTTTTGTGTTACACGGGCCTCTCACTGTTGCGGCCTCTCCCGTTGCGGAGCACAGGCTCCGGACGCGCAGGCTCAGCGGCCATGGCTCACGGGCCCAGTCGCTCCCCGGCATGTGGGATCTTCCCGGACCAGGGCACGAACCCGTGTCTCCTGCATCGGCAGGCGGACTCTCAACCCCTGCGCCACCAGGGAAGCCCTAAATTTATATCATTATTAAAGACTATAATTCCAGAATGCTGATTTAATCAGTATGTCATTTCTGTCAATGAAATATTGAGTGATACAATACATAATTTGTAGGAATACTCAACATTTAAGAAACTGTTTCATATAGGGATATTAGCAAACTATCAACTGACCTAGAAAGTTTTACAGTACTATGTTAATTTGTAGGCTCACATGTTTTAGGCATAAATATGCCTTATGTAATAATGTTAGGATTTTCTTTTCCATATGGAAAGCTCCAGAAATAAAAATGTTCAATGTAATTTTATGGGGAAAACAGAAGCAGATTCACAGACATAGAAAACAAATTTATGGTTACCAAAGGGGAAAGGGAGGGGGGGAGGAATAAATTAGGAGTATGGGATTGAAAGATACATACTACTATACGTAAAATAGATAAGCAACAAGGATTTACTATATAGCACAGGGAACTATATTCAATAACTTATAATAACCTATAATGTAAAATAATCTGAAAATATGTACATATATATATTTATAACTGAATCATTTTGCTATACATCCAAGCTAACACAATATTGTAAATCAACTACACTTGAATTTTTAAAAAGACAAATAAATACTTCCCTCAGAAGATACAAAATGTTGAGAGACAGCTGGATACAGGAACAAAAAGTTAAAATAGAGTTGTTCAGAGGCTATAAAAAAGGCAGGTACAATATCCTATGGAAGCACAGAGCCAGCAGGCAGGAAGGCAGCCTTTTATATTCCATATGATTTAATTCAACTCAATATAACAAATCATCATTGAGATCCTGCTTTCTGCTCAGCATTATTGGGTCCGACGGACCATTCAGAGTATAAACTTTGAACTCTGTCCTCTGATAGTTTATATTTTAGTTCAGAAGACAAGACTTACAGGAAATACAATACTTAACAAATATTTATTGAATGCCTATTATGTGCCAAGAAGTATACAAGATGGACTATGGTCCCCTCCAGAGCTAACATATAGTAGTGGATGTTAAAAAGTAAGAAATTAATCTATTAAAGAATTAATGCCACCCATTGACAAGGTGCTAAGGGGCAACAGAGAGGGTAAGTGCCCTGGCAGATCACAGAGGGCAGAGAAAAGCATATTCATCACTGTCAGGCTGCCCTCAAGTTCATCCTGAAGACCCAGGCAGCCCTTTCTAAATATACTGAGTGAGAAAGAGATCCTTTTGGTTTTTGCACATCATGTAATTTAATATCTCTACTTTTCCCTGAGGCCATCAGTGATGAAACTGGCCCCAATCTACCAGGGCTGTGTATTTCACTTGTGATATACAAACCATTCTTTCTTATCAGATTTTATACATGTAAATGTGGTCACTGTTCTAGCTTTTCTGAACTCTCTTCATGTATGCTCACCACTTTACCATTTGACTGAAGGTGACTGAGTTTGGTCGAGTGTAGAATCATATGAATTGATTAGGTTTAAGGAATATTTTAAATACTAGTCCCAAAGGAGAGTTCATAACAATGGATATCAAATATTACAGCTTTTAAATATGACTCAAGATAATGAAGCTGACATGAGAGTATGGATCTTGATGTAATGCCTTTAATTTTCCTAAACAGAAGACATTTTTTATGGTAACTTTATAGAGCAAAGTACATTATGCCAGCCATGAGAATTCCAAGAAACTGTCAACCTTAAAAGAAATCTTCCATAGGGCATAGGTCTAAGAAATATCCTCCAATTTCACTAGTATTATTTACTTGTGATTTGAGAATTCTTGGAAATACTATTTTATTTACACATCTGGTAATAGAATTTAGAAGACAAATCATCTTTCCTTTCCTTTCCATCCACTATGCTGACCATGCCTCACATTGCCTCATGCCTGGCTCCTCTCCAGACCATCCACATCTAGGAGAAGGTGGCGGTACGGCAGGGAATAAAGAGGGGAGACACTGGAAACAAACCGTATACACAGCTGGGCTCCACTACTTGTCTGTGACCCTGGGAATTATTAACCTCTCTTAACATCAACTTCTTGATTAATGAAGTGAGGATGACAGCATGGTCTATGCAGGATTATTATGACATTGTCATTAAGGAGGTAATAACCACAAAGCATCTGGGAATCAATAAACAAAGTTATATAATTATTGCAACAGGAAGATTGAAGCTACTCTTTAAGTGAGGATAAAGGCACTGAACTTGGGGGGAACAATAGTCACTGATGTTCCTTAACTTTAAAGCCAACAGTATAACATTCTCAGATACCAAAGAGATCGGTAAAGGTGTCCAAGAGCTCTCCTTAAAAAGAAACGACATTTCACAAACAAATCCAGTCAATCAAAAGATGATTTAAGAAGCCTTAGTTAGCTTAATAGTCAATACAGAAGACCATGGAGCAGACTCTACAGAGATCTGAGGGGAAAAAAGGGATTTAAGAATATCCTATCCAACTTGTTTTGTCCATAAGCATAAAGACAGCAGATGTTTCTAAGCATGCCAGAACTCAGAAAATGTAACTCCTAGAAGCAAATATAGAGGTAAGATTACATAAGCGTGAGAATTATGGTTACTGAACAGACTATGATTGTTATAAACCTTGAAATTGTAAAAATAATAATATAACAATGAAAACTGGGAAGAAAGACAAAAAAAGGTGAAAACGTGTGAGAGTGCTAATTTTGTCATCTTTCACAGTAGAGAGTTAATTGGTAGAGTATAAAATTTAAGCCTAAAGTTTTAAAAAATATAATCACTGCAAATTCTTACTAGGTTTCACATTCTCTTATTTTTATATACAGAGAGAGATCTTACAATATTTAAAATAAATATATTTCTTATGGTTAAAAAATACTTTTCTGAGTATTTATAGAATCCTCATATTTATTTGTGCTATCCTTTCGGTTGGATTTCTATTTCTTTTACTTCTGTAAAAATTGAGAGAAACTAAATATAATAATTTAATTAAAAATAAGCCTTATCCTGTTTAATAAACTTTATCACTTATTCAACTGTATATTTACCTATCTCCACCTCTATATTATATATTATATCATATCATATCATATCATATCATATTATATTGGATATTATATTGTTATCTAGAAAGCTATTCACCTAATGTTAATGATGGTAATTTCTCTGTGGCAGGATTCAAAGTAATATTTTAACTTTCTTTGTTATCATTTTCATTGCTGTTTGAATTTTAAACAATGACAATGTGCTATTTGTTTTTTAATTTGATAAATTCTTTTTTCTTTAAAAATATTTTAAAAGAGGTTCTTTTGGGAGTAGAACTTGGCTAGAGAATACTTTTCATATAATGCATTTGGTACCATTTGGGTTGTTCGTGTGTGTGTGTGTAAAAATACTGACATGTATTCTTTTACACAAAGAAAAAAAAGAAGGAAGGAGGGTTGGGAGGAAGGGGAGAGAGCAAGGGAAAATATATTATGCATGGTAGAGTAATAAATTAATTCCTAATTGGTCTCAAGTCCAAGGAGACCAATCTTTAGAAGCAGGGGAAATTCAGAGACTGTATCAGATACCTCTTGTGGACCACTTTAGATTCTCCTCACTTCACTGACATCTGTGCTCCACTAGTTCACATAAGCACCGCCATCACTGCCCTGCCTCTTGCCCTTCTTGCCTCCTGTCCCAAGTTTGCCTATTAAAGTCATCATAGGGACTTCCCTGGTGGTCCAGTGGTAAAGAATCCACCTTTCAATGCAGGGGACGCGGGTTCAATCCCTGGTCGGGCAACTAAGCCCTCGTGCCACAACTATTGAGCTCGCATGCCTCAACTAGAGAGCCCATGTGCCGCAACTACAGAGCCCACGCGCTCTGGAATCCGCACCACAACTAGAGAAGAGAAAACCCACACGCCACAACTGGAGAGAAGTCCACCCACCACAACAAAGACCTGACGCAGCCAAATAAATAAATATTAAAGTCATCACAGAACCCCATCTAGTCTCCGCACATGCACAATCCAAAAGTATGTGGAAATTAACTCCCTGTGAGGTAAATTTTGACAAGTGGGATACAGGAACAGCAGATACATTTTTTCTTTCTTCTCTCCAGTGGATGAGCCTAAGACCCAGTTTCTTCTTTGGAATTAAGCAACTGGTTGCATTTAACGATTGTCATCTCCCTAAGGTATTCTAGAGAATGCGGACCCTCCTGCCCTGTCTCACTCCTTTATCTCTTTTGCCCATCCCATGGGATTAAACTCTCTAATAAAATAATAGGTCTACCCCCTCTATAATCGTTTTCCTGAGGCTCTACTTTCTAGAAACCAGGTAGGACAGGAATTCTACTTCTCTACATAATAATGTGAAACTCACTCCACTAAAATTTTACTCCACTAAAAAGAGGTGGCATTGCAAACCACAGGCACTTTAAAAAGATTTATTTTCCTCTTTAGGGGTTTAGACAAAGAACTAACGTGTCTCCTTGGGAAATAAGTATTTAGGTGCATTGAGAGTATGCATACACATCTGACAGAAAAGTTCCATTTATAAATTGGAATCATAAGAGAAATTCTAGATCTTACTCTCATAAGAATGCTTTAAGCAACTTGTATTTGTGCGACTTGTCACACCCCTCCCGTTTGACTTGGGGTGCCTCAGTTTCACCTCTACTCCTCTCCCTTCTACTCCACAGGACTTGGAGTTCCAAAAGTGATCACCAACTATTCTAGAAGAGTCTCCTTTTACCAACTGGCACCTTTATTCAAGCCGTGTTCCAAAGGATTATGATGGGGTATTACTTAAACTCTGAAGTGTGGGAAAGCTCCTGGGGAGAATGCCCCCAAGGGTAAGGAATGGAAACTTCCAAATTTGGATGCAGGATCAGAAGACAAAGCTTATGACAGAAAATTGCTTTTGAAAAAAAAAAAAAATCACAACCTGAGGATAGGAGAATTAAAGTCCTTTTTGGAGAAGATCACTTTGTCCAAATCATGTATATTATCTGGGGTATTTATAAAGCACACTAAAATCTTCAGTACTCTAATATGAACTAGTTTTACGATTTTCAAGCAGGGAGAAATGTGACAAGGGAATGTCATATAAAACAGAAAAGTTTTGGTAAAAAATGCTCAGGGTCATGAGCATTGACCCTGAGAGGAAAGCCGAGAAGTAATTTTCCCAGTTGGGTTATCTGGAGAGATGGAGAGGTTGATTATAACTAAAAGTAAGGACCAGGGCATTTCATAAAAATTGATAGTAGAGAAATTTTGTCACATCATATTTGGAAAAATTGCCTAAAATCTGGTTTGGCTGCAAACAAATCCCAAACTGTGGATAGTTTCATTAAGAGGTATAAACCATCTTTTCAAAGAAAGTCTGTTTGTATTTTTTTTGCAGAAGGGTTCACATAGAGCTACCACAAACATCTGTACAGGTTGTACGTTGCAGGACACATAACTATCTATATGAATGGGGCGCCCAGGAGCTGTATACGGACAATTCCCACACTGTATGCAGCTGCCCTGCAGTTACAATTGATGTGCGTCTAAAATTGGGGACTTTTTTTTCTTATTTATTTTAAAGCATTTTAGTTAGAAATACCTTTTAAACAGAAAATGGAGCTATTCTAACAGTAATACACACTGTTCAGTGGAAGCACCTCTATCCTAAGTTTCACCTTTAGAGCCTTCTGCCCTGACCCTATACCACTTGAGATTCTAGACCTCTGCATTGATTTTCTGTGATTTTATCATGACCTCTGCATTGACTGTACATGCTGTAGGATGTGGTTCTAGGGAGGACTTGCCACCAGACTAGCGTTATTATTACTATTATTATATTTCATGCTCCTTAAAGACAGATTCAGGATAGGATGCACAGTTCCATACTCTACATTGTCTTGTACATTGTAGGTACTCAGAGTTATTAACTGAAGGAGTGATGAGAGGAACTAAATCTCTTACTTCCTTTGTGTCTTCCTTCCATAGCAACTGAGAAGGGATAACACCCAAAAGCAATATTATGAGCGTCAACTAAACATTTTTCTAAATGATAGAGTTTCTTCTTCCACAAGTATTGCTTAAAGCAGCTGAAGAACTAAATGAGGTTTCGAAATAAAGCTGAAAAGGTCTGGCCAATAATTCCTACTTTCCTAATCAGGAAGCCATGCTCCTATGGGCTGGTGCTGCCCTGCAGGCCAAAGTTTTGATTGCATACATTGCATACGTTGGAGAAGCTCGTTAGTGTGTTTGTGAGCATAGGGGAAGCAGTGAGACAGACCCCTTGTGGGGCATCTCAGCCTGATTGCTGGCTGGGAGATGCCTCCAGAGGCAGGACCTAATTCCAGAAAGCTGCTCTTCCTCATATACGTCTTCTCAGAGTTGTGATGGATGCCTGTTATTTAAACTCTTGAAATGTGCGGAGACAGTATCTAAAATGAGCATGATGAAATGCAGCCTTATTCAATTAGAAAGATGAAGCGTGATTTTGAGAGGCAGAGTATAATTACACGGTTGAAGCATTTCCAGGAGGTTGTGGATGGCACCCCAGCTGACTCTAGAAGAAATACACTCAGACTGAGCCTGGGCAGGTGGCGTTCTTCCTCCCCCCTCCTCACAAGTGCTGCAGACCCTGGTCTTATGATGACCATAACACCCCATAGTCTTAGCTGAGGCCCAAATGCCAGTGCTCTCAACTTTGCACATTTATAAAGCCATATCCGCAAAACACTGATGAATGCTGAACCCACACTCTTTTTTGATCTGCTGAGGCTACAGGTCGGAATGGGTGAATAAATATGAAGACATATGGGAATCTGTAAAAAGCTATGTAAAACTTATGTATCGTTATGAATATTAAAAGTTGTTCATGTTACAATTTCTCTTACATAGGTCAGATATATTTGGAGTCCTCACTGCAAACATAAAAATGGGACTATATGTAAAACATCATTATTTCACAGCACTTGCTCTCCTTCAGAGATGTTATGTCATAATTCTATCAATATAAAACATTTTGCATTATTTTAATGGGGCCTTTATAAACTTAATTCATTGTAACAGTTTATGTTTAAATTCCAAATACTTCAAATTTCAATCAAAATATTATTTATTTGGAGGAAAAAAAAAGACTCCGGAAGGCTTGCTAGATTGGAGAGCAATGAGATACGAAAGGAAAGTAACTCAGGTGTTGGCTAAGGAGTAAACAAGGGGAACATGGTATTCATGGGTTGACCAGTAAGCCCAGCTGGGTCTCAAGAGGCTGTCCTACCAAGGACACTCAACTATGTGCTTAGAATCCCACTGCTCCATGTGGGACATATTTTACCTGTTTTTTTTTTGCTCATCAAGTCTTCTCACTCCTTTCAGAGATTAGACTCTGACTTCCAACTTTTTGTGTTTACGTTAACATTCTGAATCCTGGCTCCCTTTTCCTCATTTTTACAATTAATTTTTGAAGGTTTACACTAGTAATTCTCTAACTTCAGCTGCATCAGAATTACCTGGAGAGCTTGTTAAACCTGACTGCAGGGCCACAGAGTTTTTTTTCCAACAGGTCTGGGGAGATAATAGGGAGAAGTAAAAATTGCTTTTCTAGCAAGCTCCCAGTGAGACTGATGCTGCTGGTCTGGGACCCACACCCACACTTTGAGAACCACTGCCCTCCACTATGCGTGGTGTGGGATTTAGGCTATCACTAACCCTAACAACCTTATAAAGTTAGATTTTTATAAAAATTTTATTTATTTATTTTTGGCTGCGTTGGATTTTCGTTTCTGTGCGAGGGCTTTCTCTAGCTGCGGCGAGCGGGGGCCACTCTTCATCGCGGTGCACGGGCCTCTCACTGTCGCAGCCTCTCTCATGCAGAGCATGGGCTCCAGACGCGCAGGCTCAGTAGTTGTGGCTCACGGGCCCACTTGCCCCGCGGCATGTGGGGTCCTCCCAGACCAGGGCTCGAACCTGTGTCCCCTGCGTTGGCAGGCAGACTCTCAACCACGGCACCACCAGGGAAGCCCTAAAGTTAGATATTTTTAATCCCCATTCTATTAATGAAAAAACTGCGACTCAGGAAAGTGTAATAGCTTGGTGAAGGGCACACAGCCAATGGGGATAAGCTAGGAGTCTCTTATATCAGTCTATGCTCTTATTTTCATTTTATATATCATTCACGTTATTATTTTATTCACAAACTGAAGTCAGACCCTAAGATTCTTATAACTATTTATAAGGAAAGAGAGGAATCCTTATCGTTTTACCTCCCAACTTCTAAGCCTAAGAACGGCCTCAGTTTATGGGTGAGAAAACTGCCAGCTGCTACTGCTGAAATGCATCTCCCTGGCACTGATGCCCCCTCATTAGGTTAGCCATGTGGCAAGCAACTAAGGAGAGCTATGCCAATCCCTCTCAGCACCTGCAACTCATCATAGAACCACACAGCTCCAGTCCAAGGGTTCCATTCAGAAGAAGGGTATAAACAGATGATGCCTAATTTGTCAGGGATCCCTAAGGCCCATATTCAACCTCCATTAAGAAAAATGAAGATTTATGCAAAAGCTCTCTCATATTCTCCATATGGGAGTCCACAGACCAAAAATTCAGCTGCACTCAGCAATAAAGTAGCCTTTGCCTTAGCAGACTAGAGCATTTTGGGGAGAACATCAACCATTATTTGCCGGTGGAAGAAAACTTATAAAAGTTGTAATGCCATGGATTGGACTAAAAGTCTACCTCAAAATTTTAGGAAATGTTTTAAATTATCCATAACCAAAAACCATCTTCATAATCCATAGCTATATATACTATATCAATCTATCTGACCATTTGAGCGAGGGCGTAGTTAGCAGTATTGTTACCATCTGCCATCACTAGCTGACTTCTAGCAACTGCAAGCTTCATTCTGCCCCAGCTGGAGCAAGTCAATCCCAAAGCATGTACTTAAGAAAATCTAGATCCCTGCGCTGAGGTCAAGTCAGGCATCTGTCAATGACAGAAGGTAGTGTTTAACGTCATGACGTGTTCTTGGACGGCACAGAGAATGTCTGCATTGGATGTTGAATTTAGTATGCCTAATCTACTTTATCTAAATTGTGTGACAGGTGACTCCTATCAAACTTGTTATTACCCAGAGGAAGGGAGCTGTGTACAGATAAAAAATTAGACATCTACTACAGATATCTTCAGTACATGAGGAGGAACTGATCTCGTTCCTAGATGAGGGTAGGTTTAATCCAGCCACCCTAGAGGAAACCTGCCCAGAGAAGCTCGAGTGATTCCCTTTATTTCATTTGAGAGAGGATTGCCCACCCTCACTTATACCAAAAAGTCCCCCATGGACAGGACCCTGACTGCACTTAAAGGAAGACTGTCCTCAATGGAAAGAACCCAGCCTGCCAGCTCAGTCAGCACCTGACTAATGGGAAAGAAAGTCCTTCTAAACTTAACATTTTCCTTCTCACATGCCAATTACCAGATGATCTAGAAAGATGCTGGGGGAACTCACAACTACCGAGGGATTGCTAAGTCTAGAGACATTGGATTAATGAGTAAGCAAAGGAAGATTACAAAAATTGCAGTGAAATCCATCTCAAAAGATGGAAACCAAGACAAACCATCAGAATAATGTAGATGACCCAATTAATATGTCCTACCCAGCTCAAACTGATGGAGCTTCTGAACACCCCTTTGTGTGGACATGGGATAATAGGTACTTATGGAGCTCAGACAGGACAAGGTGAGCAGTATGTCTCATATTTCTCTCTGTTTAAAAAAGGACAGTGTCAGAATATCACATTGAAGTCACAGGGAAATTACTCTTATTGTTCAAAAACTAGGATAACATCACATAGTCTGTGTTTTGAGTGTCCAAAAGTTGAAGCTACCAGACCCATAAAAGAAAATTAAAGAAAAAGATGTTTAGGGATCCAAAATCTGAGGTAGGAAAAAAAAAGCCAGATCCACAGATCTAATCCAGAATTATGTGGCTAACTTGGAACCAGGCTTCAGTGGCTGAAATATGGCCAGAATTATCAAAGCAGAAGTTATGCTGATCCAGACATAATTACACAAGCCATCTGCTTTTCTGATGCTATTTCTCCCCTTCATGGTTGGTCCTAGAGATGATGCTCTGAAAGTGCCCAGTTCACTGATAAAGTATGTTCTGGCTAAGTCAGGCCCTAGCCAAGGCTCTGGCCGAAGTGCTCTTCATCAGAGCAATGGCAGGACATAAGTATACTATAGCACTGGGGAGCATAAGAAAAGGCACATAGCAGATGCTGAATAGATATTTGTTGGGTGAGTTTATTTAACTCAAGGAGCCCAAGCAAAGGCACAAAGCAGACGACCAATGGATATTTGTTGAATGAACGGTGGTATTCAACAGCTGGTGGAATATGCAAGTAGATGGTGGATGGTGGGAATAATAAGAGTTGAGGCTAAGGAGGTGGTTATTCATGGAAGGAACTACTAAAGAATTTATACTTTATCCTAAGGATAGAGGGGGGCCCTTGAATGGTATTAAGATGAAGTGTGAAATAATCCTATTTAAAATATTGAAAGAAGGACTTCCTTGGTGGCCCAATGGTTAAGAATCTGCCTGCCAACGCAGGGGACACGGGTTCGAGTCCTGGTCCTGGAAGATACTTTTTTTCAGTAGTTGTGGCTCGCGGGCTCAGTAGTTGTGGCGCAGGGGCTTAGCTGCTCCACGGCATATGGGATCTTCCCAGACCACAGCTCGATCTTCCCAGACCACAGCTCGAACCCATGTCCCCTGCGTTGGCAGGCGGATTCTCAACCACTGGGGCACCAGGGAAGCCCAAAAATAAAGTATTGAAAGATTGCTCTGGCTACTACGAAATGAATGAGCACAAAGGCAGGGGAAGATGTCATAAAACTATTGCAATAATCTAGTTGAGACGTGAGAAAAAGGAATTAGAAGCAGGAATGGGTCTTCTGTGATTAGATGTCAACTGATTCCCTGGGTTCTTACTCAAAAGACTATTATCTGAAAGGCTCTGTCTCTTCCATCAGCAAATGCAGGGGTATCTGATCAGCAGTCTCCACCTCAGTGCCACAGGCCTGCATCAGGCTTCATGTCACATGTGCCCCATTGATCACAGATTTGTTGGCTATGGAAATGAATGTTAATCTGGTGACTGTTCTGGAAACTTGGGGAAAGGAGAGAACTTTAACTAATAAATGCCAATGTTTAGACTTCTTGTTGCGTCCTTGGCTAAGGATAAACCTTCCCCAAATTTGCTTTTCCCCACCCACCATACCCCAGTAAAATAAGGGACTTATAAGGCTCAGTTGTTGAGTCAGAGTTTGCTTCACTCCCTAGCATCTTCTATAACCCCAACAGTATTGCAGCTGAATCAGCCATGAAGAAGAAATAGCAATGTAATTACAAATGTCATTTACATCCTACAACATTGCTGCTTTACTGGGAGCCCTGGTACCTAGGAAAACAAATTTCTGTCATTAATCTGCCCATAGTTCTATGAACAGGCTGTTTACATTCCTTCTTCTGTACCTCTTCTCCCTCTGTACTCCTTCCTTAGATAGTCCACATCCCTGTTCTGTTTCTATAAAAATAATATTCATCCTCAGGACCCAAATGAAACTTCATTCCCTCAAAGATGCCTTCCTCCGGACAATACATATTCTGAGGGATGGCTTTCTCTAAATTCCTGCTGATGACCTCTTGGTATCTACTGAAAGAGAAAGCAAGCGAGAGATACTGATGGCTCTCAGAGTCACTTTCTATTGGAGAGACAGTTAAGTAATCAGGTGCAGTAAACAGAAAAATGCCCCCCACTGAAGATGTCCATGTCTAAATCCCCAGAACCTATGACTGTGTATGTTACATGGCGAGAGGGAAATGAGGTTGCAGATGGAGTTAGGATTGCTAATAAGCTGACCTTAAAGAGATTATCTTCGATGATGCAAATGGGCCCAATGCAATCACAAATGTCCTTTAAAGTGGAAGACAGAGGCAGAAGAGGAGGTGAGAGCCAGAGAGAGATTGGAAGATGCGGCAATACTGGGTTTGAAGAAGGGGCCATGAGCTGATGAATGAAAGCAGCATCTAGAAACTGAAAAAGTCAAGGAAATGGTTTTCCTGAGAGCCTCCAAAGAATGCAGCCCTGATTTTAGTTTTAGTTGTGTGAGACCTATCTTGGGCTTCTGTCCTCTAGAACTTTAAGATAATGAAGGTGTTATTTTAAGCCACTCTGTAAAAATTTGTTATAACAGCCATGGGAAACTAATATATGAGATATCCAGCTTAATGCCTAACAGAATTTAGCTCAGTTATTTTTCTAAAATAAAAAGAGAGAGTGGATATTGAGTAAACTATCACAAACCATTTTTTATATGTAGTGTTATCATACACAAGTATAACTAAATATTCTCAGCCAATGAGAACTAGGGAAACAGAACAAACTGCACCATTAGAGGCCAATGAGCATTAGCAAACCACACCGTCTCTGCTCTCAGCCAACGAGAACTCTACTTTGTTCTCCCCAGTGAGTTTATTTTGCAGTGTGTTGTTCACTCCACTGAGACTTCTCTTTTTACCATTTGCGTTATGCAGTATAGCACAGTTTTGACCCATAATGGTTGACAATGTTGTTCAAGTGATAGCACCAAGTCAACCACACATGTACACACACACACACACATAAACACACACACATACATAAACACACACACACAGAAAAATGTCCCAGTGGAGACGCTTCAAGGAAGTACTTTCTAGGAAATAGTCCAGAGAACTGAGGCTAAAGAGTAGCAGGGAGAGGGGGTTTGGTGATACACTGACATTGTGAAATCTATCAGAAATGCATCCATGACCTAGAAGAACTGACCATACGTTTAATAGGTGAATGAAAACATGTCTAGAACACGTTATTTTTTTAGGGAATTTGAAAATAACAAAAACCAATTGCCCTCATACAACACTGACAATGTGGTCCTTAGGGATTATGTTATAAGAACCCATACAGCAGAGGCACTTAGGTGACTCTTCCAGGAAGACATCTCAGGCCTGAACAAGGCATGCATGAGAATATTACTGGCATCAGAGCATAAGGAGTGCTATGGTAAGTAGAGAGGAACAGGGCAGTACTGGAGTAAATAAATGGATTATTTAGCCTATCTAGATAGACCAGGCAGGGAAATACCAGCAGTCAAACAGAGAGAACAGAGTATGCAAAGTGTGAAGATAAGACCCTTTGATACTTTGAATATGCTCATTTGCACTGTTATTTATATTTTTTAGCTTCATCTCGGGTCTCCCCAACTAAACTGTTGAGGCAAATCCATGCCTTTTACCTCGTTACAACCATGTACTTGCTGAACACTTTTTGAGAAGAAACTGGGAAATTATTAGCTGACGTTGTGACTTGCTTTTTCCTGGCCTGACCCTGCTTTTACTTTGGTGGCATTTGTTGCCATTTTCCACTTCCCACTTTATGTTCAGCAATACCACAAGGCAATGGTAATTCTGTAGAAACATCTTGTTCTTTTTTGTTTCTTTACCCTTGCTTGTTTCCTTTCGCAGGAATTTCCTTTCCTCTTTCCTCCCCCTTGTCTGCTGAGTGAGCCCCTGGCTCTCCTTTAAAATGAAGTTCACACCTGATCTGAGCTGCCCTCTCCCCACTGTACTTTCTTTGTTCCTTAACATGCAACTCTGTTTTTCTTGTTTACTGCATTGCAGTATATTTCCTTTCATGAGTGCCTCCAAATTCTGGCTAGATTGGGGCTCTTTTAGTTCAAGAACTGTGTTTCATTCATCACTGTACCCTCAATACATGTCACAGTCCCTAGCATTTAACTCATTTGTTATATTCAATAAATATTTTTGAATGCTTTACTATGCCCTAGGCACCAATCTAGGATCATGTGAACAAGATAGACAAGGCCAGAGCTTACATATTGGTAAAGAAAAAAATGGCTAGTAAAGAGCCATTATAAATAACAACTTCAGATAGTGATGTACACTGTAAAGAACAAAATAGGGTAATATGATATGTGTTTGTTGAACTGTATTATTGAATTCATGAGAAATTTCAACACGTGATCTGGCACTGAATTTCAATAGTCAAACTCTCAATCTGTATTAGCAACCCTTATTCACGCCTCTATTCTCTTCAAATTATTTAATTTCCAAAGAGAAACAAAAAAAGGACAATTTCAAGGCAGAAAGATTCTCAAATCATTCTTCCTTGTCTATCTGTTGCGGTGAGAAGAAAACAAAAGTGAAAAGTTAAGACAAATATGACACCAAAATGTTAAATTACACAAAATAGGCAATCAAGCAAAGAAAAGCTCAGGAATTAGGGGGTGAATAGAATAGTTATCAGCAGGTATTTATCTAGTGGGACAACTTAAATAGCTTTTAAGAAATTACCTTGAAAAAGATCTTGATTTAACAATGTCAAGGGAAATCTAGGCTTACTTCAGATGCTCTTCTGAGGCATTCTAATAGGCTGGTAGGGAAAAAAAAAAAAAACCTAAACTAAAGCATTAAAAGGAAACAGAGGAATTCACTGGGAGTTTTCATTTTCAATCCAGCCACTATTTATGTCAACAGGAGCCATCTACACGGCTACATGAACGGGAGACACCTAACACCTTCCATAGTGGCCTCATAAAGAACGGACTCTGTTTCTCCTTCAGTGAACAAGGGTGTAGACCAGAGGTCAAGAGATCTCAGTTCTTATTAACACTCTGTCGCTAACTACCTGTGTGATCCTGAATGAGTCACTTCACTTGAAACCTGTGTGAGCCTGTTTCATTATCTGTAAACTGCCACCAAATAATCTTCCCCAATCTAAGTGTCTGTGATTCTAAGCCATTAAGAACTTAGTTTCAGGTAGAATGTTACTTATGGTGGTTCAGGGTAGAGTCAAATTCCAAGACTTTAATTTGCATATGTCCTGTGGGCAAGGGTTCCACATTACTCAGTATTACCAATCAAAGTGTCTTGGACCAATATAACCATGTCATTTCTGCACAGTAAAAGACCTGACTCAATGTCACTTTTTCCTAATGAGAATGCAGGCAATCCTCTCTTTGCATGGCAGTCCAGGACCATAAAAGTGATTGTGAAGCTGATACTGTGCAGAGTGATCTTTAATATTTAAGAGTGAAAATTGTAATTGTTCTTCAATCCTTAAAAGTTTTTGTCAAAATATTAAAAGCCTTATTACTATCAATTATAAATATATCAAGTGATGAAAAGTAGTAAAAATAATATATATTTAGTACCGTGTAATTTAGACATCTTAGAGACATTGAGAATTAAAGCATTGTATTTTTTTAAAGCATTGTATTTTTTAAATTAATTTTTATTGGAGTATATTTATTGATTTACAATGTTGTGTTAGTTTCTGCTGTACAGCAAATTGAATCAATTATACATGTACATATATCTACTCTTTTTAGATTCTATTCCCATATAGGTCATTACATAGTATGAGTAGAGTTCCCTGTGCTACACAGTAGCTTCTTATTAGTTATGTATTTTATATACAGTAAGTCAGACAAAGACAAATATCATATGATATCGCTTATATGTGGAATCTAAAAACAATGGTACAAATGAATCTATTTACAAAACAGAAATAGAATCACAGATGTAGAAAACAAACTTACAGTCACCAAGGAGGAAAGGGGGGAGGATAAATTGGGAGATTGGAACTGACAAAGCCTTGTATTTTTTTGCAAGAAAATTATCAAGAGTTCCTAGAACAGTGTTTCCCTTCTTCTCATGATGTAACCTACAAAATAGAGTGAGCTTCTTTTTTATATCTTGGTAAATTGTCATATATCTTTCAAAGTTTGGATCAGTTTCCAATATTTTACACCCTTTGCACTTTTGATGTTATGATATATCTTTGAGAGTTCCTTTAATTTGAGAGTTTTTACTGGTATCACTTCCTCTAGGATATCTTCATCCTTTTTATCACAACCACTTTAAGTCAGTAAGTTGGCCTTCACTCAGTTTCTCTGGCTTCATAAGCGCTCTCAAATGGTGGCAATGCCAACACTCCCAAGGTCAGCTCTTTGATCTATAACTACATTTATGTTCAATTTGAACCTCTCTTCCAGCATTATCACTTTTTTTCTTTACTGCACTTTCATCTTTATTGCCCACTTCTCTTTGGATTATCCATTTTTGTCAAAAGGCATGCAGATTCATCACTGGGAGACAAAGATGAAGGATGCAACACACCTGTACACCTTGCTGTCTGTGCACAAACTAAATAATAGATGGTCAGGGACCAATCACCATAGACTCTGGAAGAGGTGAATAACTGGCCACTGACCATAATGAGCACCTCTCATTTGCTTAGTGATTTGTGCTACCAGCAGAGTTTGTTCCACATGCAGTTATTCACAGTTAATATGGTAGTTAATGTGATTAACTGGAATCTGAACCATATTTTCAGGACTGGTCTTACTTAATACCAGCTATGGTAACTGTAATCCATGCATATCAGAACCGTGCAAAGCAAAACCAATATAGCTAAAATAGTTTTTTGCATTCCTCTTGTCAATCTAGATAAGGCCATCTCAAAATTTCCTTTTCTTATATATCTGTCTTATTCTTTAAATCTTTTTTTTTCTTCCCAACACCTTAAAATTACCACAGAAAATCTATCTTCCAATTCTTTATCTCCTCTCTTCCCTCACATTCTTCCAAACCAAGACAAGAGTAAGAAATGGTCTTAATCATATCTTATAAAAATAGAAGTGGAGAAATACCTGAATCAAAGAAAAGGGAAGTCATGTGATAACTATAAAAATAAGAAAAGTATCTTTGACTTCTAAAAGTAAGAAATGGTCTTAATCATATCTTATAAAAATAAAAGTAGAAGTGGAGAAATACCTGAATCAAAGAAAAGGGAAGTCATGTGATAACTATAAAAATAAGAAAAGTATCTTTGACTTCTAAGCTCCCTGAATACACTTCTAAGGTTTTTTTTTTAGAATTTCTAAAAAGTCTACACCTATTTCCCAGTTTGGTTTTAATTAAATTTACTCTTCTCAAAATGCATGAAGATTTTTATATGTTGCAAATATGTAATATTTCAGCTACTCTGTGAATTCAATGAACTCATGTGGATAGGCCAGAGGACCTCATTGTTATTTATAATACTGTTATATTCACCAAACATCAAAATTCAAGTTCCAAATGAACTTTCAGAGCACAACCCATCAGAAAGTGGAGGGCTTCTCTAAAATCAGAATAGCAAGAGGGTGTTTCCCTGTAGCAGCAAGATACATATTCCTCTAAGACACAAAGGAGACCACATTTATTTTTACTGGTTCTTTAAATTTTAATTTTCCCTTCTATTCTCTTTAAAATATCTTTTCTCTCTCACTGTGATTTAGCATAGGATGACAGCCTGTTCGCTCATCCTTGCATGTATAACCTTCTGTCCCAACTTTAGAAGGGTATATTCCATATAGGAAAGAGTCACTAGAAAGACTTTCAGAATGTTTATGAGTCACTTTAAATTTTCATTAACAGCAAACAATTTTGGTACATGATTACATGACAGTGGTGTTCTGGGAGAATAATTCTGTCCAAGTTGCCATTTTATGATAGCTGATATATGAATTTGAATGATAATGATTTCTGAAGCCATCTTAAGCAAGGCATCTGAAGTCAAACTTCCAGTTGGCTACTAGAAGCTAGAATTCAAGAAGGTAGCCAGAAAGCCTCCAGGCCTTAAGCTTTCTGAATCAGAGTTCCCAGCCAACCCCATTATGATTCCAACCTGCCCTAATGATGATATGGGAAGAGGGGAAGTCCCAAGCCATCTGAATGGAGAAGAATCCAGGAGAATGGAAGCAATCTGAGATTCTCACAGAGCACTGAGCACTGAATTTGAGGAGGAAGGTGAAGAAAAGAAATATATTATAGGTAGAGATGGGACAGTTCTGGCTGGGAGGGGCAGTATATGAGTTAGAACAGAGCTACATAGCAGGAGTTTGATGAAGACCAGTAGGATCTCTCAGGTAGGTTGGTTTTCCACTCCAGGGCTAAGCCAAGACAAAAAGAACCATGCCAGTCTCACAGGCTTAAAAGAGCAACCATTCTGATTAGAAGCCAGAATGTCAAAGCACTACTCAGAATTAAACTCTGAGATTGGGGTCATGAGGTCATTATCTTTTCAACCCTAAATTTTTCTGTCAGATTTTAGACAGCTCTGGGAGTGGGTGATATGATCTCACCAAAGGATACCAGAGTTGTCTAGGTGAATGCCACCGTAACAAAGACAGAAACAGAAATTATAGATCTCCCTATTATTGCACAAGGGAAGAGATGTGCTTTGCACTATGCTAGATCTGGTCCATGTTTCCACTCTTCAGCCATGCCCAGCCTAGACCGGAACCAGACCAACTACTCAGACAAAATAATACCAAATTCTAAGTCAACACCCAATGATCTAACTACATTCCTCTCCAAGTTTACTTATCTCTTTTTCTAAGATTGCCAGTATGCTCACAAAAGGTTCCAAATTTGTACTTTATTTTCTCCTGAATTATTCATCACCTTTTTCTAGTATATCTGGACTGCAACACATTAGAATTATATCTTGAACTATTTCTCCTTATTTCTCATTTCCTCCAGGGAAAGGGGTTTCTCTTTAGCCTCTGAGCATACCTGTCAAAGAGCAGCCTTCAGTGATAAGAATAATCATTTAATATGCTCTTTGAGAGAGAGTCTGCAATTCCCCAGAAAATAAAATTCTACATCATAAGAAGCTACAGAGGACAGTGAAATTAGTTTGAAGCAAGGCCTAAAGCAAGAAGAAAAAAAATGCTTTCACTAACTTTTGTTTTCATTCTTTAATATTTATTACCAGATGTTAGTGTGAGGCACTCACCTCCCACCTGGCAGTCAGTATATGAAGTTAGGGCATCTGATGCAGTGAGAACATCCATACTCTTTTATCTGTGATATTTGTTTAAAATGGTTCTGTTTCTGCACTTGACATACTCTATTGGCAAGGGCAAGGAGAATTATCACACTCATAGAATGCTGAGAATGCCCTTCAGTTCGTCCCCTCAATTCCTCCCTTTATATACACGTATATATCATGTGCATATACACCACATGTGTAACACACAGACACACACACTCATATACATGTCTTCCAATAGCACCAGGAATCCTCCTGGATGTGTTTAACAACCATGATATGTCTAATACTGTACTGCATATAATGTGGGAAGTATAAAAGAAGTGTAAGTGGTTCTTCTCTACTTGGGACTTATAACTTAAATGAGGAGACAAGTACTATTTGGGTGTATAAGATGGTAAAACATACCTTCTCGAAAAAACCTACAGTTGTCCTCCTGTGTGTATCCTTTACTACTTACACAGAACACTTCTGACACTTCTGGTCATCAAATGTGTGTGGGGTTTTCCCTCACTAAGCAATTCTCAACGACACTAGCTGTGTGTCCTACAGTTTAAATCAATTCTGGCACTATCTACCTGGAAATACTTTCAAATCCCACAGGCTAAGGGCTCAGTCCCACAAGACTGCTGCACCCCACTTCAGATGCCAATCACAAGAAGTACATCCCCAGATTAGCCACAACTTTTGTCCAACTTGGCTACAAATTAGAAGTTCCCACAACCCTCTCCTTGGGTTTGATTAAGTTGCTAGAGTGGCTCACAGAACTTAGGGAAACACATTTACCAGTTATTAAAGGATATGATAAAGGATCCAGATGAAGAGCCAGATGAAGAGATACACAGGACAAGGTCTGGAAGGGTTACAAGTGCAAGAGCTGCTGTACCTGTGGAGTTGGGGGTCCATCACCCTCCCCTTACATGGAAGTTTTCACTGAACCAGAAGCTCACTGAGCCCCTACTATTGGGATTTTATGGAGACTTCCTCATGTAGTCATGATCAATTATTAACCATGACTATTTCCGACCCTTCTCCCCTCTCTAGAGAAGTTGGGGTGGGGGAAGGAAGGGCTGAAAATCCAAGCTTCTAATCATGCCTCAGTCTTTCTGGTGACCAGCCATCATCCAAGAGCCCTCCAGGAGCCCACCCAGGGTCACCTCGTTATAATAAAAGATGTTCCTAGTGCTCTCACTAAGGAATTTACAAGGGTTTCAGGAGCTATGTGCCAGGAACTGGGGGCAGAGATCAATGTATCTTTTCCTGTTACCTCACACCCTCAAATATCTATTAGTGATCAATTTGTCTGCGTCTTAAGAAATTCATCTGCTAGTTTTGGAGAGGAGATGTAGAGTGACATGTCTGCTAAGAAAAAAATGTGTTAGGAAGACCTGTTTCCCATAAGACTACTTTGACCAGGAGTCTGAAGAATATCATCAAATCTTGTTTTGATCTTGTTTCAGAGTACCCTGACACACAAAGAATACCACTGGCTTAAGGTTTAAAATATTAAGATGGCCAAAAGAAAGACAGTGTCAGTTTGTAACTCCTAAACTAAGTAATATTTTATATTTATAGTATACAAACAAATGATATGAATGATTTGATTTCTCTCTAAATCCAGTTCACCAAGGTTTGGAAATTCCAGTGCACTTGTAGTACATAGTATCTGGGATCACAGCTGAAAGCCACTCTGAGCCTTTATGTGCCATGTGTTAGCCGCTGTCCAATTCACCTGTGTAGGTCATGGTTCTTCCACTTCAACTCTCCAGAGACTGAAGGTACTAAAGAAAATCTATGGAGATCAAAATATTTATATCTTAGAGTTTACTCTCAACTCTATCTGTACTGTTTTGAGAGCCTATTTCAAGATCGGTGGCCCCCATCCCCCAAAACATGCATTGCCATGCTTAGTCAATGAATGTTTACAGGATTAGTTTGAATGCAACTAACTTTATTATTTATTTATGCGAAGTTCAACTGGATGACATTTTTTAAAGATAGAAAACAGCAATCAATAAGACACACAAGTGACTTCTGGATAATTCCGCTACTGCTCTGAAAAAGAAATAGACAAATAGCTATTCTCTAATGAGTAGAAACTGAGAGGGGCATCCTTTATTCCATATAGGCCCCAACATTTTTTCTTTGGGGACCAGAAAATGATGACTGGCAGATTCTAAGACAGTAGTTCTCAACCTTGGGTGCCCATTAAAATCACCTGAAGAGTTTGTGGTTTTGTTGCTTTTTTAACAATAATGCCTTGGCTACACTACCGGCAGAGATTTTCATTTAATTGGTCTGGGGTAAGGTCCAGATATAACCATTTGTCCAAAGCTCTCTAAGTGATGCCAATGCACGGCCAAAGTTAAAAATCATCGCTATTCTAAGACGATGCTTTTGACAGATCATATACTTTCTCAATATGCCCCACAAACACCTTATAAGTGGTCTTACATTAAGGCCCTTCCATTCCTGTAGATAGGTGAGAGTTAATTTGGGGTTGCTATCCTAAAAGAAAAAACAATGTTTTCCATTCTGGAGTACTCAAAAAATCTCTTAAATGTGAGCCCTCCCTTGACCCAAGTTTCAGAAAAGGCTTGTGAAATCTAGTGAGCACTCTCCACGTGAGGCAACACGTTTCTTATGCAAGTGAGTTAACCTAAATAACAATTATTAGCGACAAATGTGACAACGACTGTAAAGAGTGGACTTGCTTTTATCTTGGGGTTTTTTTTTTAAACATCTTTTTTGGAGTATAATTGCTTTACAATGGTGTATTCTTTTCCGCTTTATAACAAGGTGAATCAGCTATACATATACATATATCCCCATAACCCCCCCCATATCTCTCCCACCCTGCCTATTCCACCCCTCTAGGTGGTCACAAAGCACAGAGCTGATCTCCCTGTGCTATGCAGCTGCTGCCCACTAGCTATTTTACATTTGGTAGTGTATATATGTCCATGCCACTCTCCCACTTCGTCCCAGCTTACCCTTCTCCCTCCCTAGGCCCTCAAGTCCATTCTCTACGTCTGCATCTTTATTCCTGTCCTACCCCTAGGTTCTTAAGAATATTTTTTTTTTTTTTAGATTCTATATATATGTGTTAGCATACAGTATTTGTTTTCAACTACTTTACCAAATTCGTTGATTAGCTCTAGTACTTTTCTAGTAGCATCTTTAGGATTCTCTATATATAGTATCATGTCATCTACAAACAGTGACAGCTTTACTTCTTCTTTTCTGATATGGATTCCTTTTATTTCTTTTTCTTCTCTGATTGCTGTGCCTAAAACTTCCAAAACTATGTTGAATAATAGTAGTGAGAGTGGACAACCTTGTCTTCTTCTCATCGTAGAAGAAATGGTCTCAGTTTTTCACAACTGAGAACAATGTTGGGTATGGGTTTGTCATATATGGCCTTTATTATGTTGAGGTAAGTTCCCTCTCTGCCTACTTTCTGGAGGATTTTTATTATAAACAGGTGTTGAATTTTGTCAAAAGCTTTTTCTGCATCTATTGAGATGATCATAAGGTTTTTCTCATTCAATTTGTTAATATGATGTATCACATTGATTGACTTGCATATATTGAAGAATCCTTGCATCAGGATAAACCCCACTTGATCATCGTGTATGATCCTTTTAGTGTGCTGTTGGATTCTGCTTGCTAGAATTTTGTTGAGGATTTTTGCATCTATGTTCATCAGTGATATTGGCCTGTAGTTTTCTTTGTGACATCTTTGTCTGGTTTTGGTATCAGGGTGATGGTAGCCTCATAGAATGACTTTGGGAGTGTTCCTCCCTCTGCTATATTTTGAAACAGTTTGAGAAGGATAAGTGTTACCCTTCTCTAAATGTTTGATAGAATTCACCTGTGAAGCCATCTGGTCCTGAGCTTTTGTTTGTTGGAAGATTTTTAATCATAGTCTCTATTTCAGTGCTTGTGATTGGTCTATTTATATTTTCTATTTCTTCCTGGTTCAGTCTAGGAAGGTTGTTCTTTTCTAAGAATTGCCCATTTCTTCCAGGTTGTCCATTTTATTGGCATATTGCTGCTTGCAGTAATCTCTCATGATCCTTTGTATTTCTGCAGTGTCAGTTGTTACTTCTCCTTTTTCATTTCTAATTCTGTTGATTTGTCTTCTTTTTTTTTCTTGATGATTCTGTCTAATGGTTTATCAATTTTATCTTCTCAAACAACCAGCTTTTAGTTTTATTGATCTTTGCTATTGTTTCCTTCATTTCTTTTTCATTTATTTCTGATCTGATCGCTATTTCTTTCTTTCTGCTAACGTTGGCTTTTTTTTTCTTCTTCTTTCTGTAATTGCTTTAGGTGTAAGGTTAGGTGGTGTATTTGAGATTCTTGTTTCTTGAGGTAGGATTGTATTGCTGTAAACTTCCCTCTTAGAACTGCTTTTGCGGCATCCCATAGGTTTTGGGTTGTTGGGCTTTCATCGTCATTTGTTTCTAGGTATTTTTTGATTTTCTCTTTGATTTCTTCAGTGATTTCTTGGTTATTAGAGTATTGTTTACCCTCCATGTGTTTGTATTTCTTACAGATATTTTCCTGTAATTGATATCCAGTCTCATAGCATTGTGGTTGGAAAAGATACTTGATATGATTTCAATTTTCTTAAATTTACCAAGGCTTGATTTGTGACCCAAGATATTATCTATACTGGAGAATGTTCCATGCGCACTTGAGAAGAAAGTGTATTCTGATGTTTTTGGATGGAATTTCCTATAAATATCAATTAAGTCCATCTTTTTTAATGTAACATTTGAAGCTTGTGTTTCCTTATTTATTTTCATTTTGGATGATCTGTCCATTGGTGCAAGTGGGGTGTTAAAGTCCCCTAATACGATTGTGTTACTGTCAATTTCCCCTTTTACGGTTGTCAGCATTTGCCTTGTGTACTGAGGTTCTCCTATGTTGGGTGCATAAATATTTACAAGTGTTATATCTTCTTCTTGGATTGATGCCTTGATCATTATGTAGTGTCCTTCTTTGCCTCTTGTAATACTCTTTAGTTTAAAGTCTACTGTGTCTGATATAAGAATTGCTACTCCAGCTTTCTTTTGATTTCCATTTGCATGGAATATCTTTTTCCATCCCCTCACTTTCAGTCTGTATGTGTCCCTAGGTCTGAAGTGGGTCTCTTGTAGACAGTGTACATATGGGTCTTGTTTTTGTATCCATTAAGCCAGTCTACGTCTTTTGGTGGGAACATTTAATCCATTTACGTTTAAGGTAATTATCAATATGTATGTTCCTATTACCATTTTCTTAATTGTTTTGGGTTTGTTATTGCAGGTCTTTTCCTTCTCTTGTGTTTCCTGCCTGGAGAAGTTGCTTTAGCATTTCTTGTAAGGCTGGTTTGGTGGTGCTGAATTCTCTTAACTTTTGCTTGTCTGTGAAGGTTTTAATTTCTCCCTCAAATCTGAATGAAATCCTTGCTGGGTAGAGTAATCTTGGTTGTACGTTTTTCCCTTTCATCACTTTGAATATGTCCTGCCACTCCCTTCTGGCGTGCAGAGTTTCTGCTGAACGTTCAGCTGTCAACCTTATGGCGATCCCCTTGCATGTTATTTGTTGTTTTTTCCCTTGCTGCTTTTAATATTTTTTCTTTGTATTTAATTTTTGATAGTTTTATTAATATGTGTCTTAGAGTGTCTCTCCTTGGATTTGTCCTGTATGGGACTCTCTTCCCTTCCTGGGCTATTTCCTTTCCTGTATTAGGGAAGTTTTCAACTATAAATTCTTCTAATATTTTCTCAGTCCCTATCTTTTTCTCTTCTTCTTCTGTGACCCATATAATTCGAATGTGTGTTTAATGTTGTCCCAGAGGTCTCTGAGGCGGTCCTCAATTCTTCTCATTCTTTTTCTTTATTCTGCTCTGCTGTAGTTACTTCCACTATTTTATCTTCCAGGTCATTTATCCGTTTTTCTGCCTCGGTTATTCTGCTATTGATTCTTTCTAGAGACTTTTAAATTTCATTTATTGTGTTGTTATCCTTGTCTGTTTGCTCTTTACTTCTTCTAGGTCCTTGTTAAACATTTCTTGTATTTTCTGCCTTCTATTTCCAAGAATTTGGATCATCTGTACTATCATTACTCTGAATTATTTTTCAGGTAGACTGCCTATGTCCTCTTCATTTGTTTGGTCTGGTGGGTTTTTTCCCTGCTCCTTCATCTACCGTGTATTTCTCTGTCTTCTCATTTTGCTTAACTTACTGTGCTTGGGGTCTCCTTTTTACAGGCTGCAGGTTCGTAGTTCCCGTTGTTTTTGGTGTCTGCCCTCAGTGACTAAGTTTAATTCACTGGGTTATGCAGGCTTCCTCGTGGAAGGGACTGGTGCCTGTGTTCTGGTGGATGAGGCTGGATCTTGTCTTTCTGGGGGGCAGGACCATGTCCGGTGGTGTGTTTTGGGGGGTCTGTGAACTTATTATGATTTTAGGCACCTCTTTGCTAATGGGTGGGGTTGTGTTCCTGTCTTGCTAGTTGTTTGGGATAGGGTGTCCAGCACTGTAGCTTGTTGGTCGTTGAGTGGAGCTGGGTCTTAGCATTGAGATGGAGATCTCTGGGAGCCCTTTTAAATTTGATATTATGTGGAGCTGGGAGGTCTCTGGTGGTCCAATGTCCTGAACTCAGCTCTCCCACCTCAGAGGCACAGGCCTCACACCCAGCCGAAGCATCAAGACCCTGTCAGCCACACATCCTGTGTTTTTTACGAGCACTCTTAAGTAACATCGTGATCCTCTGCGGTACAACTGCAAGGGTAACTGGCCGCGGCACGGCGAGCAGGGCGAGCCTTTTATCTTGGTTTTTCAATGAGATCTTCAGGGAAGAAAAGCTGCACTCTTGATTTTGTATTTCTTGTCAGCTGGCAATCTGTGGCTTGAAACTCCAAACAACAGTTTTCTGGGGTCTCTGTTAACTTTGTTCCAAACTTTACATAGCTAATTAGAAGTGTTCAAAGGCCTTCATTTTGAACCACTTAGTTAATGATAAATGCATGCCTAATGGGTACCCTTGAAGACAATGTAATGAATGTAGAAGGAAAGCCAAGCAAATTGATTATTATACAATGACTTGCAAGAGCTCTTTGCAACCAGCTTGTAAATAGCAGAGCACAAAGGTATCAGGACCTGGATGCTGACAGCTCTGATTATTAACGAGGACACCAATTATGCTAATGATCAAACAGAATTTTTGAAAAGTTAATCTTTGGAGGCTAGGTGAAAATATTCCAGTTTAATGCCATTTAAATCATACTTTGAAAAATCTTACTTAACCCCCATGAGTTATTTAAACATCTTTGGAAAGGCTAAGGGACAAGAGATAAGAGCTATTGGTTTCTTTGGCTGAGATTTCTGTTTTTTTAACATCTTTATTAGAGTATAATTGCTTTACAATGGTGTGTTAGTTTCTGCTGTATAATAAAGTGAATCAGCTATACATATATGTATACCCCTATATCTCTTCCCTCTTGCGTCTCCCTCCCACCCTCTCTATCCCACCCCTCTAGGTGGTCACAAAGCACCGAGCTGATCTCCCTGTGCTATGCGGCTACTTCCCACTAGCTATCTATTTTACATTTGGTAGTGTATATATGTCCATGCCACTCTCTCACTTCATCCCAGCTTACCCTTCCCCCTCCCCATGTCCTCAAGTCCATTCTCTACGTCTACATCTTATTCCTGTCCTGCCCCTAGGTCCTTCAGAATTTTTTTTTTTTAAGATTCCACATATGTGCATTAGCATACGGTATTTGTTTTTCTATTTCTGACTTACTTCACTCTGTATGAAAGTCTCTAGGCTGAGATTTGAAAGGTGTCCCTCCCCTAAGAATTCTGTGGCCTTCATGTGCAAGGTGATTATACTAATTAGTGGCAGTTGAGCTGAGCAGAGATTTTTTTGCTGTTTTTTTAATTAATCATGGTTTTGCATTAGAAATATGGGGGCAAATAACAAAGTAGGTACCATCTTGATAATTTCTTAAAGAAGATGTACACTACTTTAATAACCCCCAGATTATTGGGCTCCGATTCGAACTATATCCTCTTCCACCCTTGTGGAGTCAAGAGAAGGGAAATGGATGTCATGTAGAGGAGAGAGACTTTGTTCAAGACAAAACTTGGCTCTTCCCAACCCACACCTTTCTTTGTCCCCTTCAATACTTTCTGTGTGCACACATTCCCACACTGCCTTACATCAGGCTCATTTGGTAGTTCCCACCTTGCCCACTTCCCCCCTTTTCTGATTCAGTAGATGAGGGGAAAGATCCAATAATTTGCATTTCTAACAAGTTCCCAGGTGAGGCTGCTGCTGTTGGTCCAGCAACCACACTTTGAGAATCACTGTCCCAGATGTTCGTTTATTCCTGATAAATATGGCAACTTGCTACTATTGTCTGAACATGCCCTTTGCCTTTAGACTATAGGTCCACCACTCTCCACAAACCCAATATTAAAAGGAAAGGCTCCTGATACTTTCACCTCATTCGCAGGCTCCATCCTCAACAATTTCCTTCAGCTCATCTTATACTCCATTTATTGACACATTATTAATTTGCTGTTTCATAGTGCTTGGCACTGAAACAGTTCCAGTGGTCTGAGCTCTGGGCTTCTCTCCTGCATGGGCATCTCTAATTATACTACATGCAGTGCCTGTGGGCAACACCTCATTTGACTCAACCAAGGCCCCAGTGTCTTTTTCCTGGCACAGGTGTTTGGGGTTCACATGTGTAAAACCATATGCCTTTTTAGAGTATATGCTAGAAAACAGAGAATAATAGAATATCGGCATGGGGAAAGACACTAAATTTTAAAGATACTATCACAAATTATAAAGATGCTCAGTTATTTAATGTATACACCTACCAAAATTCTAATTCTTTCTGGATCAAATAGAAATTCTAAAAGTAGGTTTGATCTGTTTATGGACTTTAAAAGGATCCCTGTTCCAAGCACTGCCCTGCTTTCCTAAGGATGGTCTGCTGCTGAGGGATTAGGCCCAAATCTTAGTTTTGACCCATTTGTGCCTCTCCATAACATGTGGATTCCCTTCACTCTTTTGGGGGGATATAAGAGGTAAAAGCAGTGTAATATGCCTACCAGTGCTCTCTTCAAGAAGGCATTTTGTTCTTTTAACTAAAAGTCACCTCTTCACCTTCCTGTAGGACTACCACACCACCAGTAAAGTCAGGCTTCTGTCTCCAATGATCTCAGCATGTTTCAGACACTCACCATCTACCCTCTACTTGCTGCCTCAGAGCTTTTAACAGCCCAATTCCAGGCCCTCTCAGGAGAGCCCAAATGGGAATTCAGCATGTGGTTGTCTGAGATTAAGGTGACTTACTTCTTTATAGTTCCTGGGCCTGAGCACTTTTACACTCACTCACTTTGTTCAAGTCACTTTTATTATTTCTGCATTAAGACTACTATTCAAAATGGCCTCTTGACATTTTGCTAAAGTCCCCATCCAGGCATGTGATACAATTTTGCCTTAAATTGTGACCATGGAAGTGGCGAATCCCAGTGTGTGTTGGACTTCTGCACTGATGTAGTGGCGTCAACCTCCACTACGGCCCCGTTGAGTGCAATTATGAGAGGGCGTAGAATTTAGGAGGTAAAAATGAAATATATTGCAAATAACAAAAGGAATTTAAGGAAACAGTGTCCCTATTCTTTTGTGTGTGTGTGTGACTTATTTTCAGCCTTTTATGCTAAGAACCACTGCTGTGCCACTTGATGCACAGAACTTCCTCCAGCCCCACAAGTCTGTCCCTTGATTTCTCTCACTGTCATGGTTCAGACTCCTACCATCTTACTTATGGACCATTACAATTGCTTCCTAATGAACATTCCTGACCTTGGTGTCCTCCCACATAGAGCTTCTCTCTACTTCCCTATCTTTCATGCTACCTCCAGAGTGATTATTCTAAAATAAGAGTACCCTGCTCAGGAGCTTAGTGCTTATAAAGATTTTTAGACAAAATCTAAGTCTACTGGCATTTTATATACAGCCCTTCATAAGCCAGAAGTATCCTTGCTTTCCAGTCCCATGTCCTGTCATTATCACTCTTCCATGAATACCTCACCAGCCACACCACGTCTTCAGCATCACATTATGCCAGTCTTCCCTTGCTCTCTGTACTGGGCCCCTTGGCCTTTAAATGCAAAATGCAAAATCCAATGCAAAATGGCATTCCCACATGGGGCTCCACATGGGTCATGTGTGTGGTTCCACCTGTCTGAAACAGCCTTCCCCAACTTCTCACCTGGATAATTCCTAAATCACATTCATCTTTTAATTGTGTCTTAATTATCATTTCTCAAGCAAGTTTTGCAACAGCACAAAAACAGAGGGAAGAAAACAAAATGGATATATGTTAATTATGATAAATCAGGTTTTGGCTAGAGTTCCCCAGTCCAAAGGCTTCTTCTTAATTAAAACAAGCTTTTTAGTTATATGAATTTCCCTTATTCAGTGCTACTTGAAAAACCACCCTCCTTGACCTTAACTCCTAATTCAAGAAAGCTTATGGAGGTTTTCATCAAATAATACTCATTAGTGTAGTAATTTCTGATGCATCTTCCTTGGGAGGACCCCCCTTGAAACCTGGTTAAAGATAAGAAAGTTACATCAAGTTTGGTTTTGGGAGGTCATAAATGCCAGATTAAAGAGTTTGGATTGGTGGGCAAATTCTGTGAACGTTAGCTGGAATAAAAGCAACTAGTTGCTTTAAAGGATGCAAGTGTGTAAGCCCACAATAATTATTTCCAGGGCACTAAAATAACACGCAAAACTGATCACAAAACACATTTAGTATCATCATTGAGAAATAATGGAATAATGAGAAGTGTCAGTAGCCCATAGATGAGTAATTGTGGTCTTGGTTTTCATAGCTGGAAAAGGTCTCCTCAGTGGTTAGGAGGACAGTTTAATGCCATGGCTGATAATCTCTGCCAGACTTCTGCCCAAAGAAACAGTTATCACTAGGTACCATCGCGGGTTCACAAAGAACAAGCCATGCTGAACTAACCTAATTTATCTTTTAGAAAAGGTCAATACATCAAGGAAAATACCATATATCTAACACAAATGGGTTGCAGGTTGACATTTCCCACTTGTTCCTAGTAACCTTAGAGGTGAGTTAATAACGCTTTTTTTTCCCAAACTCTAATGCAGCTTTTAGTAATTAACATTGGTACTGCAAAAAGCTCAACAACAATTCTCCCCTTATAAATATATGTTAATATACTGACTCATTATCATTTAATAATTTACACAATTACGTTATAATTACTTATCATTCATCATTAGCATCTATTCACAAAATGAATTTATTGGCATGAGAACATGCTTTCTTGCATTTGGGTTTTAAATGCTTTGGAATTCTTCCATCTAAAACCACATTTTTATGTGTACAAAATATTCCAACAAGTTATATGGGGCGGTATAGAAATAACCGTATCTGTTAAGATGTTAAAAAATTAAAATTAAATATAAAAAAAAACTAAATATGCTCTTAGTAAGAAAAGTCTTCATCAAAGCTGTATATTGATGATGCTTGTCTTCTGTTATGGCTCTCTTCATTTCCTACATAATTTTTCCCCTTCCTTTCATTCCCAGCAGCCACTAACCACATACTCCCAAATGTCTTCATGATTTCTTCACCCTTCCCCAAACCCAGCTACCTAAGTCAGCCCAGAGAAAAAAACTCTGAAATTGGTTTTTGGAATCTTGCCAGGTTCTTTGAAGCTAGATTCTGCCTTCAAAAATTTTGCAGCCTATTTTAGAATTTATCATATTTCACCAATTTCACATTTTTTCACATTATAACATCTTTAATATCTACATGTATCTTACAATAAATAATGTTTTGGTTTCTATAAATTGTGGTAAATGCAAACAATGTAGACACACTACATACAGAGAGTAGTGATTCATTTTGTCTGGAGGGTGTATAGGGGCGATGGTAGAGTGACAAATGTGGAAGAGGAGAGAGATTTCCAGGAAGAATGTGTTATCTAAGCATTATCTTTAATGGGGAGGGAGGGAAGTGGGGGGAGGGAGGTCATTGCTCTTGTGAATGTACTTCACACTCCATGATAGGATTTGGCAATTGATGAGATTTTTCCATGACCCCTGAAATCCATTCACACAAAACCATGTAGGCTGCAATATATTTACCTAAATGTAGACAAGGCAAAGCTGCTACCATGGCCTACCTGAGCCACTGATTGTTAAGAAAACCAAAGCTGCTAGCATGTGAGGCAGAAATTATCAACAATAATAAAAAAAAAAGCAAAGAAAGAGTTATGAACAAATTGGCATATTAATTTGCATGTTTGTTATCCTATTTATTGCCACCAATTAATATTAGTTAATATTAATTAATTAATTCACATTAATAAAATGGCTGTGAAGGCCTACTATGCACCAAGTCTTTCATATACATGGTTTCAATTCTCATAGCAATGTTGTAGTTTTATCAACACCTTAAGATAGCTCAGAGAGGTTAAGTTTCTTACCCAATGTCACACAGCTATAAAATAGAGAAGCAAGAATTTAATACTTTTATTCAAAATTTGAGCTCATTTCTTAACATCCTGCTGCTCATCTTCTTCCTCTTAAAATATTTTTCAAGGTCCTTCTACTGGAAGTTCAGTAGGGTGCTCTGACCTTAAAGGAAAATTCTCGAGGATGTTGTCCTGTCTCTGTAGGGCCATGTTTAGCTGAAAGTGCCTTCATCATAACCTGCAGTAATGGCCACCTATGATCATTATTCTGTGGAGTGCAATGTGGCCACTCTCAACACAGCAGTTCTTTTTGTTCCAGGCTCTTTTTTCCAACTCATTAGTTTCCATAGAATATGCCTGTTGATTCACAAATTCACTTTCTCTGCATTACAGAAATTTAGTGACATCTAGGACAGCTAAATAACCAAGTTTTTACTTCTCCCATTAACCTACTTAAGATCACTTCCAGAAGCCAAAATATTGGGTCAACCTTACGATGTAGTAATAAAAATTGTTGTCTAGAGGACCCCTATTCAAAAGCATCTCTCTGTTCCATATCTACCAGTCCCCAGGAATTATTAGTGATTTCTTCTAATAAAGCACTCCCCATATTGTACTTCAATTACATCTTTTCTTAACTGTCTTCCCATGAGAGACTTAGCTCCATCAGTACCGAGATAGGGACTCTTCTATTTGTAGTCCCAAAACCTAGTCAGGCAATGTCTGACCTACAGAGGACATTCATTTAACATGTGCAGAATGAAGAATGAGTGAGTAGATGAATAAATTCATTCAAGCATTCAATCTTGAATGAGTGCTTCCAGTGAGCTACACAACTGATGTGACAACAGAGGGCAATGAGGAAGATGACAATTTAAGCTCCTGTCCTCTTGGGGCCTACATTTTAGTGGAGTAAATAGATAGTACACAGATAAGTAAACAACTCAGACACTCTCAAATAATAATCGTGGCTTATAGTAATAGAGCACTTACTATGTTCCAACTGAAAATACATTCAGCCCAACTACGACTTGAGGCAAAGCCTTGCTAAAGGGCATTCTGAAGAAGCAGGGCCTTCAGGCAGCAGAAAAAAATGATGAAAAGCTTGAAATACAAAGACTTGAGAAGTAAAAAAGTGATACAAATGTAGATAAATCTAAATGAATGTTGACATAAATCAATAATGATAAAACTTTGCAGTGTCCAAAGTCATATAAAACATAAAGTACACAACAATGATGACAAAATAGAATTAAATATCTTTGGAAATTAGCACATTAAGTCCTATTCACTAGATCCATTTCTCCCAATGTGAGAGGACAGGATACCAGAAAAGTTCTAGAGGTCAAAAGAACTGAAAGGATACGAGCATTCAAAATAAACCTGAGAAAGACCTGCTGTATAGCACAGGGAACTCTACTCTGTAATGGCCTACATGGGAAAAGAATCTAAAAAGGAGTAGATATATGTGTATGTACAACTGATTCACTTTGCTGTACATCTGACAATAACACAACATTGTAAATCAACTCTAGTCCAATAAGTAAATTGTTTAAAAATAAGTAAATAATAAACAAACCAGAAAAGTATCACAAAAAGACACCCTAAAAATCATCTGGCCCAACACCTTCATTTTACAGGGTTGCAAAGTGAGGGCCAGACAGGAAAAACTGAGTTTCCCCTGAGTGGCTTCCCTAAGCCACCAAGTTGAGTGGCTTAGCCTGAGGGGACCGAGTGGAGTCTAGTGCTCATAGCTCCCATCTTGCCAGACCTTGACAACTGGACTCAGAGTCAGTGCCCCCAAAGTCACTTTGACAACAACAGTTCAGTGAAACTCATCATTTACCTTCAAAATTTCAGAGAGCAAAAAACCCAATAGCAGGGCTTTCACTTAATCTTCTTTGTTCTAACTTTCAAGCTCTCATTTGTATGAGCAAAAGGTGCAAATTCCTGATAAAGCTGTGGCTTAGAGGATGCTTATTTTACCTCCTTATTTTATAGCTCCTGAGTGTCAAACAAGACACTCAGCCCCACAGGGAGAGAGTCAGGAGAGAAGTGACTCAGCTTTTCAAACCCTTCCTACACTCCCTTCACTCCCTCCCCCAAGACTGCCTCAATTTCCCCAAACAATACTGAATATGCATTAGCAGCAACTTGGTACATTATACTTCAGGCAAACAACTGGACCTTGTTCCTTCAATTCTAGCTTTGTAATTATCTTTCAAGAATATTAAACATTAAGCAGCCATGTCTGAGGAAGTAACTCCTTTAACTTTAAAGGAAGACACACATACATGGAACATTTTCTTAACCTTTTAGAACACAACAAGGTCCTAACTCACAATATACCAAATTGCCTCCAGGGGAAAGGAAACACTTGCTTAACACAAATGCTGACAGTTCTGTAGGCAAGAGGTCATTTTCTTCAGAAAGGTTCAGAATGGCTGTATTTTCTTTAAAGTATTTTACAAAAAAAAAAAAATTCTTACTTTTCATTCTGAGTGGCTGACAATTCAAGCTCTGAGAAAAACAAAATAAAACAGAAGCAGGAAAAGGTTATTTTAGAGATTCCCAACATTGCTGAACTCTCAAAAAATAAAACTAGCAATGCTCTCCCAGCAGCATTTGGAAGACAGAACATCGCCCTGCTCTTAGAAAGTAGCTAAATTTTATTTTTTATCATTTGATTTTTAGGCACTTTTGACAGCAGCACCTCTGATACTCATGCAAGACTATCTTATCTGTCTTTGTACACACACTGGTTCAACCCCCTGTTTAGAGCAAATAGTTCCTCTTCCTATGATTTCTTGAGACTCACAGAAGGTCGCAGATGAAAACAGGGCTAATTTAATGGCTTCAATTTGTAGATAAGGAAATTAACAGATGAAAAGATTTGTCCCAGGTCATGCTCTCAGCTAGTCAAGGACCCCAAGCTAGAACCTGGGTTTCTAGAGACTCAGTGTGATGGTCGTTGTCACCATCATCATTTGCGCCCCAAATTTTTTTAAATTATACTCAAAACCAGTGCAAACTCCTTCTGTTTTTAAGACACAGTATTCATTTCTTTCTTTCTTTTATCCACCACCACCCCCTGCCTTTTCTTTCTCATTTAGAAAGTGGTTTGTAAAAACTTTTCTCTCATCTCTTGACATCCAGGGATTCTTGAATAGATTTTGCTACAATTTTATTTTAAAACATAAAGGAGCAAAGAAAAAATAATTACCTTTGGGGGAAAAATTTAAACTAAGAGAATAGGATAGGAATGATGAAAAATAAAATGAATATATGCAACTACATTTTTGCTGCAATAAAACACTCTCACAGCCAAATGGCAGCTTCTCTACAGCAAGTTTATTATAAAGATACAACCTCATCCCAAATAGCTTTCAGATTCAGCTGTGGGGCAGAGACCTTCTACCTTAATAAAGGACAGTTGAGATCGAATATATTTAAGTTGCAGTTACCTCAGAACACAGAGAGTGGTACATTAGCTCAATAGCTTGTAGGGGAAAAAAAAGTGGTTAAAGCAGTTCCATAAACAAGACAATCCAAAAGTGAGATAAAAGTGATTAAATGATATCTCTGTCAGATGTTAAAATAAGGTACTGCGGTGGGTATGAATTTTAGCAGTTGACAATATGTGTGATAACCCAAGACCATACCATACAATGAGTTTTTTGTGGCTTTGGGCCCTTGTGCAAGGATTTCCAGTTAAGTTAGTCAGGATTTTATTGGAACCAGTTCTCAGGTGGGAAAAGAAAGGGGCCATTTTTTTTTTAACATCTTTATTGGAGTATAATTGCTTTACTTTGTTGTGTTAGTTGCTGCTGTATAACAAAGTGAGTCAGCTATACGTATACATATATCCCCATATCCCCTCCCTCTTGCGTCTCCCTCCCTCCCACCTTCCCTATCCCACCCCTCTAGGTGGTCACAAAGCACCAGCACCGAGGTTATCTCCCTGTGCTATGCGGCTGCTTCTGGCTAGCTATCTATTTTAGTTCCACTCCAAGAATTATCATACTTCAGACTGTCTTTAGTGGAAATTTTAAGATTGCATCTATACCTAAGTAAGCCTGAAACCAAGAGAGTAAAAAATGAATACTTTTGAAAAATCTTCCCCTTTAAATATCTAGATAACTGAAGCAAGGAATATCAGAAGTTAAATTAGTTAGACAGTTGCTTCCATTTTCTATTTAACTTGGCTGTGTGAACATGTCCTAAGTGTAGTTTATGGACTGTACAAATACCTTAATAGTCCAATACTCATGTGTGTCCTAATAGCAGTATTTTAAAAACTGTGAACACCCTTAAAACATTCAAATATACTCAACTCACGAAGGAAGCTGAGATGCCATGAAAAGAACGCTGTAAGTGGGAATCAATAGCCCTTGTTCTGGTTTTACCTTTGCTACCATTAGCTCTGTGACGATATTAAACTCTTTTCATTATGCTACCTACAATAACATATAACCCCCAAATCTCAATGGCTTACAACAAAGGTTCATTTCTTGCTGGCATTTTATGTCAGATGAGGATTGAGCACAGCTCTGTTCCATGTCATCTTCATTCTTAGACCCAGGCTCAAGGAGAATTCCCTATCTGGGTTTGCAATTCTTGTGGCAGTAGGGGAAAAAAAGAGCAAGCCAAATGACTAAGCCAGACTTGAAAGAAGCAGAATGTATAATTCTCTCACAGGAGAGCAGCAGATAATTGAGGAAAACATACAATCCACTTCAGACCACTCTCTTGGTCACAAATATACAACTCCTTCCCTTATGTATGCTAAATACATTCATTCTCCCTTGGAAAAAAGTCATAATTTTCATATAATTATAGTATAAGACTCAAATTCTGGGACTTCTTGAAAGCACCTACAGTTCAATCTAGATGTGGCTCTTCTTGATCTGGAAACCTACAAGCTAAATGCCACTCATACATCCAACAGACAATGGTTTAAAATCAGATAGAATGCCACAATGAACAATACCATTCAGAACAGAGAATTGGAAGCACACAGAATCACCAGTCTACAGCAGTTCTGAAATCCCACTGGGCAGAGGTTACTAGGGCCCAGTACCCAAGAGCTGGATCTTTAATTAGACTGAAGTTGTAGTTCTTGGCTTTGCCCTCTGGGAGTGCCTTAATTCCCCGTGATCCATCTTGAACCCATATGAAGAAAACATGAAGCTTCCTTAAGAGGCTGAAAAGCATTTTTAGTCTGCTCTCTATTTGTAGAAATTTGAAGCCCTAACTATCATATTAAGTCTTGAATATTCACAGACTACTTTAATCCAAGTTGGGGATTCTTCTGGGGATTCTAACCTTCTCAAAACCCAAGCTGGCATTTTATTAACTTGATCCCATTCAGCTCCACGTGCAAAGAGCCACATTCATGATTATTTTCCAGACTGGCTTCTTTATGTTTTTTCTCAAGACTTAATTTCAGACAGGAACTTAGCAAGTTTCTATGAGAAAGCACATCCTTAGTCTTTATCCCATAAGCCACTTTGCCTAAATGAAAATATTTATCAGGCATCACATGGATAAATAAAGAGACCAATGGCCTCACCCTTGACTTGTTCTTTGCCTCTAGTGAGTATTAATTGGCTATTCTTGCCCAAAGCATTTCTCAATATTAGTCTTTACTAGTTGATTATGGAAAACATCTTTCAACAGATATTTTTTAAAAAGGTATATTCTTCAAATGCAATCATTTTCTTTTAATATATTAATTATAAAATATATAATATTATAAAATTCTACTATGAATTCAACGCATTGCTTTACACTTCATCTATCATGGAAGCACTCAGACATTGTGCAAGACATAAGTTATTCTTTACGCAAAATTTGCTTGATGAGAAAAGAACATGGACTCGAGAACATATTTCATTAACTCCACAGACTCACAGAGGCCAGTGATGCACATTTGAGGACCCACGAATTTAGCTAATGTTTCCTCCACATGCAAGAGTAAACACTACCCAAGGAGAAGTAATTTACCCAATACTACACTGTTTAATGGTGGAGTCTGCTCCTAGATCCTGACTCATAGTCTGATTTTCTTTCCACCCAAAAGAACCACACTGCACTATGATTATATACAAAGAAATTAAAAATGATTACCAAGTAGTATTTTGAAACATATTAAATTGCTAACAATTGGCTATTTTTGACCTTCAAAAACCTCAACTGTATATAGTTCAACCTAACACTGCAATCATTTCTCTTCTCTGTGTTTTAGAATTTAGAGCATTATTCCTCAAGTCATAGTTTCAACGTGTAAGGAATATTACACACGATTTTGGTGATTTTATGTGATTATTTGTATGGCACCCATAAATGGGATTAAATAATATTGAATCATGTTAGTATTTTGGGATACATCTCTGAAATTGGGGGCACTAAGAGAATCAGTGTTATCTATGGACATTTATACCAATTTATCTATAGAGGGGGTTCCTGACTATAAACTCTTACCTAAAATCAACACAGAATTAGAGATTTCTTATTTGTATCAATTTTCCTAGCATTCGTTTTGCTGTGCTGGTGTACATAGCTGGACCTAGATCACTCACCCACTAAACACTCACTCACTGCCAACCAGATAAAATGTAATACCGTAAATATCCTTTACTTTAACTCCTAAATCCCATGTTTGTTCATTCTTCAGAAAATAATTAAACTATTTGCTACAAAGTTGAGGGGAGTATAAGTCTATCTACCTAAGAAGAGACAGCAATGTGGATTATTTTTTAATTGCCATGAGAGACTCAGGAAAAAGCAGAATGGCTGAAGATGTATGAAGGTGTACTAATGCACCATCCATGTAACAAATGGTAATGAAGTAAATAGTCCTGGGGTGGAAATTATTTCAATTATTTTTTTAATGAAATTTTTTATTTATTTTATTTTTGGCTGCGTTGGGTCTTTGTTGCTGTGCGCAGGCTTTTCTCTAGTTGCGGCAAGTGCAGGTTTCTCATTGCAGTGGCTTCTCTTGTTGGGGGGCACGGGCTCTAGGTGTGTGGGCTTCAGTAGTTGCGGCACACAGGCTCAGTAGTTGTGGCTCATGGGCTCTAGAGAACAGGCTCTGTAGTTGTAGCACATGGGCTCAGTTGCTCCGTGGCATGTGGGATCTTCCCGGACCAAGGCTCAAACCCATGTCCCCTGCACTGGCAGGCGGATTCTTAACCACTGCACCACCAGGGAAGCCCTGCAATTATTTTTTAAACTTTCTGATTATGTTGATGAGACTCAGTTTAATGCTCTTCTACTTTTCACAGCATTCTAATGTAGACTAACACTAACTAAAAGAAAGCAAGCTTTATCTCAAGAGGTTACGTGGGCAACAGTTCTTGGTTAGAATATAATAGTGTCATTGCATTTGTTTTTATAATTACCTTTTATTTGTGCCAAATAATACTGATTTTCTACTTATATAACATTTCTTTTAAAGTACATTTAAATTAAAAAGATAAGTCTAATTTTAAAATATATTTAGTAAGTAATAATTCAGGAGGTACAGAAATTACTGAATTTTGAGAAACCTTGGAGTTTACGGGAGTTTAGTGGGCAGGAACCAAGAGGACTAGAAGCCCTAAAATCCATGCAATATTTCTAGCCCAAAAGATGTTCCACTAGATATTCATATAAGTGAATCCTATGTTTTGGCTTTGTAAACTTTTTAAAAGTAAAATGCATATACTTTATTTATATCACCTAATACATTTTTACAAATGAATATACCTGTGTAACCATTACTTACAACAATATACAGAACACGGCCACTATCACAGAAATTTTCTTTGTGTTCCCCCAGTTCTTCCCTCTCAGAGTTAACCATTATCCTGATTTCTCTCACCACAGATTAGTTTTGCCTCTTGTGAAATTCATATAAATAAAATAACTCATTATATACTCTTTTATGATTGGCTTCTTTTGTTTTACATTATGTCTGTGAGATTCATCCATGTTATTGTATGTAGTTTTGGTTTCATTTTCACTGCTATAACATATTTTTTGTATAAATATACCATAAATTAGCATTCTAATAGTAATGGACATGTGGCTTGTTTTCATCTGGGGCTGCTAAGAACATTCTTGCACATGTCTTTTTTGAATATATATTCTGCTTTCTGTTGAGTATATATACCCAGGAATAGAACTTTTGGGTTATAGAGTAGGCATATATTTAGCTTTAGTAAACCTTGCCACAAAAGTTTTCCAAAATGATTTTAACAATTTACAATCCCATCAGCAAAGTATGAGAATTTGTTGCACTATATCTTTACTTGATATTTCTAAGTTTGGGATTTTTTGGAATAATTTTTATGAGTGGATACATTTAATTTTAACTATCCAAGCCAAAATCCTATTTGATTATAAACATCAGTATATTTGCAAGATTTTAATATGAACTGATTTTTTTCTGGAATTCAACTATTGCATAAATGTAGGGAAGACGGTATCGTACTGTATTTTAAACTTTGCCAAAAGATGTTCATTCTATCAGAAAATCATATCATTGATGGCAACATCATTCATGGTCCTTGAGTCTGTAATAAAAGCAACGTAGTTGCCACATTCACAATAATTCCATGTAAAAAAATGACTATACAGGGGCTTCCCCAGTGGTGCAGTGGTTGGGAGTCCGCCTGCCGATGCAGGGGACACAGGTTCGTGCCCTGGTCCGGGAGGATCCCACATGCTGCAGAGCAGCTGGGCCTGTGAGCCATGGCCACGGGGCCTGCGCGTCCGGGGCCTGTGCTCCACATTGGGAGAGGCCACAGCAGTGAGACGCCCGCGTACCGCAAAAAAAAAAAAAAAAAAATCTATAGAAGGAAAACAAAAATTATGTAGAAAAAAAACTATACAAGGAAAAACTGACCCTAAATGACACATTAGGCCAGATGGACTTAGTAGATATATAGAGAACTTTCCATCAAAAACAGGAGAATACACATTTTTTTTCAAGGGCATATAAATCATTCTCTGCAATAGATTACATGCTAGGCCACAAAAAAGTTTCAATAAATTTAAAAAGATTGATATCTTATCAAGCATCTTTTCCAACCACAGTGGGATGAGACTCGAACTGAACTATAAGAAAAACAAACAAAAAATCACCCAAAAGGGCAAGCTAAACACTATGCTACTAAAGAAGTAATGGGTCACTGAAGAAATCAAAGAGGAAATCAAAAACACATTGGCAAATGAAAATGGAAACACAACAATCCAAAATCTATGGAATGCAGCAAAAGCAGTTCTAAGAGGGAAGTCTATAGTGATACAAGCCTACCTCAGGAAACAAGAAGAAAATCTCAAAAAACCTAACCTTGCAGCTAAAGGAACTAGAAAAAGAAGAACAAAACAAACAACCAAAACCCAAGTTAGCAGAAGGAAAGAAATAATAAAGATCAGAGCAGAAATAAATGAAATACAGACTGAAAAAAAAGTAACAGTAGAAAAGATCACTGAAACTAAGAACTGGTTCTTTGAAAAGATAAACAAAATTGATAAAACTTTAGCCAGATTCATCAAGAAAAGAAGAGAGGGCCCAAATCAGTAAATTCAGAAATGAAAGAGGAAAGTTACATCTGACACCACAGAAATACAAATGATCATAAGAAATTACTACAAACAATTATAATAAAATGAACAACCTAGAAGGAATGGACAAACTCCTAGGAATGTACAATCTCCCAATACTAAATCAGAAAGAAATACAAAATATGAACAGACCAATTACCAGTAATGAAATTGAATCAGTAATAATAATAATAGTAATAATAAAAACTTCCATCAAACAAAAGTCCAGGATGAAGACAGGTTCACAGCTGTCTATGAATAAATGATAAATTCTACAGAACAATTAAAGAAGAGTTAACACTTAATCTTCTCAAATTATTCCAAAAAATTGAAGAGGAAAGAACGCTTCTGAACTCATTCTACTAGACCATCATGTCCCTGATACCAAAATCAGACAACAAGATCACAAAAAAGAAAATTGCAGGCCAGTAACACTGATGAATGTAGGTGCAAAACTCCTCAACAAAATATTAGCAAATCAAATCCAACATTACATTAAAAGGATCATATACCATGATCAAGTGGAATTTATCCCACAGATGCAAGGATAGTTTAATATCCACAAATCAATCAATGTGACACCACATTAACAAACTGAAGAATAAAAATCATATGATCAACTCAACAAATGTAGAAAATACTTTTGACAAAATTCAACATTCATTTATAACAAAAACTCTCAACGAAGTAGGTATACAAAGAACATATCTCAAGATAATAAAGGGTGTATATGACAAGCTCACAGCTGACATCATGCTCAACAGTGAAAAGATGAAAGCATTTCCCCTAAGATCAGGACCAAGACAAGGATGCCCACTCTCACCACTTTTATTTAACACAGTATTAGAAGTCCAAGCCACAGCAATCGGACATGAAAAAGAAATAAAAGGAATCCAAATCCAAAGGAAGAAGTAAAACTGTGACTGTTCGCAGATGACATGATATTATACATAGAAAATCTTAAGGACACCACCAAAAAACTGTTAGAACTAATAAATGAATTCAGTAAAGTTGCAGGATGCAAAATTAATATACAGAAATCTGTTATATTGCTTCACACTAACAATGAACTGTTAGAAAGAGAAATTAAGAAGACAATCCCACTTAAAAGTGCATGAAAAAGAATAAAGTACCTGGGAAAAATCTAACCAAGAAGGTAAAACACGTGTACTCAGAAAACTATAAGACATTAGTGAAATAAATTAAATATGACACAAATAAATGGAAAAAGATATACAGAAAGTGTCCTACATATGAACCTTCAAGTTGTGAACTTTCAAAGATGCAAATGTGCATTCGCATGTCCAATCATGTAAGTTCATGTGTCAGGCATACATTGTCACATGCATGCATCCTCTACAAGTGGTTGTGCTTTTGTGTACTTGACTGTACAGTACTGTATACAGTACAGTAGTACAGTATCTTTATTTCAAGCCCAAGATGTCCAGAAGCAAGAGTAAATGCAGCGGTGATGTGGCTGCTCCTGCTAAGAAGTGCCAAGAGATAACAATGGAAACAAAAGTGAAAATAATTGACAGAGTGGAGCAAGGCAAAAAAGATGGTAGAACCTTTACACACAGTTTGTTCACTATTTTCGTGGATTTGAGAAGGTGGATGAGGAGTCCAAAGAGGTCTACAGCAACTTAGTGACCCTCAGCGAGAAGCTCCTCAAGAGGAGGATTTCATCCAACTCCTTACTGTGCAACACAAGGAGCTTACTAATGAAGACCTGATGGAATTGGAGACAGAGAGAAAGGACAAAGAGAAACAAGAGTAAGAAGTAACTGAAGAATCGAAGAGATTCACAATGCAGGAAATGGCAAGGGGATTTTCTTTATTTGAGGAGGCCCTGTTAGTTTTTGAGGCACAGGACCCGAAAGTAGAATGGTACATGAAGATTGCAGCAATCCAGTGCTACTGTGTCATCTATGATGAGAAAAAAAGAGCTACTACCCAGACATCACTGGATTGTTTTTTCAAAAGGGTAGATAGAATTGAATCCAGCAAGGAACCAGAACCTGTGCCATCAACGTCAGACATGAGTGAAATTGAAGTTGCCCTCCATTTCATATTGCTGATGATCCTTCAGCTCTACCATCTCCCACCTCCTCTCCCTCCTCTGGCCAGTAACTCTTCTTGCCTGTTCACTCAATGCCAGCCCCTGTATGCCAGCTGTTGTACTGTACTACTGTATTTTTCAAGGTACTGTACTGTAAGATTAAAAATGTTTTCTTTATTTTTTGTGTTTGTTTGTTTTTTATGTATTATTTGTGTGAAAAGCATTATAAACCTATTACAGTACAGTACCATATAGTCGACTGTGTTAGTTGGGTACCTAGGCTAACTTTGTTGGACTTACAAACAAGTTGGGCTTACAAATGCATTGGACTTACAAACACACTCTTAGAATGGAACTCATTCACATGTAGGGGACTTACTGTACTGTGCTCATGGACTGGAAGAATTAATATTTCTATAATGACCACACTCCCCAAGACAATCTACAGATTCAATGCAATTCGTATCAAAATACCAAAGGCATTTTTCACAAAACTAGAAAAAATAATTCCAAAATTTATATGGAAACACAAAACACCCCAAACTGCCAAAACAATTTTGAGAAAGAACAACACTGGAAGCATTATGCTCCCTGATTTCAAACATACTACAAAGCTGCAGTTATCAAAACAGTATGGTACTGGCACAAAAACAGACATATAGGTTAATAGAACTGAACAGAGCCTGATATATATATGGTCAACTAATCTATAACAAATGAAGAATACATAATGGGGAAAAGACAGCCTCTTCAATAAATGGTGTCAAAAAAACTGGACAGCTACATGCAAAAGAATAAAACTGGACTGCTATCTCACACCATACACAAAAATAAACTCAAAGTGGATTAAAGACATATGTGTAAGACCTGAAACCATAAAACTCTGAGAAGAAAACAGGCAGTACACTATTTGACATCATTCTTAGCAATAGTTTTCTGGATATGTCTCCTCAGGCAAGGACAATAAAAGCAAAAATAAGCAAATGGGACTACATCAAGCTAAGAAGGTTTTGCACAGAGAAGGAAACACATATAGATGGCCAACAGACACATGAAAAGATGCTCAAAACACTAATCATCAGAGAAATGCAAATCAAAACCACAATGAGATATCACCTCACACCTGTCAGAATGGCTATCATCAAAAATGTAACAGATAACAAGTGTTCAATAGGGTGTGGAGAAATTGGTGGGAATGTAAATTGGCATAGTCACTATGGAAAACATTATGGAGGTCTCCAAAATTTACAAGCAGCTCATGCAGCTCAATAACAAAAAAAAAAAACAACCTAATCCAAAAATGGCCAGAAGACCTACATAGACATTTCTCCAAGTTATACAGATTGCCAACAAACACATGAAAGAATGCTCAACATCATTAATCATTAGAGAAATGCAAATCAAAACTACAATGAGGGGCTTCCCTGGTGGCGCAGTGGTTGAGAGTCCGCCTGCCTATGCAGGGGACACGGGTTCATGCCCCGGTCCGGGAAGATCCCACATGCTGCGGAGCAGCTAGGCCCATGAGCCATATCACTTTGTTATAAAGCAGAAACTAACACACCATTGTAAAGCAATTATACTCCAATAAAGATGTTAAAAAAATTAAAAATAAAAAAATATATAAATTTTTTTTAATTGAAAATAGAACTACCATAAGATCTAGCAATTCCACTTCTGGACATTTTTCTGAAGAAAATAAAAATACTAATTTGAAAAGATATACACACCCCTATGTTTATTGCAGCACGATTTACAAAGGCCAACATACGTAAGCAAAAGTGTCCATGGATAGATGAATGGATGAAGAATCGCAAAAGAATATATAATTTTCTGTATGTACCTATGGAATATTACTCAGACATGAAGAATAATGAAATCTTGCCATTTGTGACAATATGGATGGACCTAGAGGGTATTATGCTAAGTGAAATAAGTTAGGCAGAGAAAGACAAATACCATATGATTTCACTTACACGTGAAATCTAAAAAACAAATGAACAAACATAAGAAAACAGAAATAGAGTCAGAGATAAAGAGAATGAACAGGTGGTTGCTAGAGCGGAAAGAGGTTGGGAGATGAGTGAAATATGTGAGGAAGTTTAAGAAGTACAAACCTCCAGTTTCGAAACAACTGAGTCACAGGGATGAAATGTACAACGTGGGGAATACAGTCAATAATATTGTAATAATTTTGTATGATGACAGACGGCAACTAGACTTATGGTGATCATTTTGTAATGTACAAAATATTGAATCACTGTGATATGCACGTGAAACTAACATAATGCTGTAGATCAATTATACTTAAATTTTTTAAAAAAGAAAAGAAAAAATGACTATAGAAATGACTATTCATTACATGTCCTAGTGTTTATTCCTGTGCATATCTGAGTATTTATAGATTGGGATATATATTATTTCATCGGAAATCCTTTTTCTTTCATTATTTTTTATATTACAGTTAAGACATTATAATGATACTTTTAATTAGTGTGTGGTTAGGTTATTATATACACACATTTATATCTATATTTCAGGATAGTAAAGAGGATTTCACAAAATATTTCTTATAAAAATGCTATGATGGTTAGATAGGGTCAAGTTTCTCCAACAAAAAAAACTGACCCTTTGAATCGCAAATCATTTGAGGGTAATGAAATAAGGGGAAAAAACTGGGATGTCCAAGGAAATCCTGTGAATCAGTGTTTTTTGAAAAAAAAAAAAATTCCCGGCTATTGGTAGCACACAGCACCCAGCCACTTCATCCATTTTCAGGTCTCGTTTATCCTCTGCCACACTTATCATCCTTTCCAATTTATCCAAAAGAACACACAGCACTGTGTGGACAGGAGTTTGAATAGCTCCTCCAAAATTAAGAATAATTGTCACCCTTACCCACTCACCAATCTGACTTCAAATATCTTTTTTAAACATTCACTTTTATGCTGCCAAAATGGTACCTCTTTAGAAACAGCATTTTATAAAAGTAGGACCTTGCTCTATTATAATCTCAGGACTTGTTCCATGACATCAGAGACAGAGGTGATATGATGTCTTTAAACCTTCTACATGGCTCTTCACCAGTAACTGCTTTGCCAAAACACTTTCTCTTTCTTAAAAAAAAAAATATGTACTAAATATTCTTAACTCGCTTTAAATAGCTATGCCCATGGAAAATCTGCCTGATGTAACATAGACAATATGGGCTGCAGGTAAATCCATTAGTCCTAGAAAATGATCAATGAGCTGAAGCCCTGGTGAAGATTTTATTAATTTGGTTAGCATGGCTGGGTGATCCCCATGCAGGTATATATAGCCTCGAAATTTCCAACAAGAGAGATCAAGAGGAATCAATGTAAGCAAAACAGATGTTACAGCCACAGAAGCTCATTAATCATTTGGGGTCATGTGGTTTTCTTAATATATAAAACCTCAGTTGTACAGAATGAAATAAACCCCCAAACCTTCAACTGACCAGGAACTTTTCTGTATTTGATTTTAGAGACAGAAAAAGCTTAATTTCCTACAAAATAAGCAAACAAAACAAGGACAAATTAGCAGTGAGATTTTCTGCCAGTGACAAGAATGAAGAAATCAGGAGGCATGCTTTTCAAATTAATACATAATACAAAACTAGGAACAAAAGCTAAAACACTAATAGAATTGGGATCCAAACTGGTCCTGACAAGCTGAAACTCTGGACCAGTGTTCTCAACTCTGCACGTTGTCATCAGCTGAGGAGCTTTAAAAGTCCAGCCATGCTTGGGATCTACCCTCAGAGATTCTAATTGAATTAGTCTGGGTCAAGGCTCAGGCATCAATAGTTTTTAAATGTTCCCCAGAGGATTCTAAAGCACAGTCAAGGTTGAGACCTCTGCCTTAGATCATGTCAAGGTTCACTCTGATAAAGGGTCAGATGCTGTGATTGTCAGCAGTGGTGGGCAGGTGACTGCAAGAAAAGTGACACAGTGCAGACCTAACTGCTGTCTTAGGATAGAAAAAAGGAATATTCAAAGAGAGACATAGCTAAAATCCACGAGTAACAGTAATGGATAAAATCGTTGACTGGTTCCTACATGCCAGGCACTGAGCTGAGGTGAGAAACATGAGAATAGTAAGTTTACCACATATAAACAGAAAGATGAATAGATAAAGAGATAGGTAGACAGGTAGATAGGTAGACAGGTAGATAGGTAGACAGGTAGGTAGATACATGAGCATGCATGGCAAATTTGGTGAAGATGTCCAAGAAATTAGATGATAGTTACCTCTGGAATGTGGGGTTAAAGGAAGATTTATTTTTATTATATAATTGTATACTCATTTGAACTTTTTTTCATTTTTACTAAGTGTGCGTGTCATTGTCATGAAGATTTTTTAAATATTTAAATAATAGCAATTTCTGATCTCGAGGACTGGGTTTTTTTCCACTGTGTCCCCCAACTCAAGCCATCTGTTTCCCCTCGCTGAAAAAAATAATCAGGATTTTTTGGATAATCCCCTTTGTTCACTGCTCATTTGCTACACACACCTAAACTGAGCTCTACTAATTAGCAATAGACCCCAGTATTTTTAACTGACTCTGGGATTGGTACTTGCTGAAGGTTAGACAAGTTCAGATCAATTGGCAACATTCTGCCATAGAAAATAGTAGCTTGGGAGTAACTGGGGTATAGTTATAGATACACTTGGGGCTTTACAGTTATGCTGTAAATACGTGGGATTAGTGGATGTGCTAGAAAAAAGCCTGTGACTGCTGTGAGGAAAGACGATAGGGATAAAATAAAATTTGCGTTAGCTTGCAAGCCCTCCTCTTTTTGTAGCTCCCTTGGGTTGCCAAAGCTCTACAGAACTTTTAGCTCTCCATTCTATTGATCAGGTCTGCCTTTGGTGTTCTCTTTAAACATACATCCCCAGAGCAGAAATGGCGGGTCGGGGGGGGAGCAGAGGAGGCCGAGTCTCTCCTCCCAACCATATACACGTACTCCTCCGCTCAGAAGCACCCGATGTTCTAACTACCTTCCAGCAAGGCAGCACTTTCCTTTCATATAGAGGACAAAGCACCAGACTGAGGAAGAAGAATACCTGGGATCTGGCGCTAATTTTAGTGTATAGTTGTCTAAGCATAGGCTACTGTATGGTCAGGCCACTCAAGGTGGCTGCTCCCTTGTTCTCTGTACACACCCTACTCATCTGACTGAACTTCCCTCTTAATCATAGAGCCTAATCAGTAAATACCTACATATTGCCTCCAGCCCCAATTAGTGATTGCGCTAATCTTTAGAACAGAACTATCTACTATGTTAGTCCATCAAAGGGTGTGCCCCTCTGCTGGTTTCCCTGGTAACCCATGAGCCAACTTAATGTCAACTCCCTTTGTAACTGGTAACCTCCCTCTCCCCCGGGAGTGAAGACTGCTATCAATACTATGTCCTGCCTGTCATCTGTCACACATGGTGGAGTGTTGCTCTAGGACCTTGCTTCAGATAGGTAAGCTCCCCCATCCATTAAACCACTGATGTCTCTGTTGCGGACTCTGGGCTCTTTCTTAGGTCTTGAGGCTGGGTCGGCACAGGGCCAGCAGGTCTGCAGGGTGCAACCCAATAGCTACTCACTCCACCTATGAAAGGAGGAAGCTTGGAAGGATAGATTCAAGTTTTAGCTGTGTTGTACATCTCTGGATGGTGCTTATATTTAGTAAAACATAAGCCTTCATGATGCTAGCTAATGTATTCCCAGTTTCAGTTTACTTGAAAGCAGTAGCCTATAAAATCTAGACCCTGAAGACAGAAATAATGTAGACTGCCATGCAATCCAGGCACCAAATATCATCACACAAAATGGCTTTCTGTATGCATCAACCAATCAATTTCTCTTCTCAATTGTCCACTTGGCCTGGACAGTTAAGAGATTCAAATCATTGCGGTGTCCTTGTTGCCACAATAAAACCTGGTGTTGTATTCCAAATACTGAATGTTCTAGTTATACAAAACTAGAGGGTTTTACAGGTGCACGCTCAGATTTATCTCAGAGCACGTGTAATAAATAACACTGCAGAAATATGGAAGCTGCCTTAGGACCCTAACTTTACATTCTACAAGGAAAGTGTAAAAGAGAAATCAAGTTCCTGTTTTCAAACAAGAAATCTTAGTTTTTTTCCAGTTTTCCTTCTAAAATGACAGTTTATAATTTAGATTAAAAGCCATCTGAGATCGAATTATTTTAATGACTTGACTAAAAGAGTGATGGTTTATTGAAAAGACAGTTAATATGGAAAAATCAATTTTATTCTTGAAAAAACAAGTATCAATGAATCCCTGTTCATGCATTTCAACAAAATTGTATTTTAGTTTTTCTACAAGAGAAATCATTACCAATCAAATGGATTTTAGTTTCCAAAATTTTATTAGATGTTATCATCATTTTTTATCCATCCTCTGACCCAGAGGAGAAAAAGAAAGCTAAAATGGGATCAAAGAAAAAGTCAGATTTTGATTTACAACTCATAATTTCTGACCAGATGTACAAATCCAGCTAAAGTGTTTAATCAATATAGAGTAATTAAAAATGTTATAGAATGCTGTCACCTAAAAGTAGTGCTTAAGCTAACTTCTTGTTAAAAAATAAACTAAAAATTAAAAAAGAAAAAGCTGTCTCTCTTTAGCATGTATTTTTCTAAATCTAATGCCCAAGACATTGCATCAAATTTAACCTGCTTCTCTAAATTTTATTGAAGAGGCTGCATAAAATAAAAGAATAAATATTCCAAAATAGCAGCCTAAGTATTCACAGGCAGATTTGTGGGACTTTGAATGGACATTTCAAGGGCCTCTGTCCTTGCACTGAAAAGCCCATATTTCACTTGGACTTATCAAAGGTAACCAACAACTGTTGGGAATATCTCAATTTCCAGGTATAAGGTACTAAATCAGAAGTGTCCAGTTTTCGCTATGCTGACGTTTGGAAATTAGCCTCTTTAGTTCAGAAATAGAAAATTAAGAAAGTATTTGGCCTAAGTCAATAAGATCATGAAGGGTACAAATGAAATAAAAATGAACCAGGTCATTAAATCTGTAAGGTAGTCCCTTGAAGTTTAGAGATGCCAGTTAGGATGGCTAAAAGGAAGCACAGTTTTGAACAGTCAATAGCAAGTATACCAGGCTGATGGGTCTAATAAGAAAAATTATAAATCGTTTCTATAAGCATTAGATTAATGTATAGATGATCGGCCTCAAGTAGTTATTCGGGGAAGTTGGTGATGTTTTTTAGATCAACAGCAGTAGTTATGCCAGGTGTCTGACAAGTGAGTTTTTCATTTACTCCTCACAAAAACTCTGTGAGGAGTAAATGAATAGCAGCTATTCCTATCTTTAATTCACAAATTATAAGGAGAAGATCAAAAGGTTAAGTAAATTGCCCTAGGTTAACCATGAATGATGGATCTGGGATTTGAACCCAATTCGATTTGATTCTAGAGCCCATGAACTTTCTTTTAAGCTGAGATATCTTTCAAAGACAAAAGACATCTCTGACACACAAAATACTTGCTGGGGTCACTATCAGATACATAATTATCTATTGCCACTGTAATAGTACAATAACGAAAACCTTAAATCCTTGCTAGCATAAAATAAAAAACATGTATGTTGTCCACTAATCTATGGGTTAGCTGAGAAGCTCTGCTGATACTGGCTGAGTTTGGCCAAACTAACCTAGTCTTGTGTGTATGTCTGTGGTCAGCTGGAGACTGGCTAGTCTAGAATGTTCTCAGGTAGGATGATTGTCTCTCTTCCACATAGTCATTTGTCCTCCAATAAGATAGCTTGGGCTTGCTTTCATGACAAAGATTGTTCTAAAAAAGGGAATGGAAGCAGATTAGGTCCCTGGAGGTCTAGGTCCAGAGCTAGCACACTGACATTTGCACATATTTTATTGACTAACACAAGTCAAAAAGTCAATCCAGATTCAACAAATGAGGAAACAGATGTGACTTCTTGATAACAAAGACCTGCAAAATCACATTGCAAAGGGCATATACAAGAAGGGGTAAAGAATTCAAACCATTTTTTCAGTCAATCTACCACAACAATGCAGAGATGAAAAGAACAGCTATGTAGATCAAGATTGGTTTCTCACAATTTATTCATTCATTCAACAAATATTAATTAACCCCTCTCCTGGTTCAGGCTCCTTATAGGTACTGAGAATTCCAGGGGTGAATAAAACAGATAAAAATTTCTTCCCAAATGAAACTTACATTCTAATGAGGGATACAAACAGTATTCAAAATAAATAACTAAAATAACTAGCATATATATATTAGTGTGCTAAGGCTGCATCAAAAAAAATCATAGAACTGTATTTTCTCACAATTCTGGAGGCTGGAAGTCCAAGATCAAGATGTCTGCATATTTGGTTTCTCCTGACATCTCTCTTCCTGGCTTTCAGACGGCTGTTCTTCCTGCTATTTGCTCACATGCCTGTTCTCTATGTGTGTGCCTGCCTCTCTGGTGTCTCTTCCTTGATTCTCATAAGGACACCAGCCATGTTGCACTGGATTAGGGCCCCACTTTTATGACCTCATTTAACCTTAATGACCTCTTTAAAGGCCTTTCTCCAAATACATTCATGTTGGGAATTAGGTCTTCAGCATAAGAGTTTTGGAGAGACAAAATTCAGTCCGAAATAATATATTAGAAGTTAAAAATAGCAAATTAAATAAAAAGCAGGAAGCAAAATATAAACTGCTGGGTGAGGGTAAAATTTTAGATAGAATAGGCAGAGTAGTCTTCACGGAGAATATGACATTTGAATAGCGGAGCTGATCATGTGAATATTAGGGGAAGAACATTTCAGGCAGAGGGAACAATAATTAAAGAGCCTCAAAGAGCCTCAGGGCAGCGCCTTCTGGTTGTAGAGGGACAAGGCTTTAGAGGTCTGACAGTGGAGACAGCATCTGAGTGCATGCAGAGGTGGAGAGGTAAAGTGATTTAGATCAGACAGAACATAGTGAGGACTTTGGCTTTTACTCAGAGGTGTAATGAGAAACTATTGGAGGCTCAGGAGCAGAAGATTTCTATAACTTAATTCACACTTTTAACAGGGTTTTCTGACTGTTTTAACTATACTGTTGAGAATAACTTACGTGATCAGTTCAAAGGAGGGGTTAGGTGGTGGCATGGACCATATGGTACCAGTAAGGTTGGGGAAAACGGGTTGAATTCTAGTTACATTTAGAACTTAGGGGCTACAGGACAGGCTAATGGATCAAGTATGGACTGTGATAGAAAGAGAGATGGCAAAGAGGATGCTAAGAATTTTGGCCTGGGTAATTTGGAAGAATGGAATTACCATTAACGAAGATAGGGAAGACTATAAAAGTAGGCACAGGAGGAATCATTTTTATTTGCTTGTTTAATTATTTGTTTGTTTTTATTTGATTGATAAGAATATCAAAAGCTCAATTTTGCACATCTAACTTTGGATGGCTGTGTAAGGAATCCCCAAAACCATCCCTAGCTTCAAATATTCAAGGGAAGAGCTAACTGAATGCAGAATATAGTTGTACACGAAGTTAGGATTTATTACAGCAAAAGGGTACAAAGCAAATTCAGCAAAAGGAAAAGACACACAGAATGAAGTTTGGAGAAACCAGGCACACATTTGCAAGAGTCCTCTCCCAGTGGAAACAGAGGACAGGCTCAATTCCTACAGCAACAAGCTGTGGGAACACATGCAAAATATGTGTATGAGGAAAGCTCATTAGAGACTTGGTGCCCAACATTTTTATCGGAGACTGGTCATGTAGGCATCCTCTGCCTAGCATTCACCAAAGTCCCAGACTTCCAGAAGGAAAGCACGTGTTCAGCATAAGCCACACTGTTTGCACAGTTTAGACACAGTGAGCCATTCTTATTGGTTAACTGTTGATTGGGAACACTCATTCTGAGGGTCAAGTTCCCAGATGCCAGACAACAGCTAACCTTACAAACAAACTTTTCTAAGGACAGCAGTCTCAGCCTTGCTGTGTTAACTCCATTGTCAGACCTCTTTTCTGCACAACGACCTTTGGACATCTTAGTGTAGATGTCAAGTAGACAGAGGTCTATCTAGACCTTGAATTCAGGAAAACTCTGAGCTGAAGATGCAAATTTGTGAATCATCAGCATGAAGATGATATTTAAATTAATGAGACTAGATAATGTCCCCTAGGAAGTAAAACAACTGAAGTCCATGAACTGAGCTCAGGGCTCTCTAACACTTAGAGGTCAGAGAGATAAGAAGAAACAAGCTGGGGAGGGGGCAGGGGAGGGCAGAGAAAGAAAAGAAAACAAACCAAAAAAAAAAAAAAAAAAAACTGAGAAGGAATAGGAAGAAGAAGA